>NW_026988511.1:11200000-11819478 GCF_030222135.1 Aotus nancymaae | reverse complement strand
GCTTACCCCAAATTTGTGTCACATCTACTGGAGCATCATGAGCATGTATTATGACGTCACAGTATATGATGACAATCATAATTAGTATGCAGTATGAAGTCACAATGTATTATGATGTCATAATGTATCCGCATTATGACATCACAATATATTATGAGAGCGCAACATGCAGGTATTATGAGCAAATTTCTCTTACCCCAATTTGTGTCACATCTACTGAGCATCATGAGCATGTATTATGACGTCAGAGTATATGATGACATCATAATTAGTATGCAGTATGAAGTCACAATGTATTATGACGTCATAATGTATCCGCATTATGACATCACAATATATTATGAGAGCGCAACATGCAGGTATTATGAGCAATTTCTCTTACCCCAATTTGTGTCACATCTACTGAGGCATCATGAGCATGTATTATGACGTCACAGTATATGATGACATCATAATTAGTATGCAGTATGATGTCACAATGTATTATGACGTCATAATGTATCCGCATTATGGACATCACAATATATTATGAGAGCGCAATTTGCAGGTTTCATGACCAATTCGCTTACCCCAATTTGTGTCACATCTACTGCAGCATCATCAGCATGTATTATGACGTCAGAGTATATGATGACATCATAATTAGTATGCAGTATGATGTCACAATGGTATTATGACGTCATAATGTATCCGCATTATGACATCACAATATATTATGAGAGCGCAACATGCAGGTATTATGACCAATTTCTCTTACCCCAATTTGTGTCAAATCTACTGGAGAATCATGAGCATGTATTATGACGTCACAGTATATGATGACATCATATTTAGTATGCACTATGACGTCACAATGTATTATGACGTCATAATGTATCCGCATTATGACAGCACAATATATTATGAGAGCGCAATTTGCAGGTTTCATGACCAATTTCGCTTACCCCAATTTGTGTCACATCTACTGCAGCATCATCAGCATGTATTATGACGTCAGAGTATATGATGACATCATAATGAGTATGCAGTATGACGTCACAATGTATTATGACGTCATAATGTATCCGCATTATGACATCACAATATATTATGAGAGCGCAACATGCAGGTATTATGAGCAATTTCTCTTACCCCAATTTGTGTCAAATCTACTGGAGAATCATGAGCATGTATTATGACGTCAGAGTATATGATGACATCATAATTAGTATGCAGTATGACGTCACAATGTATTATGACGTCATAATGTATCCGCATTATGACATCACAATATATTATGAGAGCACAATTTGCAGGTTCATGACCAATTTCGCTTACCCCAATTTGTGTCACATCTACTGGAGCATCATGAGCATGTATTATGACGTCACAGTATATGATGACATCATAATTAGTATGCAGTATGAAGTCACAATGTATTATGATGTCATAATGTATCCGCATTATGACATCACAATATATTATGAGAGCGCAACATGCAGGTATTATGAGCAATTTCTCTTACCCCAATTTGTGTCACATCTACTGGAGCATCATGAGCATGTATTATGACGTCAGAGTATATGATGACATCATAATTAGTATGCAGTATGAAGTCACAATGTATTATGACGTCATAATGTATCCGCATTATGACATCACAATATATTATGAGAGCGCAACATGCAGGTATTATGAGCAATTTCTCTTACCCCAATTTGTGTCACATCTACTGGAGCATCATGAGCATGTATTATGACGTCACAGTATATGATGACATCATAATTAGTATGCAGTATGATGTCACAATGTATTATGACGTCATAATGTATCCGCATTATGACATCACAATATATTATGAGAGCGCAATTTGCAGGTTTCATGACCAATTTCGCTTACCCCAATTTGTGTCACATCTACTGCAGCATCATCAGCATGTATTATGACGTCAGAGTATATGATGACATCATAATTAGTATGCAGTATGATGTCACAATGTATTATGACGTCATAATGTATCCGCATTATGACATCACAATATATTATGAGAGCGCAACATGCAGGTATTATGACCAATTTCGCTTACCCCAATTTGTGTCACATCTACTGGAGCGTCATGAGCATGTATTATGATGTCACAGTATATGATGACATCATAATTAGTATGCAGTATGAAGTCACAATGTATTATGATGTCATAATGTATCCGCATTATGACATCACAATATATTATGAGAGCGCAACATGCAGGTATTATGAGCAATTTCTCTTACCCCAATTTGTGTCACATCTACTGGAGCATCATGAGCATGTATTATGACGTCAGAGTATATGATGACATCATAATTAGTATGCAGTATGAAGTCACAATGTATTATGACGTCATAATGTATCCGCATTATGACATCACAATATATTATGAGAGCGCAACATGCAGGTATTATGAGCAATTTCTCTTACCCCAATTTGTGTCACATCTACTGGAGCATCATGAGCATGTATTATGACGTCACAGTATATGATGACATCATAATTAGTATGCAGTATGATGTCACAATGTATTATGACGTCATAATGTATCCGCATTATGACATCACAATATATTATGAGAGCGCAATTTGCAGGTTTCATGACCAATTTCGCTTACCCCAATTTGTGTCACATCTACTGCAGCATCATCAGCATGTATTATGACGTCAGAGTATATGATGACATCATAATTAGTATGCAGTATGATGTCACAATGTATTATGACGTCATAATGTATCCGCATTATGACATCACAATATATTATGAGAGCGCAACATGCAGGTATTATGACCAATTTCTCTTACCCCAATTTGTGTCAAATCTACTGGAGAATCATGAGCATGTATTATGACGTCACAGTATATGATGACATCATAATTAGTATGCACTATGACGTCACAATGTATTATGACGTCATAATGTATCCGCATTATGACAGCACAATATATTATGAGAGCGCAATTTGCAGGTTTCATGACCAATTTCGCTTACCCCAATTTGTGTCACATCTACTGCAGCATCATCAGCATGTATTATGACGTCAGAGTATATGATGACATCATAATGAGTATGCAGTATGACGTCACAATGTATTATGACGTCATAATGTATCCGCATTATGACATCACAATATATTATGAGAGCGCAACATGCAGGTATTATGAGCAATTTCTCTTACCCCAATTTGTGTCAAATCTACTGGAGAATCATGAGCATGTATTATGACGTCAGAGTATATGATGACATCATAATTAGTATGCAGTATGACGTCACAATGTATTATGACGTCATAATGTATCCGCATTATGACATCACAATATATTATGAGAGCACAATTTGCAGGTTTCATGACCAATTTCGCTTACCCCAATTTGTGTCACATCTACTGGAGCATCATGAGCATGTATTATGACGTCACAGTATATGATGACATCATAATTAGTATGCAGTATGAAGTCACAATGTATTATGATGTCATAATGTATCCGCATTATGACATCACAATATATTATGAGAGCGCAACATGCAGGTATTATGAGCAATTTCTCTTACCCCAATTTGTGTCACATCTACTGGAGCATCATGAGCATGTATTATGACGTCAGAGTATATGATGACATCATAATTAGTATGCAGTATGAAGTCACAATGTATTATGACGTCATAATGTATCCGCATTATGACATCACAATATATTATGAGAGCGCAACATGCAGGTATTATGAGCAATTTCTCTTACCCCAATTTGTGTCACATCTACTGGAGCATCATGAGCATGTATTATGACGTCACAGTATATGATGACATCATAATTAGTATGCAGTATGATGTCACAATGTATTATGACGTCATAATGTATCCGCATTATGACATCACAATATATTATGAGAGCGCAATTTGCAGGTTTCATGACCAATTTCGCTTACCCCAATTTGTGTCACATCTACTGCAGCATCATCAGCATGTATTATGACGTCAGAGTATATGATGACATCATAATTAGTATGCAGTATGATGTCACAATGTATTATGACGTCATAATGTATCCGCATTATGACATCACAATATATTATGAGAGCGCAACATGCAGGTATTATGACCAATTTCGCTTACCCCAATTTGTGTCACATCTACTGGAGCGTCATGAGCATGTATTATGATGTCACAGTATATGATGACATCATAATTAGTATGCAGTATGAAGTCACAATGTATTATGATGTCATAATGTATCCGCATTATGACATCACAATATATTATGAGAGCGCAACATGCAGGTATTATGAGCAATTTCTCTTACCCCAATTTGTGTCACATCTACTGGAGCATCATGAGCATGTATTATGACGTCAGAGTATATGATGACATCATAATTAGTATGCAGTATGAAGTCACAATGTATTATGACGTCATAATGTATCCGCATTATGACATCACAATATATTATGAGAGCGCAACATGCAGGTATTATGAGCAATTTCTCTTACCCCAATTTGTGTCACATCTACTGGAGCATCATGAGCATGTATTATGACGTCACAGTATATGATGACATCATAATTAGTATGCAGTATGATGTCACAATGTATTATGACGTCATAATGTATCCGCATTATGACATCACAATATATTATGAGAGCGCAATTTGCAGGTTTCATGACCAATTTCGCTTACCCCAATTTGTGTCACATCTACTGCAGCATCATCAGCATGTATTATGACGTCAGAGTATATGATGACATCATAATTAGTATGCAGTATGATGTCACAATGTATTATGACGTCATAATGTATCCGCATTATGACATCACAATATATTATGAGAGCGCAACATGCAGGTATTATGACCAATTTCTCTTACCCCAATTTGTGTCAAATCTACTGGAGAATCATGAGCATGTATTATGACGTCACAGTATATGATGACATCATAATTAGTATGCACTATGACGTCACAATGTATTATGACGTCATAATGTATCCGCATTATGACAGCACAATATATTATGAGAGCGCAATTTGCAGGTTTCATGACCAATTTCGCTTACCCCAATTTGTGTCACATCTACTGCAGCATCATCAGCATGTATTATGACGTCAGAGTATATGATGACATCATAATGAGTATGCAGTATGACGTCACAATGTATTATGACGTCATAATGTATCCGCATTATGACATCACAATATATTATGAGAGCGCAACATGCAGGTATTATGAGCAATTTCTCTTACCCCAATTTGTGTCAAATCTACTGGAGAATCATGAGCATGTATTATGACGTCAGAGTATATGATGACATCATAATTAGTATGCAGTATGACGTCACAATGTATTATGACGTCATAATGTATCCGCATTATGACATCACAATATATTATGAGAGCACAATTTGCAGGTTTCATGACCAATTTCGCTTACCCCAATTTGTGTCACATCTACTGGAGCATCATGAGCATGTATTATGACGTCACAGTATATGATGACATCATAATTAGTATGCAGTATGAAGTCACAATGTATTATGATGTCATAATGTATCCGCATTATGACATCACAATATATTATGAGAGCGCAACATGCAGGTATTATGAGCAATTTCTCTTACCCCAATTTGTGTCACATCTACTGGAGCATCATGAGCATGTATTATGACGTCAGAGTATATGATGACATCATAATTAGTATGCAGTATGAAGTCACAATGTATTATGACGTCATAATGTATCCGCATTATGACATCACAATATATTATGAGAGCGCAACATGCAGGTATTATGAGCAATTTCTCTTACCCCAATTTGTGTCACATCTACTGGAGCATCATGAGCATGTATTATGACGTCACAGTATATGATGACATCATAATTAGTATGCAGTATGATGTCACAATGTATTATGACGTCATAATGTATCCGCATTATGACATCACAATATATTATGAGAGCGCAATTTGCAGGTTTCATGACCAATTTCGCTTACCCCAATTTGTGTCACATCTACTGCAGCATCATCAGCATGTATTATGACGTCAGAGTATATGATGACATCATAATTAGTATGCAGTATGATGTCACAATGTATTATGACGTCATAATGTATCCGCATTATGACATCACAATATATTATGAGAGCGCAACATGCAGGTATTATGACCAATTTCTCTTACCCCAATTTGTGTCAAATCTACTGGAGAATCATGAGCATGTATTATGACGTCACAGTATATGATGACATCATAATTAGTATGCACTATGACGTCACAATGTATTATGACGTCATAATGTATCCGCATTATGACAGCACAATATATTATGAGAGCGCAATTTGCAGGTTTCATGACCAATTTCGCTTACCCCAATTTGTGTCACATCTACTGCAGCATCATCAGCATGTATTATGACGTCAGAGTATATGATGACATCATAATGAGTATGCAGTATGACGTCACAATGTATTATGACGTCATAATGTATCCGCATTATGACATCACAATATATTATGAGAGCGCAACATGCAGGTATTATGAGCAATTTCTCTTACCCCAATTTGTGTCAAATCTACTGGAGAATCATGAGCATGTATTATGACGTCAGAGTATATGATGACATCATAATTAGTATGCAGTATGACGTCACAATGTATTATGACGTCATAATGTATCCGCATTATGACATCACAATATATTATGAGAGCACAATTTGCAGGTTTCATGACCAATTTCGCTTACCCCAATTTGTGTCACATCTACTGGAGCATCATGAGCATGTATTATGACGTCACAGTATATGATGACATCATAATTAGTATGCAGTATGAAGTCACAATGTATTATGATGTCATAATGTATCCGCATTATGACATCACAATATATTATGAGAGCGCAACATGCAGGTATTATGAGCAATTTCTCTTACCCCAATTTGTGTCACATCTACTGGAGCATCATGAGCATGTATTATGACGTCAGAGTATATGATGACATCATAATTAGTATGCAGTATGAAGTCACAATGTATTATGACGTCATAATGTATCCGCATTATGACATCACAATATATTATGAGAGCGCAACATGCAGGTATTATGAGCAATTTCTCTTACCCCAATTTGTGTCACATCTACTGGAGCATCATGAGCATGTATTATGACGTCACAGTATATGATGACATCATAATTAGTATGCAGTATGATGTCACAATGTATTATGACGTCATAATGTATCCGCATTATGACATCACAATATATTATGAGAGCGCAATTTGCAGGTTTCATGACCAATTTCGCTTACCCCAATTTGTGTCACATCTACTGCAGCATCATCAGCATGTATTATGACGTCAGAGTATATGATGACATCATAATTAGTATGCAGTATGATGTCACAATGTATTATGACGTCATAATGTATCCGCATTATGACATCACAATATATTATGAGAGCGCAACATGCAGGTATTATGACCAATTTCGCTTACCCCAATTTGTGTCACATCTACTGGAGCGTCATGAGCATGTATTATGATGTCACAGTATATGATGACATCATAATTAGTATGCAGTATGAAGTCACAATGTATTATGATGTCATAATGTATCCGCATTATGACATCACAATATATTATGAGAGCGCAACATGCAGGTATTATGAGCAATTTCTCTTACCCCAATTTGTGTCACATCTACTGGAGCATCATGAGCATGTATTATGACGTCAGAGTATATGATGACATCATAATTAGTATGCAGTATGAAGTCACAATGTATTATGACGTCATAATGTATCCGCATTATGACATCACAATATATTATGAGAGCGCAACATGCAGGTATTATGAGCAATTTCTCTTACCCCAATTTGTGTCACATCTACTGGAGCATCATGAGCATGTATTATGACGTCACAGTATATGATGACATCATAATTAGTATGCAGTATGAAGTCACAATGTATTATGACGTCATAATGTATCCGCATTATGACATCACAATATATTATGAGAGCGCAACATGCAGGTATTATGAGCAATTTCTCTTACCCCAATTTGTGTCACATCTACTGGAGCATCATGAGCATGTATTATGACGTCACAGTATATGATGACATCATAATTAGTATGCACTATGACGTCACAATGTATTATGACGTCATAATGTATCCGCATTATGACAGCACAATATATTATGAGAGCGCAATTTGCAGGTTTCATGACCAATTTCGCTTACCCCAATTTGTGTCACATCTACTGCAGCATCATCAGCATGTATTATGACGTCAGAGTATATGATGACATCATAATGAGTATGCAGTATGACGTCACAATGTATTATGACGTCATAATGTATCCGCATTATGACATCACAATATATTATGAGAGCGCAACATGCAGGTATTATGAGCAATTTCTCTTACCCCAATTTGTGTCAAATCTACTGGAGAATCATGAGCATGTATTATGACGTCAGAGTATATGATGACATCATAATTAGTATGCAGTATGACGTCACAATGTATTATGACGTCATAATGTATCCGCATTATGACATCACAATATATTATGAGAGCACAATTTGCAGGTTTCATGACCAATTTCGCTTACCCCAATTTGTGTCACATCTACTGGAGCATCATGAGCATGTATTATGACGTCACAGTATATGATGACATCATAATTAGTATGCAGTATGAAGTCACAATGTATTATGATGTCATAATGTATCCGCATTATGACATCACAATATATTATGAGAGCGCAACATGCAGGTATTATGAGCAATTTCTCTTACCCCAATTTGTGTCACATCTACTGGAGCATCATGAGCATGTATTATGACGTCAGAGTATATGATGACATCATAATTAGTATGCAGTATGAAGTCACAATGTATTATGACGTCATAATGTATCCGCATTATGACATCACAATATATTATGAGAGCGCAACATGCAGGTATTATGAGCAATTTCTCTTACCCCAATTTGTGTCACATCTACTGGAGCATCATGAGCATGTATTATGACGTCACAGTATATGATGACATCATAATTAGTATGCAGTATGATGTCACAATGTATTATGACGTCATAATGTATCCGCATTATGACATCACAATATATTATGAGAGCGCAATTTGCAGGTTTCATGACCAATTTCGCTTACCCCAATTTGTGTCACATCTACTGCAGCATCATCAGCATGTATTATGACGTCAGAGTATATGATGACATCATAATTAGTATGCAGTATGATGTCACAATGTATTATGACGTCATAATGTATCCGCATTATGACATCACAATATATTATGAGAGCGCAACATGCAGGTATTATGACCAATTTCTCTTACCCCAATTTGTGTCAAATCTACTGGAGAATCATGAGCATGTATTATGACGTCACAGTATATGATGACATCATAATTAGTATGCACTATGACGTCACAATGTATTATGACGTCATAATGTATCCGCATTATGACAGCACAATATATTATGAGAGCGCAATTTGCAGGTTTCATGACCAATTTCGCTTACCCCAATTTGTGTCACATCTACTGCAGCATCATCAGCATGTATTATGACGTCAGAGTATATGATGACATCATAATGAGTATGCAGTATGACGTCACAATGTATTATGACGTCATAATGTATCCGCATTATGACATCACAATATATTATGAGAGCGCAACATGCAGGTATTATGAGCAATTTCTCTTACCCCAATTTGTGTCAAATCTACTGGAGAATCATGAGCATGTATTATGACGTCACAGTATATGATGACATCATAATTAGTATGCACTATGACGTCACAATGTATTATGACGTCATAATGTATCCGCATTATGACAGCACAATATATTATGAGAGCGCAATTTGCAGGTTTCATGACCAATTTCGCTTACCCCAATTTGTGTCACATCTACTGCAGCATCATCAGCATGTATTATGACGTCAGAGTATATGATGACATCATAATGAGTATGCAGTATGACGTCACAATGTATTATGACGTCATAATGTATCCGCATTATGACATCACAATATATTATGAGAGCGCAACATGCAGGTATTATGAGCAATTTCTCTTACCCCAATTTGTGTCAAATCTACTGGAGAATCATGAGCATGTATTATGACGTCAGAGTATATGATGACATCATAATTAGTATGCAGTATGACGTCACAATGTATTATGACGTCATAATGTATCCGCATTATGACATCACAATATATTATGAGAGCACAATTTGCAGGTTTCATGACCAATTTCGCTTACCCCAATTTGTGTCACATCTACTGGAGCATCATGAGCATGTATTATGACGTCACAGTATATGATGACATCATAATTAGTATGCAGTATGAAGTCACAATGTATTATGATGTCATAATGTATCCGCATTATGACATCACAATATATTATGAGAGCGCAACATGCAGGTATTATGAGCAATTTCTCTTACCCCAATTTGTGTCACATCTACTGGAGCATCATGAGCATGTATTATGACGTCAGAGTATATGATGACATCATAATTAGTATGCAGTATGAAGTCACAATGTATTATGACGTCATAATGTATCCGCATTATGACATCACAATATATTATGAGAGCGCAACATGCAGGTATTATGAGCAATTTCTCTTACCCCAATTTGTGTCACATCTACTGGAGCATCATGAGCATGTATTATGACGTCACAGTATATGATGACATCATAATTAGTATGCAGTATGATGTCACAATGTATTATGACGTCATAATGTATCCGCATTATGACATCACAATATATTATGAGAGCGCAATTTGCAGGTTTCATGACCAATTTCGCTTACCCCAATTTGTGTCACATCTACTGCAGCATCATCAGCATGTATTATGACGTCAGAGTATATGATGACATCATAATTAGTATGCAGTATGATGTCACAATGTATTATGACGTCATAATGTATCCGCATTATGACATCACAATATATTATGAGAGCGCAACATGCAGGTATTATGACCAATTTCTCTTACCCCAATTTGTGTCAAATCTACTGGAGAATCATGAGCATGTATTATGACGTCACAGTATATGATGACATCATAATTAGTATGCACTATGACGTCACAATGTATTATGACGTCATAATGTATCCGCATTATGACAGCACAATATATTATGAGAGCGCAATTTGCAGGTTTCATGACCAATTTCGCTTACCCCAATTTGTGTCACATCTACTGCAGCATCATCAGCATGTATTATGACGTCAGAGTATATGATGACATCATAATGAGTATGCAGTATGACGTCACAATGTATTATGACGTCATAATGTATCCGCATTATGACATCACAATATATTATGAGAGCGCAACATGCAGGTATTATGAGCAATTTCTCTTACCCCAATTTGTGTCAAATCTACTGGAGAATCATGAGCATGTATTATGACGTCACAGTATATGATGACATCATAATTAGTATGCACTATGACGTCACAATGTATTATGACGTCATAATGTATCCGCATTATGACAGCACAATATATTATGAGAGCGCAATTTGCAGGTTTCATGACCAATTTCGCTTACCCCAATTTGTGTCACATCTACTGCAGCATCATCAGCATGTATTATGACGTCAGAGTATATGATGACATCATAATGAGTATGCAGTATGACGTCACAATGTATTATGACGTCATAATGTATCCGCATTATGACATCACAATATATTATGAGAGCGCAACATGCAGGTATTATGAGCAATTTCTCTTACCCCAATTTGTGTCAAATCTACTGGAGAATCATGAGCATGTATTATGACGTCAGAGTATATGATGACATCATAATTAGTATGCAGTATGACGTCACAATGTATTATGACGTCATAATGTATCCGCATTATGACATCACAATATATTATGAGAGCACAATTTGCAGGTTTCATGACCAATTTCGCTTACCCCAATTTGTGTCACATCTACTGGAGCATCATGAGCATGTATTATGACGTCACAGTATATGATGACATCATAATTAGTATGCAGTATGAAGTCACAATGTATTATGATGTCATAATGTATCCGCATTATGACATCACAATATATTATGAGAGCGCAACATGCAGGTATTATGAGCAATTTCTCTTACCCCAATTTGTGTCACATCTACTGGAGCATCATGAGCATGTATTATGACGTCAGAGTATATGATGACATCATAATTAGTATGCAGTATGAAGTCACAATGTATTATGACGTCATAATGTATCCGCATTATGACATCACAATATATTATGAGAGCGCAACATGCAGGTATTATGAGCAATTTCTCTTACCCCAATTTGTGTCACATCTACTGGAGCATCATGAGCATGTATTATGACGTCACAGTATATGATGACATCATAATTAGTATGCAGTATGATGTCACAATGTATTATGACGTCATAATGTATCCGCATTATGACATCACAATATATTATGAGAGCGCAATTTGCAGGTTTCATGACCAATTTCGCTTACCCCAATTTGTGTCACATCTACTGCAGCATCATCAGCATGTATTATGACGTCAGAGTATATGATGACATCATAATTAGTATGCAGTATGATGTCACAATGTATTATGACGTCATAATGTATCCGCATTATGACATCACAATATATTATGAGAGCGCAACATGCAGGTATTATGACCAATTTCTCTTACCCCAATTTGTGTCAAATCTACTGGAGAATCATGAGCATGTATTATGACGTCACAGTATATGATGACATCATAATTAGTATGCACTATGACGTCACAATGTATTATGACGTCATAATGTATCCGCATTATGACAGCACAATATATTATGAGAGCGCAATTTGCAGGTTTCATGACCAATTTCGCTTACCCCAATTTGTGTCACATCTACTGCAGCATCATCAGCATGTATTATGACGTCAGAGTATATGATGACATCATAATGAGTATGCAGTATGACGTCACAATGTATTATGACGTCATAATGTATCCGCATTATGACATCACAATATATTATGAGAGCGCAACATGCAGGTATTATGAGCAATTTCTCTTACCCCAATTTGTGTCAAATCTACTGGAGAATCATGAGCATGTATTATGACGTCAGAGTATATGATGACATCATAATTAGTATGCAGTATGACGTCACAATGTATTATGACGTCATAATGTATCCGCATTATGACATCACAATATATTATGAGAGCACAATTTGCAGGTTTCATGACCAATTTCGCTTACCCCAATTTGTGTCACATCTACTGGAGCATCATGAGCATGTATTATGACGTTACAGTATATGATGACATCATAATTAGTATGCAGTATGAAGTCACAATGTATTATGACGTCATAATGTATCCGCATTATGACATCACAATATATTATGAGAGCGCAACATGCAGGTATTAGGAGCAATTTCTCTTACCCCAATTTGTGTCACATCTACTGGAGCATCATGAGCATGTATTATGACGTCAGAGTATATGATGACATCATAATTAGTATGCAGTATGACGTCACAATGTATTATGACGTCATAATGTATCCGCATTATGACAGCACAATATATTATAAGAGCGCAATTTGCAGGTTTCATGACCAATTTCGCTTACCCCAATTTGTGTCACATCTACTGCAGCATCATCAGCATGTATTATGACGTCAGAGTATATGATGACATCATAATGAGTATGCAGTATGACGTCACAATGTATTATGACGTCATAATGTATCCGCATTATGACATCACAATATATTATGAGAGCGCAACATGCAGGTATTATGAGCAATTTCTCTTACCCCAATTTGTGTCAAATCTACTGGAGAATCATGAGCATGTATTATGACGTCAGAGTATATGATGACATCATAATTAGTATGAAGTATGACGTCACAATGTATTATGACGTCATAATGTATCCGCATTATGACATCACAATATATTATGAGAGCACAATTTGCAGGTTTCATGACCAATTTCGCTTACCCCAATTTGTGTCACATCTACTGGAGCATCATGAGCATGTATTATGACGTCACAGTATACGATGACATCATAATTAGTATGCAGTATGAAGTCACAATGTATTATGACGTCATAATGTATCCGCATTATGACATCACAATATATTATGAGAGCGCAACATGCAGGTATTATGAGCAATTTCTCTTACCCCAATTTGTGTCACATCTACTGGAGCATCATGAGCATGTATTATGACGTCAGAGTATATGATGACATCATAATTAGTATGCAGTATGATGTCACAATGTATTATGACGTCATAATGTATCCGCATTATGACATCACAATATATTATGAGAGCGCAACATGCAGGTATTATGACCAATTTCGCTTACCCCAATTTGTGTCACATCTACTGGAGCATCATGAGCATGTATTATGACGTCACAGTATATGATGACATCATAATTAATATGCAGTATGAAGTCACAATGTATTATGACGTCATAATGTATCCGCATTATGACAGCACAATATATTATGAGAGCGCAACATGCAGGTTTCATGACCAATTTCGCTTACCCCAATTTGTGTCAAATCTACTGGAGAATCATGAGCATGTATTATGACGTCACAGTATATGATGACATCATAATTAGTATGCAGTATGACGTCACAATGTATTATGACGTCATAATGTATCCGCATTATGACATCACAATATATTATGAGAGCGCAACATGCAGGTATTATGAGCAATTTCTCTTACCCCAATTTGTGTCACATCTACTGGAGCATCATGAGCATGTATTATGACGTCAGAGTATATGATGACATCATAATTAGTATGCAGTATGACGTCAGAATATATTATGACGTCATAATGTATCCGCATTATGACATCACAATATATTATGAGAGCGCAATTTGCAGGTTTCATGACCAATTTCGCTTACCCCAATTTGTGTCACATCTACTGCAGCATTATCAGCATGTATTATGACGTCAGAGTATATGATGACATCATAATTAGTATGCAGTATGATGTCACAATGTATTATGACGTCATAATGTATCCGCATTATGACATCACAATATATTATGAGAGCGCAACATGCAGGTATTATGACCAATTTCGCTTACCCCAATTTGTGTCACATCTACTGGAGCATCATGAGCATGTATTATGACGTCAGAGTATATGATGACATCATAATTAGTATGCAGTATGAAGTCACAATGTATTATGACGTCATAATGTATCCGCATTATGACATCACAATATATTATGAGAGCGCAACATGCAGGTATTATGAGCAATTTCTCTTACCCCAATTTGTGTCAAATCTACTGGAGAATCATGAGCATGTATTATGACGTCACAGTATATGATGACATCATAATTAGTATGCAGTATGACGTCACAATGTATTATGACGTCATAATGTATCCGCATTATGACAGCACAATATATTATGAGAGCGCAATTTGCAGGTTTCATGACCAATTTCGCTTACCCCAATTTGTGTCACATCTACTGCAGCATCATCAGCATGTATTATGACGTCAGAGTATATGATGACATCATAATGAGTATGCAGTATGACGTCACAATGTATTATGACGTCATAATGTATCCGCATTATGACATCACAATATATTATGAGAGCGCAACATGCAGGTATTATGAGCAATTTCTCTTACCCCAATTTGTGTCAAATCTACTGGAGAATCATGAGCATGTATTATGACGTCAGAGTATATGATGACATCATAATTAGTATGCAGTATGACGTCACAATGTATTATGACGTCATAATGTATCCGCATTATGACATCACAATATATTATGAGAGCACAATTTGCAGGTTTCATGACCAATTTCGCTTACCCCAATTTGTGTCACATCTACTGGAGCATCATGAGCATGTATTATGACGTCACAGTATATGATGACATCATAATTAGTATGCAGTATGAAGTCACAATGTATTATGATGTCATAATGTATCCGCATTATGACATCACAATATATTATGAGAGCGCAACATGCAGGTATTATGAGCAATTTCTCTTACCCCAATTTGTGTCACATCTACTGGAGCATCATGAGCATGTATTATGACGTCAGAGTATATGATGACATCATAATTAGTATGCAGTATGAAGTCACAATGTATTATGACGTCATAATGTATCCGCATTATGACATCACAATATATTATGAGAGCGCAACATGCAGGTATTATGAGCAATTTCTCTTACCCCAATTTGTGTCAAATCTACTGGAGAATCATGAGCATGTATTATGACGTCACAGTATATGATGACATCATAATTAGTATGCACTATGACGTCACAATGTATTATGACGTCATAATGTATCCGCATTATGACATCACAATATATTATGAGAGCGCAATTTGCAGGTTTCATGACCAATTTCGCTGACCCCAATTTGTGTCACATCTACTGCAGCATCATCAGCATGTATTATGACGTCAGAGTATATGATGACATCATAATTAGTATGCAGTATGATGTCACAATGTATTATGACGTCATAATGTATCCGCATTACGACATCACAATATATTATGAGAGCGCAACATGCAGGTATTATGACCAATTTCGCTTACCCCAATTTGTGTCACATCTTCTGGAGCATCATGAGCATGTATTATGACGTCAGAGTATATGATGACATCATAATTAGTATGCAGTATGACGTCACAATGTATTATGACGTCATAATGTATCCGCATTATGACAGCACAATATATTATGAGAGCGCAATTTGAAGGTTTCATGACCAATTTCGCTTACCCCAATTTGTGCCACATCTACTGCAGCATCATCAGCATGTATTATGACGTCAGAGTATATGATGACATCATAATTAGTATGCAGTATGATGTCACAATGTATTATGACGTCATAATGTATCCGCATTATGACATCACAATATATTATGAGAGCGCAACATGCAGGTATTATGAGCAATTTCTCTTACCCCAATTTGTGTCACATCTACTGGAGCATCATGAGCATGTATTATGACGTCACAGTATATGATGACAAAATAATTAGTATGCAGTATGATGTCACAATGTATTATGACGTCATAATGTATCCGCATTATGACATCACAATATATTATGAGAGCGCAATTTGCAGGTTTCATGACCAATTTCGCTTACCCCAATTTGTGTCACATCTACTGCAGCATCATCAGCATGTATTATGACGTCAGAGTATATGATGACATCATAATTAGTATGCAGTATGATGTCACAATGTATTATGACGTCATAATGTATCCGCATTATGACATCACAATATATTATGAGAGCGCAATTTGCAGGTTTTATGACCATTTTCGATTACCCCAATTTGTGTCACATCTACTGGAGCATCATGAGCATGTATTATGACGTCACAGTATATGATGACATCATAATTAGTATGCAGTATGACGTCACAATGTAATATGCAGTCATAATGTATCCGCATTATGACATCACAATATATTATGAGAGCGCAACATGCAGGTGTTATGAGAAATTTCTCGTACCCCAATTTGTGTCACATCTACTGGAGCATCATGAGCATGTATTATGACGTCACAGTATATGATGACATCATAATTAGTATGCAGTATGACGTCACAATGTATTATGACGTCATAATGTATCCGCATTATGACATCACAATATATTATGAGAGCGCAACATGCAGGTATTATGAGCAATTTCTCTTACCCCAATTTGTGTCACATCTACTGGAGCATCATGAGCATGTATTATGACGTCACAGTATATGATGACATCATAATTAGTATGCAGTATGACGTCACAATGTATTATGAGGTCATAATGTATCCGCATTATGACATCACAGTATATTATGAGAGAGCAATTTGCAGGTTTCATGACCAATTTCGCTTACCCTGATTTGTGTCACATCTACTGCAGCATCATCAGCATGTATTATGACGTCAGAGTATATGATGACATCATAATTAGTTTGCAGTATGACATCACAATGTATTATGACGTCATAATGTATCCACATTATGACATCACAATATATTTTGAGAGCACAACATGCAGGTATTATGAGCAATTTCTCTTACCCCAATTTGTGTCACATCTACTGGAGCATCATGAGCATGTATTATGACGTCACAGTATATGATGACATCATAAATAGTATGCAGTATGACGTCACAATGTATTATGACGTCATAATGTATCCGCATTATGACATCACAATATATTATGAGAGCGCAATTTGCAGTTTTCATGACCAATTTCGCTTACCCCAATTTGTGTCACATCTACTGCAGCATCATCAGCATGTATTATGACGTCAGAGTATATGATGACATCATAATTAGTATGCAGTATGACGTCACAATGTATTATGATGTCATAATGTATCCGCATTATGACATCACAATATATTATGAGAGCGCAACATGCAGGTATTATGAGCAATTTCTCTTACCCCAATTTATGTCACATCTACTGGAGCATCCTGAGCATGTATTATGACGTCACAGTATATGATGACATCATAATTAGTATGCAGTATGACGTCACAATGTATTATGACGTCATAATGTATCCGCATTATGTCAGCACAATATATTATGAGAGCGCAATTTGCAGGTTTCATGACCAATTTCCCTTACCCCAATTTGTGTCACATCTACTGCACCATCATCAGCATGTATTATGACGTCAGAGTATATGATGACATCATAATTAGTATGCAGTATGACGTCACAATGTATTATGACGTCATAATGTATCCGCATTATGACATCACAATATATTATGAGAGCGCAACATGCAGGTATTATGAGCAATTTCTCTTACCCCAAATTGTGTCAAATCTACTGGAGAATCATGAGCATGTATTATGACGTCACAGTATATGATGACATCATAATTAGTATGCACTATGACGTCACAATGTATTATGACGTCATAATGTATCCGCATTATGACATCACAATATATTATGAGAGCGCAATTTGCAG
The DNA here is from genome assembly GCF_030222135.1 of Aotus nancymaae. Lineage (NCBI taxonomy): Eukaryota > Metazoa > Chordata > Mammalia > Primates > Aotidae > Aotus > Aotus nancymaae. Next base: position 11,800,419 of record NW_026988511.1, on the reverse strand, counting down.
GTTTCATGACCAATTTCGCTTACCCCAATTTGTGTCACATCTACTGCAGCATCATCAGCATATATTATGACGTCAGAGTATATGATGACATCATAATTAGTATGCAGTATGACATCACAATGTATTATGACGTAATAATGCATCCGCATTATGACATCACAATATATTTTGAGAGCACAACATGCATGTATTATGAGCAATTTCTCTTACCCCAATTTGTGTCACATCTACTGGAGCATCATGAGCATGTATTATGACGTCACAGTATATGATGACATCATAATTAGTATGCAGTATGACGTCACAATGTATTATGACGTCATAATGTATCCGCATTATGACATCACAGTATATTATGAGAGCGCAATTTGCAGGTTTCATGACCAATTTAGCTTACCCCAATTTGTGTCACATCTACTGCAGCATCATCAGCATGTATTATGACGTCAGAGTATATGATGACATCTCATAATTAGTATGCAGTATGATGTCACAATGTATTATGACGTCATAATGTATCCGCATTATGACATCACAATATATTATGAGAGCGCAACATGCAGGTATTATGACCAATTTCGCTTACCCCAATTTGTGTCACATCTACTGGAGCATCATGAGCATGTATTATGACGTCACAGTATATGATGACATCATAATTAGTATGCAGTATGAAGTCACAATGTGTTATGACGTCATAATGTATCCGCATTATGACATCACAATATATTATGAGAGCGCAACATGCAGGTATTATGAGCAATTTCTCTTACCCCAATTTGTGTCATATCTACTGGAGCATCATGAGCATGTATTATGACGTCACAGTATATGATGACATCATAATTAGTATGCAGTATGACGTCACAATGTATTATGACGTCATAATGTATCCGCATTTTGACAGCACAATATATTATGAGAGCGCAATTTGCAGGTTTCATGACCAATTTCGCTTACCCCAATTTGTGTCACAACTACTGCAGCATCATCAGCATGTATTATGACGTCAGAGTATATGATGACATCATAATTAGTATGCAGTATGACGTCACAATGTATTATGACGTCATAATGTATCCGCATTATGACATCACAATATATTATGAGAGCGCAACATGCAGGTATTATGAGCAATTTCTCTTACCCCAATTTGTGTCAAATCTACTGGAGAATCATGAGCATGTATTATGACGTCACAGTATATGATGACATCATAATTAGTATGCACTATGACGTCACAATATATTATGACGTCATAATGTATCCGCATTATTAAATCACAATATATTATGAGAGCGCAACATGCAGTTATTATGAGCAATTTCTCTTACCCCAATTTGTGTCACATCTACTGGAGCATCTTGAGCATGTATTATGACGTCACAGTATATGATGACATCATAATTAGTATGCAGTATGACGTCACAATGTATTATGACATCATAATGTATCCGCATTATGACAGCACAATATATTATGAGAGCGCAATTTGCAGGTTTCATGACCAATTTCGCTTACCCCAATTTGTGTCACATCTACTGCAGCATCATCAGCATGTATTATGACGTCAGAGTATATGATGACATCATAATTAGTATGCAGTATGATGTCACAATGTATTATGACGTCATAATGTATCCGCATTATGACATCACAATATGTTATGAGAGCGCAACATGCAGGTATTATGACCAATTTCTCTTGCCCCAATTTGTGTCACATCTACTGGAGCATCATGAGCATGTATTATGACGTCACAGTATATGATGACATCATAATTAGTATGCAGTATGAAGTCACAATGTATTATGACGTCATAATGTATCCGCATTATGACATCACAATATATTATGAGAGCGCAACATGCAGGTATTATGAGCAATTTCTCTGACCCCAATTTGTGTCACATCTTCTGCAGCATCATCAGCATGTATTATGACGTCAGAGTATATAATGACATCATAATTAGTATGCAGTATGACGTCACAATGTATTATGACGTCATAATGTATCCACATTATGACAGCACAATATATTATGAGAGCGCAATTTGCAGGTTGCATGACCAATTTCGCTTACCCCAATTTGTGTCACATCTACTGCAGCATCATCAGCATGTATTATGACGTCAGAGTATATGATGACATCATAATTAGTATGCAGTATGATGTCACAATATATTATGTCGTCATAATGTATCCGCATTATGACATCACAATGTATTATGAGAGCGCAACATGCAGGTATTATGAGCAATTTCTCTTACCCCAATTTGTGTCAAATCTACTGGAGAATCATGAGCATGTATTATGACGTCACAGTATATGATGACATCATAATTAGTATGCACTATGACGTCACAATGTATTATGACGTCATAATGTATCCGCATTATGACAGCACAATATATTATGAGAGCGCAATTTGCAGGTTTCATGACCAATTTCGCTTACCCCAGTTTGTGTCACATCTACTGCAGCATCATCAGCATGTATTATGACGTCAGAGTATATGATGACATCATAATTAGTATGCAGTATGATGTCACAATGTATTATGACGTCATAATGTATCCGCATTATGACATCACAATATATTATGAGAGCGCAACATGCAGGTATTATGACCAATTTCGCTTACCCCAATTTGTGTCACATCTACTGGAGCATCATGAACATGTATTATGACTTCACAGTATATGATGACATCATAATTAGTATGCAGTATGAAGTCACAATGAATTATGACGTCATAATGTATCCGCATTATGACATCACAATATATTATGAGAGCGCAACATGCAGGTATTATGAGCAATTTCTCTTACCCCAATTTGTGTCACATCTACTGGAGCATCATGAGCATGTATTATGACGTCACAGTATATGATGACATCATAATTAGTATGCAGTATGACGTCACAATGTATTATGACGTCATAATGTATCCGCATTATGACAGCACAATATATTATGAGAGCGCAATTTGCAGGTTTCATGACCAATTTCGCTTACTCCAATTTGTGTCACATCTACTGCAGCATCATCAGCATGTATTATGACGTCACAGTATATGATGACATCATAATTTGTATGCAGTATGACGTCACAATGTATTATGACGTCATAATGTATCTGCATTATGACATCACAATATATTATGAGAGCGCAACATGCAGGTATTATGAGCAATTTCTCTTACCCCAATTTGTGTCAAATCTACTGGAGAATCATGAGCATGTATTATGACGTCACAGTATATGATGACATCATAATTAGTATGCAGTATGACGTCACAATGTATTATGACGTCATAATGTATCCGCATTATGACATCACAATATATTATGAGAGCGCAACATGCAGGTATTATGACCAATTTCTCTTGCCCCAATTTGTGTCACATCTACTGGAGCATCATGAGCATGTATTATGACGTCAGAGTATATGATGACATCATAATTAGTATTCAGTATGACGTCACAATATATTATGACGTCATAATGTATCCGCATTATGACATCACAATATATTATGAGAGCGCAACATGCAGGTATTATGAGCAATTTCTCTTACCCCAATTTGTGTCAAATCTACTGGAGAATCATGAGCATGTATTATGACGTCACAGTATATGATGACATCATAATTAGTATGCACTATGACGTCACAACGCATTATGACGTCGTAATGTATCCGCATTATGACAGCACAATATATTATGAGAGTGCAATTTGCAGGTTTCATGACCAATTTCTCTTAACCCAATTTGTGTCACATCTACTGCAGCATCATCAGCATGTATTATGACGTCAGAGTATATGATGACATCATAATTAGTATGCAGTATGATGTCACAATATATTATGACGTCATAATGTATCCGCATTATGACATCACAATATATTATGAGAGCGCAACATGCAGGTATTATGAGCAATTTCTCTTACCCCAATTTGTGTCACATCTACTGGAGCATCATGAGCATGTATTATGACGTCACAGTATATGATGACATCATAATTAGTATGCAGTATGACGTCACAATGTATTATGACGTCATAATGTATCCGCATTATGACAGCACAATATATTATGAGAGCGCAATTTGCAGGTTTCATGACCAATTTCGCTTAGCCCAATTTGTGTCACATCTACTGCAGCATCATCAGCATGTATTATGACGTCAGAGTATATGATGACATCATAATTAGTATGCAGTATGACGTCACAATATATTATGACGTCATAATGTATCCGCATTATGACATCACAATATATTATGAGAGCGCAACATGCAGGTATTATGACCAATTTCTCTTACCCCAATTTGTGTCAAATCTACTGGAGAATCATGAGCATGTATTATGACGTCACAGTATATGATGACATCATAATTAGTATGCACTATGACGTCACAATGTATTATGACGTCATAATGTATCCGCATTATGACATCACAATATATTATGAGAGCGCAACATGCAGGTATTATGAGCAATTTCTCTTACCCCAATTTGTGTCACATCTACTGGAGCATCATGAGCATGTATTATGATGTCAGAGTATATGATGACATCATAATTAGTATGCAGTATGACGTCACAATGTATTATGACGTCATAATGTATCCGCATTATGACAGCACAATATATTATGAGAGCGCAATTTGCAGGTTTCATGACCAATTTCGCTTACCCCAATTTGTGTCACATCTACTGCAGCATCATCAGCATGTATTATGACGTCAGAGTATATGATGACATCATAATTAGTATGCAGTATGATGTCACAATGTATTATGACGTCATAATGTATCCGCATTATGACATCACAATATATTATGAGAGCGCAACATGCAGGTATTATGACCAATTTCGCTTACCCCAATTTGTGTCACATCTACTGGAGCATCATGAGCATGTATTATGACGTCACAGTATATGATGACATCATAATTAGTATGCAGTATGAAGTCACAATGTATTATGACGTCATAATGTATCCGCATTATGACATCACAATATATTATGAGAGCGCAACATGCAGGTATTATGAGCAATTTCTCTTACCCCAATTTGTGTCACATCTACTGGAGCATCATGAGCATGTATTATGACGTCAGAGTATATGATGACATCATAATTAGTATGCAGTATGACGTCACAATGTATTATGACGTCATAATGTGTCCACATTATGACAGCACAATATATTATGAGAGCGCAATTTGCAGGTTTCATGACCAATTTCGCTTACCCCAATTTGTGTCACATCTACTACAGCATCATCAGCATGTATTATGACGTCAGAGTATATGATGACATCATAATTAATATGCAGTATGACGTCACAATGTATTATGACGTCATAATGTATCCGCATTATGACATCACAATATATTATGAGAGCGCAACATGCAGGTATTATGAGCAATTTCTCTTTCCCCAATTTGTGTCACATCTACTGGAGCATCATGAGCATGTATTATGACGTCACAGTATATGATGACATCATAATTAGTATGCAGTATGACGTCACAATGTATTATGACGTCATAATGTATCCGCATTATGACATCACAATATATTATGAGAGCGCAACATGCAGGTATTATGACCAATTTCGCTTACCCCAATTTGTGTCACATCTACTGGAGCATCATGAGCATGTATTATGACGTCACAGTATATGATGACATCATAATTAGTATGCAGTATGAAGTCACAATGTATTATGATGTCATAATGTATCCGCATTATGACATCACAATATATTATGAGAGCGCAACACGCAGGTATTATGAGCAATTTCTCTTACCCCAATTTGTGTCACATCTACTGGAGCATCATGAGCATGTATTATGACGTCACAGTATATGATGACATCATAATTAGTATGCAGTATGACGTCACAATGTATTATGACGTCATAATGTATCCGCATTATTACATCACAATATATTATGAGAGCGCAATTTGCAGGTTTCATGACCAATTTCGCTTACCCCAATTTGTGTCACATCTACTGCAGCATCATCAGCATGTATTATGATGTCAGAGTATATGATGACATCATAATTTGTATGCAATATGACGTCACAATGTATTATGACGTCATAATGTATCCGCATTATGACATCACAATATATTATGAGAGCACAACATGCAGGTATTATGAGCAATTTCGCTTACCCCAATTTGTGTCACATCTACTGGAGCATCATGAGCATGTATTATGACGTCACAGTATATGATGACATCATAATTAGTATGCAGTATGAAGTCACAATGTGTTATGACGTCATAATGTATCCGCATTATGACATCACAATATATTATGAGAGCGCAACATGCAGGTATTATGAGCAATTTCTCTTACCCCAATTTGTGTCACATCTACTGGAGCATCATGAGCATGTATTATGACGTCACAGTATATGATGACATCATAATTAGTATGCAGTATGACGTCACAATGTATTATGACGTCATAATGTATCCGCATTATGACAGCACAATATATTATGAGAGCGCAATTTGCAGGTTTCATGACCAATTTCGCTTACCCCAATTTGTGTCACATCTACTTCAGCAACATCAGCATGTATTATGACGTCAGAGTATATGATGACATCATAATTAGTATGCAGTATGACGTCACAATGTATTATGACGTCATAATGTATCCGCATTATGACATCACAATATATTATGAGAGCGCAACATGCAGGTATTATGAGCAATTTCTCTTACCCCAATTTGTGTCAAATCTACTGGAGAATCATGAGCATGTATTATGACGTCACAGTATATGATGACATCATAATTAGTATGCACTATGACGTCACAATGTATTATGACGTCATAATGTATCCGCATTATGACAGCACAATATATTATGAGAGCGCAACATGCAGGTATTATGACCAATTTCGCTTACCCCAATTTGTGTCACATCTACTGGAGCATCATGAGCATGTATTATGACGTCAGAGTATATGATGACATCATAATTAGTATGCAGTATGACGTCACAATGTATTATGACGTCATAATGTATCCGCATTATGACATCACAATATATTATGAGAGCGCAACATGCAGGTATTATGAGCAATTTCTCTTACCCCAATTTGTGTCAAATCTACTGGAGAATCATGAGCATGTATTATGACGTCACAGTATATGATCACATCATAATTAGTATGCACTATTACGTCACAATGCATTATGACGTCATAATGTATCCGCATTATGACAGCACAATATATTATGAGAGCGCAATTTGCAGGTTTCATGACCAATTTCGCTTACCCCAATTTGTGTCACATCTACTGCAGCATCATCAGCATGTATTATGACGTCAGAGTATATGATGACATCATAATTAGTATGCAGTATGATGTCACAATGTATTATGATGTCATAATGTATCCGCATTATGACATCACAATATATTATGAGAGCGCAGCATGCAGGTACTATGAGCAATTTCTCTTACCCCAATTTGTGTCACATCTACTGGAGCATCATGAGCATGTATTATGACGTCACAGTATATGATGACATCATAATTAGTATGCAGTTTGACGTCACAATGTATTATGACGTCATAATGTATCCGCATTATGACAGCACAGTATATTATGAGAGCGCAATTTGGAGGTTTCCTGACCAATTTCGCTTACCCCAATTTGTGTCACATCTACTGCAGCATCATCAGCATGTATTATGACGTCAGAGTATATGATGACATCATAATTAGTATGCAGTATGACGTCACAGTGTATTATGACGTCATAATGTATCCGCATTATGACATCACAATATATTATGAGAGCGCAACTTGCAGGTATTTTGAGCAATTTCTCTTACCCCGATTTGTGTCAAATCTACTGGAGAATCATGAGCATGTATTATGACGTCACAGTATATGATGACATCATAATTAGTATGCACTATGACGTCACAATGTATTATGACGTCATAATGTATCCGCATTATGACATCACAATATATTATGAGAGCGCAACATGCAGGTATTATGAGCAATTTCTCTTACCCCAATTTGTGTCACATCTACTGGAGCATCCTGAGCATGTATTATGATGTCAGAGTATATGATGACATCATAATTAGTATGCAGTATGACATCACAATGTTTTATGACGTCATAATGTATCCGCATTATGACAGCACAATATATTATGAGAGCGCAATTTGCAGGTTTCATGACCAATTTCGCTTACCCCAATTTGTGTCACATCTACTGCAGCATCATCAGCATGTATTATGACGTCAGAGTATATGATGACATCATAATTAGTATGCAGTATGATGTCACAATGTATTATGACGTCATAATATATCCGCATTATGACATCACAATATATTATGAGAGCGCAACATGCAGGTATTATGACCAATTTCGCTTACCCCAAATTGTGTCACATCTACTGGAGCATCATGAGCATGTATTATGACGTCACAGTATATGATGACATCATAATTAGTATGCAGTATGAAGTCACAATGTATTATGACGTCATAATGTATCCGCATTATGACATCACAATATATTATGAAAGCGCAACATGCAGGTATTATGAGCAATTTCTCTTACCCCAATTTGTGTCACATCTACTGGAGCATCATGAGCATGTATTATGACGTCAGAGTATATGATGACATCATAATTAGTATGCAGTATGACGTCACAATGTATTATGACGTCATAATGTATCCGCATTATGACAGCACAATATATTATGAGAGCGCAATTTGAAGGTTTCATGACCAATTTCGCTTACCCCAATTTGTGTCACATCTACTGCAGCATCATCAGCATGTATTATGACGTCAGAGTATATGATGACATCATAATGAGTATGCAGTATGACGTCACAATGTATTATGACGTCATAATGTATCCGCATTATGACATCACAATATATTATGAGAGCGCAACATGCAGGTATTATGAGCAATTTCTCTTACCCCAATTTGTGTCAAATCTACTGGAGAATCATGAGCATGTATTATGACGTCAGAGTATATGATGACATCATAATTAGTATGCAGTATGACGTCACAATGTATTATGACGTCATAATGTATCCGCGTTATGACATCACAATATATTATGAGAGCACAATTTGCAGGTTTCATGACCAATTTCGCTTACCCCAATTTGTGTCACATCTACTGGAGCATTATGAGCATGTATTATGACGTCACAGTATACGATGACATCATAATTAGTATGCAGTATGAAGTCACAATGTATTATGACGTCATAATGTATCCGCATTATGACATCACAATATATTATGAGAGCGCAACATGCAGGTATTATGAGCAATTTCTCTTACCCCAATTTGTGTCACATCTACTGGAGCATCATGAGCATGTATTATGACGTCAGAGTATATGATGACATCATAATTAGTATGCAGTATGATGTCACAATGTATTATGACGTCATAATGTATCCGCATTATGACATCACAATATATTATGAGAGCGCAACATGCAGGTATTATGACCAATTTCGCTTACCCCAATTTGTGTCACATCTACTGGAGCATCATGAGCATGTATTATGACGTCACAGTATATGATGACATCATAATTAGTATGCAGTATGAAGTCACAATGTATTATGACGTCATAATGTATCCGCATTATGACAGCACAATATATTATGAGAGCGCAACATGCAGGTTTCATGACCAATTTCGCTTACCCCAATTTGTGTCAAATCTACTGGAGAATCATGAGCATGTATTATGACGTCACAGTATATGATGACATCATAATTAGTATGCAGTATGACGTCACAATGTATTATGACGTCATAATGTATCCGCATTATGACATCACAATATATTATGAGAGCGCAACATGCAGGTATTATGAGCAATTTCTCTTACCCCAATTTGTGTCACATCTACTGGAGCATCATGAGCATGTATTATGACGTCAGAGTATATGATGACATCATAATTAGTATGCAGTATGATGTCAGAATATATTATGACGTCATAATGTATCCGCATTATGACATCACAATATATTATGAGAGCGCAATTTGCAGGTTTCAGGACCAATTTCGCTTACCCCAATTTGTGTCACATCTACTGCAGCATTATCAGCATGTATTATGACGTCAGAGTATATGATGACATCATAATTAGTATGCAGTATGATGTCACAATGTATTATGACGTCATAATGTATCCGCATTATGACATCACAATATATTATGAGAGCGCAACATGCAGGTATTATGACCAATTTCGCTTACCCCAATTTGTGTCACATCTACTGGAGCATCATGAGCATGTATTATGACGTCAGAGTATATGATGACATCATAATTAATATGCAGTATGACGTCACAATGTATTATGACGTCATAATGTATCCGCATTATGACATCACAATATATTATGAGAGCGCAACATGCAGGTATTATGAGCAATTTCTCTTTCCCCAATTTTTGTCACATCTACTGGAGCATCATGAGCATGTATTATGACGTCACAGTATATGATGACATCATAATTAGTATGAAGTATGACGTCACAATGTATTATGACGTCATAATGTATCCGCATTATGACATCACAATATATTATGAGAGCGCAACATGCAGGTATTATGACCAATTTCGCTTACCCCAATTTGTGTCACATCTACTGGAGCATCATGAGCATGTATTATGACGTCACAGTATATGATGACATCATAATTAGTATGCAGTATGAAGTCACAATGTATTATGACGTCATAATGTATCCGCATTATGACATCACAATATATTATGAGAGCGCAACACGCAGGTATTATGAGCAATTTCTCTTACCCCAATTTGTGTCACATCTACTGGAGCATCATGAGCATGTATTATGACGTCACAGTATATGATGACATCATAATTAGTATGCAGTATGACGTCACAATGTATTATGACGTCATAATGTATCCGCATTATGACATCACAATATATTATGAGAGCGCAATTTGCAGGTTTCATGACGAATTTCGCTTACCCCAATTTGTGTCACATCTACTGCAGCATCAACAGCATGTATTATGACGTCAGAGTATATGATGACATCATAATTTGTATGCAGTATGACGTCACAATGTATTATGACATCATAATGTATCCGCATTATGACATCACAATATATTATGAGAGCGCAACATGCAGGTATTATGACCAATTTCGCTTACCCCAATTTGTGTCACATCTACTGGAGCATCATGAGCATGTATTATGACGTCACAGTGTATGATGACATCATAATTAGTATGCAGTATGAAGTCACAATGTATTATGACGTCATAATGTATCCGCATTATGACATCACAATATATTATGAGAGCGCAACATGCAGGTATTATGAGCAATTTCTCTTACCCCAATTTGTGTCACATCTACTGGAGCATCATGAGCATGTATTATGACGTCACAGTATATGATGACATCATAATTAGTATGCAGTATGACGTCACAATGTATTATGACGTCATAATGTATCCGCATTATGACAGCACAATATATTATGAGAGCGCAATTTGCAGGTTTCATGACCAATTTCGCTTACCCCAATTTGTGTCACATCTACTTCAGCAACATCAGCATGTATTATGACGTCAGAGTATATGATGACATCATAATTAGTATGCAGTATGACGTCACAATGTATTATGACGTCATAATGTATCCGCATTATGACATCACAATATATTATGAGAGCGCAACATGCAGGTATTATGAGCAATTTCTCTTACCCCAATTTGTGTCAAATCTACTGGAGAATCATGAGCATGTATTATGACGTCACAGTATATGATGACATCATAATTAGTATGCACTATGACGTCACAATGTATTATGACGTCATAATGTATCCGCATTATGACAGCACAATATATTATGAGAGCGCAATTTGCAGGTTTCATGACCAATTTCGCTTACCCCAATTTGTGTCACATCTGCTGCAGCATCATCAGCATGTATTATGACGTCAGAGTATATGATGACATCATAATTAGTATGCAGTATGATGTCACAATGTATTATGATGTCATAATGTATCCGCATTATGACATCACAATATATTATGAGAGCGCAACATGCAGGTATTATGACCAATTTCGCATACCCCAATTTGTGTCACATCTACTGGAGCATCATGAGCATGTATTATGACGTCAGAGTATATGATGACATCATAATTACTATGCAGTATGACGTCACAATGTATTATGACGTCATAATGTATCCGCATTATGACATCACAATATATTATGAGAGCGCAACATGCAGGTATTATGAGCAATTTCTCTTACCCCAATTTGTGTCAAATCTACTGGAGAATCATGAGCATGTATTATGACGTCACAGTATATGATGACATCATAATTAGTATGCACTATGACGTCACAATGCATTATGACGTCATAATGTATCCGCATTATGACAGCACAATATATTATGAGAGCGCAATTTGCAGGTTTCATGACCAATTTCGCTTACCCCAATTTGTGTCACATCTACTGCAGCATCATCAGCATGTATTATGACGTCAGAGTATATGATGACATCATAATTAGTATGCAGTATGATGTCACAATGTATTATGATGTCATAATGTATCCGCATTATGACATCACAATATATTATGAGAGCGCAACATGCAGGTATTATGAGCAATTTCTCTTACCCCAATTTGTGTCACATCTACTGGAGCATCATGAGCATGTATTATGACGTCACAGTATATGATGACATCATAATTAGTATGCAGTATGACGTCACAATGTATTATGACGTCATAATGTATCCGCATTATGACAGCACAATATATTATGAGAGCGCAATTTGGAGGTTTCCTGACCAATTTCGCTTACCCCAATTTGTGTCACATCTACTGCAGCATCATCAGCATGTATTATGACGTCAGAGTATATGATGACATCATAATTAGTATGCAGTATGATGTCACAGTGTATTATGACGTCATAATGTATCCGCATTATGACATCAAAATATATTATGAGAGCGCAACTTGCAGGTATTATGAGCAATTTCTCTTACCCCAATTTGTGTCAAATCTACTGGAGAATCATGAGCATGTATTATGACGTCACAGTATATGATGACATCATAATTAGTATGCACTATGACGTCACAATGTATTATGACGTCATAATGTATCCGCATTATGACATCACAATATATTATGAGAGCGCAACATGCAGGTATTATGAGCAATTTCTCTTACCCCAATTTGTGTCACATCTACTGGAGCATCATGAGCATGTATTATGATGTCAGAGTATATGATGACATCATAATTAGTATGCAGTATGACATCACAATGTTTTATGACGTCATAATGTTTCCGCATTATGACAGCACAATATATTATGAGAGCGCAATTTGCAGGTTTCATGACCAATTTCGCTTACCCCAATTTGTGTCACATCTACTGCAGCATCATCAGCATGTATTATGACGTCAGAGTATATGATGACATCATAATTAGTATGCAGTATGATGTCACAATGTATTATGACGTCATAATATATCCGCATTATGACATCACAATATATTATGAGAGCGCAACATGCAGGTATTATGACCAATTTCGCTTACCCCAATTTGTGTCACATCTACTGGAGCATCATGAGCATGTATTATGACGTCACAGTATATGATGACATCATAATTAGTATGCAGTATGAAGTCACAATGTATTATGACGTCATAATGTATCCGCATTATGACAGCACAATATATTATGAGAGCGCAACATGCAGGTTTCATGACCAATTTCGCTTACCCCAATTTGTGTCAAATCTACTGGAGAATCATGAGCATGTATTATGACGTCACAGTATATGATGACATCATAATTAGTATGCAGTATGACGTCACAATGTATTATGACGTCATAATGTATCCGCATTATGACATCACAATATATTATGAGAGCGCAACATGCAGGTATTATGAGCAATTTCTCTTACCCCAATTTGTGTCACATCTACTGGAGCATCATGAGCATGTATTATGACGTCAGAGTATATGATGACATCATAATTAGTATGCAGTATGACGTCAGAATATATTATGACGTCATAATGTATCCGCATTATGACATCACAATATATTATGAGAGCGCAATTTGCAGGTTTCATGACCAATTTCGCTTACCCCAATTTGTGTCACATCTACTGCAGCATTATCAGCATGTATTATGACGTCAGAGTATGTGATGACATCATAATTAGTATGCAGTATGATGTCACAATGTATTATGACGTCATAATGTATCCGCATTATGACATCACAATATATTATGAGAGCGCAACATGCAGGTATTATGACCAATTTCGCTTACCCCAATTTGTGTCACATCTACTGGAGCATCATGAGCATGTATTATGACATCAGAGTATATGATGACATCATAATTAGTATGCAGTATGAAGTCACAATGTATTATGACGTCATAATGTATCCGCATTATGACATCACAATATATTATGAGAGCGCAACATGCAGGTATTATGAGCAATTTCTCTTACCCCAATTTGTGTCAAATCTACTGGAGAATCATGAGCATGTATTATGACGTCACAGTATATGATGACATCATAATTAGTATGCACTATGACGTCACAATGTATGATGACGTCATAATGTATCCGCATTATGACATCACAATATATTATGAGAGCGCAATTTGCAGGTTTCTTGACCAATTTCGCTTACCCCAATTTGTGCCACATCTACTGCAGCATCATCAGCATGTATTATGACGTCAGAGTATATGATGACATCATAATTAGTATGCAGTATGATGTCACAATGTATTATGACGTCATAATGTATCCGCATTATGACATCACAATATATTATGAGAGCGCAACATGCAGGTATTATGAGCAATTTCTCTTACCCCAATTTGTGTCACATCTACTGGAGCATCATGAGCATGTATTATGACGTCACAGTATATGATGACATCATAATTAGTATGCAGTATGACGTCACAATGTATTATGACGTCATAATGTATCCGCATTATGACATCACAATATATTATGAGAGCGCAATTTGCAGGTTTCATGACCAATTTCGCTTACCCCAATTTCTGTCACATCTACTGCAGCATCATCAGCATGTATTATGACGTCAGAGTATATGATGACATCATAATTAGTATGCAGTATGATGTCACAATGTATTATGACGTCATAATGTATCCGCATTATGACATCACAATATATTATGAGAGCGCAACATGCAGGTATTATGACCAATTTCGCTTACCCCAATTTGTGTCACATCTACTGGAGCATCATGAGCATGTATTATGATGTCACAGTATATGATGACATCATAATTAGTATGCAGTATGGAGTCACAATGTATTATGACGTCATAATGTATCCGCATTATGACAGCACAATATATTATGAGAGCGCAACATTCAGGTATTATGAGCAATTTCTCTTACCCCAATTTGTGTCACATCTACTGGAGCATCATGAGCATGTATTATGACGTTACAGTATATGATGACATCATAATTAGTATGCAGTATGAAGTCACAATGTATTATGACGTCATAATGTATCCGCATTATGACATCACAATATATTATGAGAGCGCAACATGCAGGTACTATGAGCAATTTCCCTTACCCCAATTTGTGTCACATCTACTGGAGCATCATGAGCATGTATTATGACGTCAGAGTATATGATGACATCATAATTAGTATGCAGTATGACGTCACAATGTATTATGACGTCATAATGTATCCGCATTATGACATCACAATATATTATGAGAGCGCAATTTGCAGGTTTCATGACCAATTTCGCTTACCCCAATTTGTGTCACATCTACTGCAGCATCATCAGCATGTATTATGACGTCAGAGTATATGATGACATCATAATTAGTATGCAGTATGACGTCACAATGTATTATGACGTCATAATGTATCCGCATTATGACATCACAATATATTATGAGAGCGCAACATGCAGGTATTATGACCAATTTCGCTTACCCCAATTTGTGTCACATCTACTGGAGCATCATGAGCATGTATTATGACGTCACAGTATATGATGACATCATAATTAGTATGCAGTATGAAGTCACAATGTATTATGACGTCATAATGTATCCGCATTATGACATCACAATATATTATGAGAGCGCAACATGCAGGTATTATGAGCAATTTCTCTTACCCCAATTTGTGTCACATCTACTGGAGCATCATGAGCATGTATTATGACGTCACAGTATATGATGACATCATAATTAGTATGCAGTATGACGTCACAATGTATTATGACGTCATAATGTATCCGCATTATGACAGCACAATATATTATGAGAGCGCAATTTGCAGGTTTCATGACCAATTTCGCTTACCCCAATTTGTGTCACATCTACTTCAGCAACATCAGCATGTATTATGACGTCAGAGTATATGATGACATCATAATTAGTATGCAGTATGACGTCACAATGTATTATGACGTCATAATGTATCCGCATTATGACATCACAATATATTATGAGAGCGCAACATGCAGGTATTATGAGCAATTTCTCTTACCCCAATTTGTGTCAAATCTACTGGAGAATCATGAGCATGTATTATGACGTCACAGTATATGATGACATCATAATTAGTATGCACTATGACGTCACAATGTATTATGACGTCATAATGTATCCGCATTATGACAGCACAATATATTATGAGAGCGCAATTTGCAGGTTTCATGACCAATTTCGCTTACCCCAATTTGTGTCACATCTGCTGCAGCATCATCAGCATGTATTATGACGTCAGAGTATATGATGACATCATAATTAGTATGCAGTATGATGTCACAATGTATTATGATGTCATAATGTATCCGCATTATGACATCACAATATATTATGAGAGCGCAACATGCAGGTATTATGACCAATTTCGCTTACCCCAATTTGTGTCACATCTACTGGAGCATCATGAGCATGTATTATGACGTCAGAGTATATGATGACATCATAATTAGTATGCAGTATGACGTCACAATGTATTATGACGTCATAATGTATCCGCATTATGACATCACAATATATTATGAGAGCGCAACATGCAGGTATTATGAGCAATTTCTCTTACCCCAATTTGTGTCAAATCTACTGGAGAATCATGAGCATGTATTATGACGTCACAGTATATGATGACATCATAATTAGTATGCACTATGACGTCACAATGCATTATGACGTCATAATGTATCCGCATTATGACAGCACAATATATTATGAGAGCGCAATTTGCAGGTTTCATGACCAATTTCGCTTACCCCAATTTGTGTCACATCTACTGCAGCATCATCAGCATGTATTATGACGTCAGAGTATATGATGACATCATAATTAGTATGCAGTATGATGTCACAATGTATTATGATGTCATAATGTATCCGCATTATGACATCACAATATATTATGAGAGCGCAACATGCAGGTATTATGAGCAATTTCTCTTACCCCAATTTGTGTCACATCTACTGGAGCATCATGAGCATGTATTATGACGTCACAGTATATGATGACATCATAATTAGTATGCAGTATGACGTCACAATGTATTATGACGTCATAATGTATCCGCATTATGACAGCACAATATATTATGAGAGCGCAATTTGGAGGTTTCCTGACCAATTTCGCTTACCCCAATTTGTGTCACATCTACTGCAGCATCATCAGCATGTATTATGACGTCAGAGTATATGATGACATCATAATTAGTATGCAGTAGGACGTCACAGTGTATTATGACGTCATAATGTATCCGCATTATGACATCACAATATATTATGAGAGCGCAACTTGCAGGTATTATGAGCAATTTCTCTTACCCCAATTTGTGTCAAATCTACTGGAGAATCATGAGCATGTATTATGACGTCACAGTATATGATGACATCATAATTAGTATGCACTATGACGTCACAATGTATTATGACGTCATAATGTATCCGCATTATGACATCACAATATATTATGAGAGCGCAACATGCAGGTATTATGAGCAATTTCTCTTACCCCAATTTGTGTCACATCTACTGGAGCATCATGAGCATGTATTATGATGTCAGAGTATATGATGACATCATAATTAGTATGCAGTATGACATCACAATGTTTTATGACGTCATAATGTATCCGCATTATGACAGCACAATATATTATGAGAGCGCAATTTGCAGGTTTCATGACCAATTTCGCTTACCCCAATTTGTGTCACATCTACTGCAGCATCATCAGCATGTATTATGACGTCAGAGTATATGATGACATCATAATTAGTATGCAGTATGATGTCACAATGTATTATGACGTCATAATATATCCGCATTATGACATCACAATATATTATGAGAGCGCAACATGCAGGTATTATGAGCAATTTCTCTTACCCCAATTTGTGTCACATCTACTGGAGCATCATGAGCATGTATTATGACGTCAGAGTATATGATGACATCATAATTAGTATGCAGTATGACGTCAGAATATATTATGACGTCATAATGTATCCGCATTATGACATCACAATATATTATGAGAGCGTAATTTGCAGGTTTTATGACAAATTTCGCTTACCCCAATTTGTGTCACATCTACTGCAGCATTATCAGCATGTATTATGACGTCAGAGTATGTGATGACCTCATAATTAGTATGCAGTATGATGTCACAATGTATTATGACGTCATAATGTATCCGCATTATGACATCACAATATATTATGAGAGCGCAACATGCAGGTATTATGACCAATTTCGCTTACCCCAATTTGTGTCACATCTACTGGAGCATCATGAGCATGTATTATGACGTCAGAGTATATGATGACATCATAATTAGTATGCAGTATGAAGTCACAATGTATTATGACGTCATAATGTATCCGCATTATGACATCACAATATATTATGAGAGCGCAACATGCAGGTATTATGAGCAATTTCTCTTACCCCAATTTGTGTCAAATCTACTGGAGAATCATGAGCATGTATTATGACGTCACAGTATATGATGACATCATAATTAGTATGCACTATGACGTCACAATGTATGATGACGTCATAATGTATCCGCATTATGACATCACAATATATTATGAGAGCGCAATTTGCAGGTTTCTTGACCAATTTCGCTTACCCCAATTTGTGCCACATCTACTGCAGCATCATCAGCATGTATTATGACGTCAGAGTATATGATGACATCATAATTAGTATGCAGTATGATGTCACAATGTATTATGACGTCATAATGTATCCGCATTATGACATCACCATATATTATGAGAGCGCAACATGCAGGTATTATGAGCAATTTCTCTTACCCCAATTTGTGTCACATCTACTGGAGCATCATGAGCATGTATTATGACGTCACAGTATATGATGACATCATAATTAGTATGCAGTATGACGTCACAATGTATTATGACGTCATAATGTATCCGCATTATGACATCACAATATATTATGAGAGCGCAATTTGCAGGTTTCATGACCAATTTCGCTTACTCCAATTTCTGTCACATCTACTGCAGCATCATCAGCATGTATTATGACGTCAGAGTATATGATGACATCATAATTAGTATGCAGTATGATGTCACAATGTATTATGACGTCATAATGTATCCGCATTATGACATCACAATATATTATGAGAGCGCAACATGCAGGTATTATGACCAATTTCGCTTACCCCAATTTGTGTCACATCTACTGGAGCATCATGAGCATGTATTATGATGTCACAGTATATGATGACATCATAATTAGTATGAAGTATGAAGTCACAATGTATTATGACGTCATAATGTATCCGCATTATGACAGCACAATATATTATGAGAGCGCAACATTCAGGTATTATGAGCAATTTCTCTTACCCCAATTTGTGTCACATCTACTGGAGCATCATGAGCATGTATTATGACGTTACAGTATATGATGACATCATAATTAGTATGCAGTATGAAGTCACAATGTATTATGACGTCATAATGTATCCGCATTATGACATCACAATATATTATGAGAGCGCAACATGCAGGTACTATGAGCAATTTCCCTTACCCCAATTTGTGTCACATCTACTGGAGCATCATGAGCATGTATTATGACGTCAGAGTATATGATGACATCATAATTAGTATGCAGTATGACGTCACAATGTATTATGACGTCATAATGTATCCGCATTATGACATCACAATATATTATGAGAGCGCAATTTGCAGGTTTCATGACCAATTTCGCTTACCCCAATTTGTGTCACATCTACTGCAGCATCATCAGCATGTATTATGACGTCAGAGTATATGATGACATCATAATTAGTATGCAGTATGACGTCACAATGTATTATGACGTCATAATGTATCCGCATTATGACATCACAATATATTATGAGAGCGCAACATGCAGGTATTATGACCAATTTCGCTTACCCCAATTTGTGTCACATCTACTGGAGCATCATGAGCATGTATTATGACGTCACAGTATATGATGACATCATAATTAGTATGCAGTATGAAGTCACAATGTATTATGACGTCATAATGTATCCGCATTATGACATCACAATATATTATGAGAGCGCAACATGCAGGTATTATGAGCAATTTCTCTTACCCCAATTTGTGTCACATCTACTGGAGCATCATGAGCATGTATTATGACGTCACAGTATATGATGACATCATAATTAGTATGCAGTATGACGTCACAATGTATTATGACGTCATAATGTATCCGCATTATGACAGCACAATATATTATGAGAGCGCAATTTGCAGGTTTCATGACCAATTTCGCTTACCCCAATTTGTGTCACATCTACTTCAGCAACATCAGCATGTATTATGACGTCAGAGTATATGATGACATCATAATTAGTATGCAGTATGACGTCACAATGTATTATGACGTCATAATGTATCCGCATTATGACATCACAATATATTATGAGAGCGCAACATGCAGGTATTATGAGCAATTTCTCTTACCCCAATTTGTGTCAAATCTACTGGAGAATCATGAGCATGTATTATGACGTCACAGTATATGATGACATCATAATTAGTATGCACTATGACGTCACAATGTATTATGACGTCATAATGTATCCGCATTATGACAGCACAATATATTATGAGAGCGCAATTTGCAGGTTTCATGACCAATTTCGCTTACCCCAATTTGTGTCACATCTGCTGCAGCATCATCAGCATGTATTATGACGTCAGAGTATATGATGACATCATAATTAGTATGCAGTATGATGTCACAATGTATTATGATGTCATAATGTATCCGCATTATGACATCACAATATATTATGAGAGCGCAACATGCAGGTATTATGACCAATTTCGCTTACCCCAATTTGTGTCACATCTACTGGAGCATCATGAGCATGTATTATGACGTCAGAGTATATGATGACATCATAATTAGTATGCAGTATGACGTCACAATGTATTATGACGTCATAATGTATCCGCATTATGACATCACAATATATTATGAGAGCGCAACATGCAGGTATTATGAGCAATTTCTCTTACCCCAATTTGTGTCAAATCTACTGGAGAATCATGAGCATGTATTATGACGTCACAGTATATGATGACATCATAATTAGTATGCACTATGACGTCACAATGCATTATGACGTCATAATGTATCCGCATTATGACAGCACAATATATTATGAGAGCGCAATTTGCAGGTTTCATGACCAATTTCGCTTACCCCAATTTGTGTCACATCTACTGCAGCATCATCAGCATGTATTATGACGTCAGAGTATATGATGACATCATAATTAGTATGCAGTATGATGTCACAATGTATTATGATGTCATAATGTATCCGCATTATGACATCACAATATATTATGAGAGCGCAACATGCAGGTATTATGAGCAATTTCTCTTACCCCAATTTGTGTCACATCTACTGGAGCATCATGAGCATGTATTATGACGTCACAGTATATGATGACATCATAATTAGTATGCAGTATGATGTCACAATGTATTATGACGTCATAATGTATCCGCATTATGACAGCACAATATATTATGAGAGCGCAATTTGGAGGTTTCCTGACAAATTTCGCTTACCCCAATTTGTGTCACATCTACTGCAGCATCATCAGCATGTATTATGACGTCAGAGTATATGATGACATCATAATTAGTATGCAGTATGACGTCACAGTGTATTATGACGTCATAATGTATCCGCATTATGACATCACAATATATTATGAGAGCGCAACTTGCAGGTATTATGAGCAATTTCTCTTACCCCAATTTGTGTCAAATCTACTGGAGAATCATGAGCATGTATTATGACGTCACAGTATATGATGACATCATAATTAGTATGCACTATGACGTCACAATGTATTATGACGTCATAATGTATCCGCATTATGACATCACAATATATTATGAGAGCGCAACATGCAGGTATTATGAGCAATTTCTCTTACCCCAATTTGTGTCACATCTACTGGAGCATCATGAGCATGTATTATGATGTCAGAGTATATGATGACATCATAATGAGTATGCAGTATGACATCACAATGTTTTATGACGTCATAATGTATCCGCATTATGACAGCACAATATATTATGAGAGCGCAATTTGCAGGTTTCATGACCAATTTCGCTTACCCCAATTTGTGTCACATCTACTGCAGCATCATCAGCATGTATTATGACGTCAGAGTATATGATGACATCATAATTAGTATGCAGTATGATGTCACAATGTATTATGACGTCATAATATATCCGCATTATGACATCACAATATATTATGAGAGCGCAACATGCAGGTATTATGACCAATTTCGCTTACCCCAAATTGTGTCACATCTACTGGAGCATCATGAGCATGTATTTTGACGTCACAGTATATGATGACATCATAATTAGTATGCAGTATGAAGTCACAATGTATTATGACGTCATAATGTATCCGCATTATGACATCACAATATATTATGAAAGCGCAACATGCAGGTATTATGAGCAATTTCTCTTACCCCAATTTGTGTCACATCTACTGGAGCATCATGAGCATGTATTATGACGTCACAGTATATGATGACATCATAATTAGTATGCAGTATGACGTCACAATGTATTATGACGTCATAATGTATCCGCATTATGACAGCACAATATATTATGAGAGCGCAATTTGCAGGTTTCATGACCAATTTCGCTTACCCCAATTTGTGTCACATCTACTGCAGCATCATCAGCATGTATTATGACGTCAGAGTATATGATGACATCATAATGAGTATGCAGTATGACGTCACAATGTATTATGACGTCATAATGTATCCGCATTATGACATCACAATATATTATGAGAGCGCAACATGCAGGTATTATGAGCAATTTCTCTTACCCCAATTTGTGTCAAATCTACTGGAGAATCATGAGCATGTATTATGACGTCAGAGTATATGATGACATCATAATTAGTATGCAGTATGACGTCACAATGTATTATGACGTCATAATGTATCCGCATTATGACATCACAATATATTATGAGAGCACAATTTGCAGGTTTCATGACCAATTTCGCTTACCCCAATTTGTGTCACATCTACTGGAGCCTCATGAGCATGTATTATGACGTCACAGTATATGATGACATCATAATTAGTATGCAGTATGAAGTCACAATGTATTATGACGTCATAATGTATCCGCATTATGACATCACAATATATTATGAGAGCGCAACATGCAGGTATTATGACCAATTTCGCTTACCCCAATTTGTGTCACATCTACTGGAGCATCATGAGCATGTATTATGACGTCACAGTATATGATGACATCATAATTAGTATGCAGTATGAAGTCACAATGTATTATGACGTCATAATGTATCCGCATTATGACAGCACAATATATTATGAGAGCGCAACATGCAGGTTTCATGACCAATTTCGCTTACCCCAATTTGTGTCAAATCTACTGGAGAATCATGAGCATGTATTATGACGTCACAGTATATGATGACATCATAATTAGTATGCAGTATGACGTCACAATGTATTATGACGTCATAATGTATCCGCATTATGACATCACAATATATTATGAGAGCGCAACATGCAGGTATTATGACCAATTTCGCTTACCCCAATTTGTGTCACATCTACTGGAGCATCATGAGCATGTATTATGACGTCACAGTATATGATGACATCATAATTAGTATGCAGTATGAAGTCACAATGTATTATGACGTCATAATGTATCCGCATTATGACATCACAATATATTATGAGAGCGCCACATGCAGGTATTATGAGCAATTTCTCTTACCCCAATTTGTGTCACATCTACTGGAGCATCATGAGCATGTATTATGACGTCACAGTATATGATGACATCATAATTAGTATGCAGTATGACGTCACAATGTATTATGACGTCATAATGTATCCGCATTATGACAGCACAATATATTATGAGAGCGCAATTTGCAGGTTTCATGACCAATTTCGCTTACCCCAATTTGTGTCACATCTACTTCAGCAACATCAGCATGTATTATGACGTCAGAGTATATGATGACATCATAATTAGTATGCAGTATGACGTCACAATGTATTATGACGTCATAATGTATCCGCATTATGACATCACAATATATTATGAGAGCGCAACATGCAGGTATTATGAGCAATTTCTCTTACCCCAATTTGTGTCAAATCTACTGGAGAATCATGAGCATGTATTATGACGTCACAGTATATGATGACATCATAATTAGTATGCACTATGACGTCACAATGTATTATGACGCCATAATGTATCCGCATTATGACAGCACAATATATTATGAGAGCGCAATTTGCAGGTTTCATGACCAATTTCGCTTACCCCAATTTGTGTCACATCTGCTGCAGCATCATCAGCATATATTATGACGTCAGAGTATATGATGACATCATAATTAGTATGCAGTATGATGTCACAATGTATTATGATGTCATAATGTATCCGCATTATGACATCACAATATATTATGAGAGCGCAACATGCAGGTATTATGACCAATTTCGCTTACCCCAATTTGTGTCACATCTACTGGAGCATCATGAGCATGTATTATGACGTCAGAGTATATGATGACATCATAATTAGTATGCAGTATGACGTCACAATGTTTTATGACGTCATAATGTATCCGCATTATGACAGCACAA
The DNA here is from genome assembly GCF_030222135.1 of Aotus nancymaae. Classification (NCBI taxonomy): domain Eukaryota; kingdom Metazoa; phylum Chordata; class Mammalia; order Primates; family Aotidae; genus Aotus; species Aotus nancymaae. The sequence goes on along the minus strand of NW_026988511.1, from coordinate 11,775,010 downwards.
TATATTATGAGAGTGCAATTTGCAGGTTTCATGACCAATTTCGCTTACCCCAATTTGTGTCACATCTACTGCAGCATCATCAGCATGTATTATGACGTCAGAGTATATGATGACATCATAATTAGTATGCAGTATGATGTCACAATGTATTATGACGTCATAATATATCCGCATAATGACATCACAATATATTATGAGAGCGCAACATGCAGGTATTATGACCAATTTCGCTTACCCCAAATTGTGTCACATCTACTGGAGCATCATGAGCATGTATTATGACGTCACAGTATATGATGACATCATAATTAGTATGCAGTATGAAGTCACAATGTATTATGACGTCATAATGTATCCGCATTATGACATCACAATATATTATGAAAGCGCAACATGCAGGTATTATGAGCAATTTCTCTTACCCCAATTTGTGTCACATCTACTGGAGCATCATGAGCATGTATTATGACGACACAGTATATGATGACATCATAATTAGTATGCAGTATGACGTCACAATGTATTATGACGTCATAATGTATCCGCATTATGACAGCACAATATATTATGAGAGCGCAATTTGCAGGTTTCATGACCAATTTCGCTTACCCCAATTTGTGTCACATCTACTGCAGCATCATCAGCATGTATTATGACGTCAGAGTATATGATGACATCATAATGAGTATGCAGTATGACGTCACAATGTATTATGACGTCATAATGTATCCGCATTATGACATCACAATATATTATGAGAGCGCAACATGCAGGTATTATGAGCAATTTCTCTTACCCCAATTTGTGTCAAATCTACTGGAGAATCATGAGCATGTATTATGACGTCAGAGTATATGATGACATCATAATTAGTATGCAGTATGACGTCACAATGTATTATGACGTCATAATGTATCCGCATTATGACATCACAATATATTATGAGAGCACAATTTGCAGGTTTCATGACCAATTTCGCTTACCCCAATTTGTGTCACATCTACTGGAGCATCATGAGCATGTATTATGACGTCACAGTATATGATGACATCATAATTAGTATGCAGTATGAAGTCACAATGTATTATGACGTCATAATGTATCCGCATTATGACATCACAATATATTATGAGAGCGCAACATGCAGGTATTATGAGCAATTTCTCTTACCCCAAATTGTGTCACATCTACTGGAGCATCATGAGCATGTATTATGACGTCAGAGTATATGATGACATCATAATTAGTATGCAGTATGATGTCACAATGTATTATGACGTCATAATGTATCCGCATTATGACATCACAATATATTATGAGAGCGCAACATGCAGGTATTATGACCAATTTCGCTTACCCCAATTTGTGTCACATCTACTGGAGCATCATGAGCATGTATTATGACGTCACAGTATATGATGACATCATAATTAGTATGCAGTATGAAGTCACAATGTATTATGACGTCATAATGTATCCGCATTATGACAGCACAATATATTATGAGAGCGCAACATGCAGGTTTCATGACCAATTTCGCTTACCCCAATTTGTGTCAAATCTACTGGAGAATCATGAGCATGTATTATGACGTCACAGTATATGATGACATCATAATTAGTATGCAGTATGACGTCACAATGTATTATGACGTCATAATGTATCCGCATTATGACATCACAATATATTATGAGAGCGCAACATGCAGGTATTATGAGCAATTTCTCTTACCCCAATTTGTGTCACATCTACTGGAGCATCATGAGCATGTATTATGACGTCAGAGTATATGATGACATCATAATTAGTATGCAGTATGACGTCAGAATATATTATGACGTCATAATGTATCCGCATTATGACATCACAATATATTATGAGAGCGCAATTTGCAGGTTTCATGACCAATTTCGCTTACCCCAATTTGTGTCACATCTACTGCAGCATTATCAGCATGTATTATGACGTCAGAGTATATGATGACATCATAATTAGTATGCAGTATGATGTCACAATGTATTATGACGTCATAATGTATCCGCATTATGACATCACAATATATTATGAGAGCGCAACATGCAGGTATTATGACCAATTTCGCTTACCCCAATTTGTGTCACATCTACTGGAGCATCATGAGCATGTATTATGACGTCAGAGTATATGATGACATCATAATTAGTATGCAGTATGAAGTCACAATGTATTATGACGTCATAATGTATCCGCATTATGACATCACAATATATTATGAGAGCGCAACATGCAGGTATTATGAGCAATTTCTCTTACCCCAATTTGTGTCAAATCTACTGGAGAATCATGAGCATGTATTATGACGTCACAGTATATGATGACATCATAATTAGTATGCACTATGACGTCACAATGTATTATGACGTCATAATGTATCCGCATTATGACATCACAATATATTATGAGAGCGCAATTTGCAGGTTTCATGACCAATTTCGCTGACCCCAATTTGTGTCACATCTACTGCAGCATCATCAGCATGTATTATGACGTCAGAGTATATGATGACATCATAATTAGTATGCAGTATGATGTCACAATGTATTATGACGTCATAATGTATCCGCATTACGACATCACAATATATTATGAGAGCGCAACATGCAGGTATTATGACCAATTTCGCTTACCCCAATTTGTGTCACATCTTCTGGAGCATCATGAGCATGTATTATGACGTCAGAGTATATGATGACATCATAATTAGTATGCAGTATGACGTCACAATGTATTATGACGTCATAATGTATCCGCATTATGACAGCACAATATATTATGAGAGCGCAATTTGAAGGTTTCATGACCAATTTCGCTTACCCCAATTTGTGCCACATCTACTGCAGCATCATCAGCATGTATTATGACGTCAGAGTATATGATGACATCATAATTAGTATGCAGTATGATGTCACAATGTATTATGACGTCATAATGTATCCGCATTATGACATCACAATATATTATGAGAGCGCAACATGCAGGTATTATGAGCAATTTCTCTTACCCCAATTTGTGTCACATCTACTGGAGCATCATGAGCATGTATTATGACGTCACAGTATATGATGACATCATAATTAGTATGCAGTATGATGTCACAATGTATTATGACGTCATAATGTATCCGCATTATGACATCACAATATATTATGAGAGCGCAATTTGCAGGTTTCATGACCAATTTCGCTTACCCCAATTTGTGTCACATCTACTGCAGCATCATCAGCATGTATTATGACGTCAGAGTATATGATGACATCATAATTAGTATGCAGTATGATGTCACAATGTATTATGACGTCATAATGTATCCGCATTATGACATCACAATATATTATGAGAGCGCAACATGCAGGTATTATGACCAATTTCGCTTACCCCAATTTGTGTCACATCTACTGGAGCGTCATGAGCATGTATTATGATGTCACAGTATATGATGACATCATAATTAGTATGCAGTATGAAGTCACAATGTATTATGACGTCATAATGTATCCGCATTATGACAGCACAATATATTATGAGAGCGCAACATTCAGGTATTATGAGCAATTTCTCTTACCCCAATTTGTGTCACATCTACTGGAGCATCATGAGCATGTATTATGACGTTACAGTATATGATGACATCATAATTAGTATGCAGTATGAAGTCACAATGTATTATGACGTCATAATGTATCCGCATTATGACATCACAATATATTATGAGAGCGCAACATGCAGGTATTAGGAGCAATTTCTCTTACCCCAATTTGTGTCACATCTACTGGAGCATCATGAGCATGTATTATGACGTCAGAGTATATGATGACATCATAATTAGTATGCAGTATGACGTCACAATGTATTATGACGTCATAATGTATCCGCATTATGACAGCACAATATATTATAAGAGCGCAATTTGCAGGTTTCATGACCAATTTCGCTTACCCCAATTTGTGTCACATCTACTGCAGCATCATCAGCATGTATTATGACGTCAGAGTATATGATGACATCATAATGAGTATGCAGTATGACGTCACAATGTATTATGACGTCATAATGTATCCGCATTATGACATCACAATATATTATGAGAGCGCAACATGCAGGTATTATGAGCAATTTCTCTTACCCCAATTTGTGTCAAATCTACTGGAGAATCATGAGCATGTATTATGACGTCAGAGTATATGATGACATCATAATTAGTATGAAGTATGACGTCACAATGTATTATGACGTCATAATGTATCCGCATTATGACATCACAATATATTATGAGAGCACAATTTGCAGGTTTCATGACCAATTTCGCTTACCCCAATTTGTGTCACATCTACTGGAGCATCATGAGCATGTATTATGACGTCACAGTATACGATGACATCATAATTAGTATGCAGTATGAAGTCACAATGTATTATGACGTCATAATGTATCCGCATTATGACATCACAATATATTATGAGAGCGCAACATGCAGGTATTATGAGCAATTTCTCTTACCCCAATTTGTGTCACATCTACTGGAGCATCATGAGCATGTATTATGACGTCAGAGTATATGATGACATCATAATTAGTATGCAGTATGATGTCACAATGTATTATGACGTCATAATGTATCCGCATTATGACATCACAATATATTATGAGAGCGCAACATGCAGGTATTATGACCAATTTCGCTTACCCCAATTTGTGTCACATCTACTGGAGCATCATGAGCATGTATTATGACGTCACAGTATATGATGACATCATAATTAATATGCAGTATGAAGTCACAATGTATTATGACGTCATAATGTATCCGCATTATGACAGCACAATATATTATGAGAGCGCAACATGCAGGTTTCATGACCAATTTCGCTTACCCCAATTTGTGTCAAATCTACTGGAGAATCATGAGCATGTATTATGACGTCACAGTATATGATGACATCATAATTAGTATGCAGTATGACGTCACAATGTATTATGACGTCATAATGTATCCGCATTATGACATCACAATATATTATGAGAGCGCAACATGCAGGTATTATGAGCAATTTCTCTTACCCCAATTTGTGTCACATCTACTGGAGCATCATGAGCATGTATTATGACGTCAGAGTATATGATGACATCATAATTAGTATGCAGTATGACGTCAGAATATATTATGACGTCATAATGTATCCGCATTATGACATCACAATATATTATGAGAGCGCAATTTGCAGGTTTCATGACCAATTTCGCTTACCCCAATTTGTGTCACATCTACTGCAGCATTATCAGCATGTATTATGACGTCAGAGTATATGATGACATCATAATTAGTATGCAGTATGATGTCACAATGTATTATGACGTCATAATGTATCCGCATTATGACATCACAATATATTATGAGAGCGCAACATGCAGGTATTATGACCAATTTCGCTTACCCCAAATTGTGTCACATCTACTGGAGCATCATGAGCATGTATTATGACGTCACAGTATATGATGACATCATAATTAGTATGCAGTATGAAGTCACAATGTATTATGACGTCATAATGTATCCGCATTATGACATCACAATATATTATGAAAGCGCAACATGCAGGTATTATGAGCAATTTCTCTTACCCCAATTTGTGTCACATCTACTGGAGCATCATGAGCATGTATTATGACGACACAGTATATGATGACATCATAATTAGTATGCAGTATGACGTCACAATGTATTATGACGTCATAATGTATCCGCATTATGACAGCACAATATATTATGAGAGCGCAATTTGCAGGTTTCATGACCAATTTCGCTTACCCCAATTTGTGTCACATCTACTGCAGCATCATCAGCATGTATTATGACGTCAGAGTATATGATGACATCATAATGAGTATGCAGTATGACGTCACAATGTATTATGACGTCATAATGTATCCGCATTATGACATCACAATATATTATGAGAGCGCAACATGCAGGTATTATGAGCAATTTCTCTTACCCCAATTTGTGTCAAATCTACTGGAGAATCATGAGCATGTATTATGACGTCAGAGTATATGATGACATCATAATTAGTATGCAGTATGACGTCACAATGTATTATGACGTCATAATGTATCCGCATTATGACATCACAATATATTATGAGAGCACAATTTGCAGGTTTCATGACCAATTTCGCTTACCCCAATTTGTGTCACATCTACTGGAGCATCATGAGCATGTATTATGACGTCACAGTATATGATGACATCATAATTAGTATGCAGTATGAAGTCACAATGTATTATGACGTCATAATGTATCCGCATTATGACATCACAATATATTATGAGAGCGCAACATGCAGGTATTATGAGCAATTTCTCTTACCCCAAATTGTGTCACATCTACTGGAGCATCATGAGCATGTATTATGACGTCAGAGTATATGATGACATCATAATTAGTATGCAGTATGATGTCACAATGTATTATGACGTCATAATGTATCCGCATTATGACATCACAATATATTATGAGAGCGCAACATGCAGGTATTATGACCAATTTCGCTTACCCCAATTTGTGTCACATCTACTGGAGCATCATGAGCATGTATTATGACGTCACAGTATATGATGACATCATAATTAGTATGCAGTATGAAGTCACAATGTATTATGACGTCATAATGTATCCGCATTATGACAGCACAATATATTATGAGAGCGCAACATGCAGGTTTCATGACCAATTTCGCTTACCCCAATTTGTGTCAAATCTACTGGAGAATCATGAGCATGTATTATGACGTCACAGTATATGATGACATCATAATTAGTATGCAGTATGACGTCACAATGTATTATGACGTCATAATGTATCCGCATTATGACATCACAATATATTATGAGAGCGCAACATGCAGGTATTATGAGCAATTTCTCTTACCCCAATTTGTGTCACATCTACTGGAGCATCATGAGCATGTATTATGACGTCAGAGTATATGATGACATCATAATTAGTATGCAGTATGACGTCAGAATATATTATGACGTCATAATGTATCCGCATTATGACATCACAATATATTATGAGAGCGCAATTTGCAGGTTTCATGACCAATTTCGCTTACCCCAAATTGTGTCACATCTACTGCAGCATTATCAGCATGTATTATGACGTCAGAGTATATGATGACATCATAATTAGTATGCAGTATGATGTCACAATGTATTATGACGTCATAATGTATCCGCATTATGACATCACAATATATTATGAGAGCGCAACATGCAGGTATTATGACCAATTTCGCTTACCCCAATTTGTGTCACATCTACTGGAGCATCATGAGCATGTATTATGACGTCAGAGTATATGATGACATCATAATTAGTATGCAGTATGAAGTCACAATGTATTATGACGTCATAATGTATCCGCATTATGACATCACAATATATTATGAGAGCGCAACATGCAGGTATTATGAGCAATTTCTCTTACCCCAATTTGTGTCAAATCTACTGGAGAATCATGAGCATGTATTATGACGTCACAGTATATGATGACATCATAATTAGTATGCACTATGACGTCACAATGTATTATGACGTCATAATGTATCCGCATTATGACATCACAATATATTATGAGAGCGCAATTTGCAGGTTTCATGACCAATTTCGCTGACCCCAATTTGTGTCACATCTACTGCAGCATCATCAGCATGTATTATGACGTCAGAGTATATGATGACATCATAATTAGTATGCAGTATGATGTCACAATGTATTATGACGTCATAATGTATCCGCATTACGACATCACAATATATTATGAGAGCGCAACATGCAGGTATTATGACCAATTTCGCTTACCCCAATTTGTGTCACATCTTCTGGAGCATCATGAGCATGTATTATGACGTCAGAGTATATGATGACATCATAATTAGTATGCAGTATGACGTCACAATGTATTATGACGTCATAATGTATCCGCATTATGACAGCACAATATATTATGAGAGCGCAATTTGAAGGTTTCATGACCAATTTCGCTTACCCCAATTTGTGCCACATCTACTGCAGCATCATCAGCATGTATTATGACGTCAGAGTATATGATGACATCATAATTAGTATGCAGTATGATGTCACAATGTATTATGACGTCATAATGTATCCGCATTATGACATCACAATATATTATGAGAGCGCAACATGCAGGTATTATGAGCAATTTCTCTTACCCCAATTTGTGTCACATCTACTGGAGCATCATGAGCATGTATTATGACGTCACAGTATATGATGACATCATAATTAGTATGCAGTATGATGTCACAATGTATTATGACGTCATAATGTATCCGCATTATGACATCACAATATATTATGAGAGCGCAATTTGCAGGTTTCATGACCAATTTCGCTTACCCCAATTTGTGTCACATCTACTGCAGCATCATCAGCATGTATTATGACGTCAGAGTATATGATGACATCATAATTAGTATGCAGTATGATGTCACAATGTATTATGACGTCATAATGTATCCGCATTATGACATCACAATATATTATGAGAGCGCAACATGCAGGTATTATGACCAATTTCGCTTACCCCAATTTGTGTCACATCTACTGGAGCGTCATGAGCATGTATTATGATGTCACAGTATATGATGACATCATAATTAGTATGCAGTATGAAGTCACAATGTATTATGACGTCATAATGTATCCGCATTATGACAGCACAATATATTATGAGAGCGCAACATTCAGGTATTATGAGCAATTTCTCTTACCCCAATTTGTGTCACATCTACTGGAGCATCATGAGCATGTATTATGACGTTACAGTATATGATGACATCATAATTAGTATGCAGTATGAAGTCACAATGTATTATGACGTCATAATGTATCCGCATTATGACATCACAATATATTATGAGAGCGCAACATGCAGGTATTAGGAGCAATTTCTCTTACCCCAATTTGTGTCACATCTACTGGAGCATCATGAGCATGTATTATGACGTCAGAGTATATGATGACATCATAATTAGTATGCAGTATGACGTCACAATGTATTATGACGTCATAATGTATCCGCATTATGACAGCACAATATATTATAAGAGCGCAATTTGCAGGTATTATGACCAATTTCGCTTACCCCAATTTGTGTCACATCTTCTGGAGCATCATGAGCATGTATTATGACGTCAGAGTATATGATGACATCATAATTAGTATGCAGTATGACGTCACAATGTATTATGACGTCATAATGTATCCGCATTATGACATCACAATATATTATGAGAGCGCAACATGCAGGTATTATGACCAATTTCGCTTACCCCAATTTGTGTCACATCTACTGGAGCATCATGAGCATGTATTATGACGTCACAGTATATGATGACATCATAATTAATATGCAGTATGAAGTCACAATGTATTATGACGTCATAATGTATCCGCATTATGACAGCACAATATATTATGAGAGCGCAACATGCAGGTTTCATGACCAATTTCGCTTACCCCAATTTGTGTCAAATCTACTGGAGAATCATGAGCATGTATTATGACGTCACAGTATATGATGACATCATAATTAGTATGCAGTATGACGTCACAATGTATTATGACGTCATAATGTATCCGCATTATGACATCACAATATATTATGAGAGCGCAACATGCAGGTATTATGAGCAATTTCTCTTACCCCAATTTGTGTCACATCTACTGGAGCATCATGAGCATGTATTATGACCTCAGAGTATATGATGACATCATAATTAGTATGCAGTATGACGTCAGAATATATTATGACGTCATAATGTATCCGCATTATGACATCACAATATATTATGAGAGCGCAATTTGCAGGTTTCATGACCAATTTCGCTTACCCCAATTTGTGTCACATCTACTGCAGCATTATCAGCATGTATTATGACGTCAGAGTATATGATGACATCATAATTAGTATGCAGTATGATGTCACAATGTATTATGACGTCATAATGTATCCGCATTATGACATCACAATATATTATGAGAGCGCAACATGCAGGTATTATGACCAATTTCGCTTACCCCAATTTGTGTCACATCTACTGGAGCATCATGAGCATGTATTATGACGTCAGAGTATATGATGACATCATAATTAGTATGCAGTATGAAGTCACAATGTATTATGACGTCATAATGTATCCGCATTATGACATCACAATATATTATGAGAGCGCAACATGCAGGTATTATGAGCAATTTCTCTTACCCCAATTTGTGTCAAATCTACTGGAGAATCATGAGCATGTATTATGACGTCACAGTATATGATGACATCATAATTAGTATGCACTATGACGTCACAATGTATTATGACGTCATAATGTATCCGCATTATGACATCACAATATATTATGAGAGCGCAATTTGCAGGTTTCATGACCAATTTCGCTTACCCCAATTTGTGTCACATCTACTGCAGCATCATCAGCATGTATTATGACGTCAGAGTATATGATGACATCATAATTAGTATGCAGTATGATGTCACAATGTATTATGACGTCATAATGTATCCGCATTATGACATCACAATATATTATGAGAGCGCAACATGCAGGTATTATGACCAATTTCGCTTACCCCAATTTGTGTCACATCTACTGCAGCATCATCAGCATGTATTATGACGTCAGAGTATATGATGACATCATAATTAGTATGCAGTATGATGTCACAATGTATTATGATGTCATAATGTATCCGCATTATGACATCACAATATATTATGAGAGCGCAACATGCAGGTATTATGAGCAATTTCTCTTACCCCAATTTGTGTCACATCTACTGCAGCATCATCAGCATATATTATGACGTCACAGTATATGATGACATCATAATTAGTATGCAGTATGACGTCACAATGTATTATGACGTCATAATGTATCCGCATTATGACAGCACAATATATTATGAGAGCGCAATTTGCAGGTTTCATGACCAATTTCGCTTACCCCAATTTGTGTCACATCTACTGCAGCATCATCAGCATGTATTATGACGTCAGAGTATATGATGACATCATAATGAGTATGCAGTATGACGTCACAATGTATTATGACGTCATAATGTATCCGCATTATGACATCACAATATATTATGAGAGCGCAACATGCAGGTATTATGAGCAATTTCTCTTACCCCAATTTGTGTCAAATCTACTGGAGAATCATGAGCATGTATTATGACGTCAGAGTATATGATGACATCATAATTAGTATGCAGTATGACGTCACAATGTATTATGACGTCATAATGTATCCGCATTATGACATCACAATATATTATGAGAGCACAATTTGCAGGTTTCATGACCAATTTCGCTTACCCCAATTTGTGTCACATCTACTGGAGCATCATGAGCATGTATTATGACGTCACAGTATATGATGACATCATAATTAGTATGCAGTATGAAGTCACAATGTATTATGATGTCATAATGTATCCGCATTATGACATCACAATATATTATGAGAGCGCAACATGCAGGTATTATGAGCAATTTCTCTTACCCCAATTTGTGTCACATCTACTGGAGCATCATGAGCATGTATTATGACGTCAGAGTATATGATGACATCATAATTAGTATGCAGTATGAAGTCACAATGTATTATGACGTCATAATGTATCCGCATTATGACATCACAATATATTATGAGAGCGCAACATGCAGGTATTATGAGCAATTTCTCTTACCCCAATTTGTGTCAAATCTACTGGAGAATCATGAGCATGTATTATGACGTCACAGTATATGATGACATCATAATTAGTATGCACTATGACGTCACAATGTATTATGACGTCATAATGTATCCGCATTATGACATCACAATATATTATGAGAGCGCAATTTGCAGGTTTCATGACCAATTTCGCTGACCCCAATTTGTGTCACATCTACTGCAGCATCATCAGCATGTATTATGACGTCAGAGTATATGATGACATCATAATTAGTATGCAGTATGATGTCACAATGTATTATGACGTCATAATGTATCCGCATTACGACATCACAATATATTATGAGAGCGCAACATGCAGGTATTATGACCAATTTCGCTTACCCCAATTTGTGTCACATCTTCTGGAGCATCATGAGCATGTATTATGACGTCAGAGTATATGATGACATCATAATTAGTATGCAGTATGACGTCACAATGTATTATGACGTCATAATGTATCCGCATTATGACAGCACAATATATTATGAGAGCGCAATTTGAAGGTTTCATGACCAATTTCGCTTACCCCAATTTGTGCCACATCTACTGCAGCATCATCAGCATGTATTATGACGTCAGAGTATATGATGACATCATAATTAGTATGCAGTATGATGTCACAATGTATTATGACGTCATAATGTATCCGCATTATGACATCACAATATATTATGAGAGCGCAACATGCAGGTATTATGAGCAATTTCTCTTACCCCAATTTGTGTCACATCTACTGGAGCATCATGAGCATGTATTATGACGTCACAGTATATGATGACATCATAATTAGTATGCAGTATGATGTCACAATGTATTATGACGTCATAATGTATCCGCATTATGACATCACAATATATTATGAGAGCGCAATTTGCAGGTTTCATGACCAATTTCGCTTACCCCAATTTGTGTCACATCTACTGCAGCATCATCAGCATGTATTATGACGTCAGAGTATATGATGACATCATAATTAGTATGCAGTATGATGTCACAATGTATTATGACGTCATAATGTATCCGCATTATGACATCACAATATATTATGAGAGCGCAACATGCAGGTATTATGACCAATTTCGCTTACCCCAATTTGTGTCACATCTACTGGAGCGTCATGAGCATGTATTATGATGTCACAGTATATGATGACATCATAATTAGTATGCAGTATGAAGTCACAATGTATTATGACGTCATAATGTATCCGCATTATGACAGCACAATATATTATGAGAGCGCAACATTCAGGTATTATGAGCAATTTCTCTTACCCCAATTTGTGTCACATCTACTGGAGCATCATGAGCATGTATTATGACGTTACAGTATATGATGACATCATAATTAGTATGCAGTATGAAGTCACAATGTATTATGACGTCATAATGTATCCGCATTATGACATCACAATATATTATGAGAGCGCAACATGCAGGTATTAGGAGCAATTTCTCTTACCCCAATTTGTGTCACATCTACTGGAGCATCATGAGCATGTATTATGACGTCAGAGTATATGATGACATCATAATTAGTATGCAGTATGACGTCACAATGTATTATGACGTCATAATGTATCCGCATTATGACAGCACAATATATTATAAGAGCGCAATTTGCAGGTTTCATGACCAATTTCGCTTACCCCAATTTGTGTCACATCTACTGCAGCATCATCAGCATGTATTATGACGTCAGAATATATGATGACATCATAATGAGTATGCAGTATGACGTCACAATGTATTATGACGTCATAATGTATCCGCATTATGACATCACAATATATTATGAGAGCGCAACATGCAGGTATTATGAGCAATTTCTCTTACCCCAATTTGTGTCAAATCTACTGGAGAATCATGAGCATGTATTATGACGTCAGAGTATATGATGACATCATAATTAGTATGAAGTATGACGTCACAATGTATTATGACGTCATAATGTATCCGCATTATGACATCACAATATATTATGAGAGCACAATTTGCAGGTTTCATGACCAATTTCGCTTACCCCAATTTGTGTCACATCTACTGGAGCATCATGAGCATGTATTATGACGTCACAGTATACGATGACATCATAATTAGTATGCAGTATGAAGTCACAATGTATTATGACGTCATAATGTATCCGCATTATGACATCACAATATATTATGAGAGCGCAACATGCAGGTATTATGAGCAATTTCTCTTACCCCAATTTGTGTCACATCTACTGGAGCATCATGAGCATGTATTATGACGTCAGAGTATATGATGACATCATAATTAGTATGCAGTATGATGTCACAATGTATTATGACGTCATAATGTATCCGCATTATGACATCACAATATATTATGAGAGCGCAACATGCAGGTATTATGACCAATTTCGCTTACCCCAATTTGTGTCACATCTACTGGAGCATCATGAGCATGTATTATGACGTCACAGTATATGATGACATCATAATTAATATGCAGTATGAAGTCACAATGTATTATGACGTCATAATGTATCCGCATTATGACAGCACAATATATTATGAGAGCGCAACATGCAGGTTTCATGACCAATTTCGCTTACCCCAATTTGTGTCAAATCTACTGGAGAATCATGAGCATGTATTATGACGTCACAGTATATGATGACATCATAATTAGTATGCAGTATGACGTCACAATGTATTATGACGTCATAATGTATCCGCATTATGACATCACAATATATTATGAGAGCGCAACATGCAGGTATTATGAGCAATTTCTCTTACCCCAATTTGTGTCACATCTACTGGAGCATCATGAGCATGTATTATGACGTCAGAGTATATGATGACATCATAATTAGTATGCAGTATGACGTCAGAATATATTATGACGTCATAATGTATCCGCATTATGACATCACAATATATTATGAGAGCGCAATTTGCAGGTTTCATGACCAATTTCGCTTACCCCAATTTGTGTCACATCTACTGCAGCATTATCAGCATGTATTATGACGTCAGAGTATATGATGACATCATAATTAGTATGCAGTATGATGTCACAATGTATTATGACGTCATAATGTATCCGCATTATGACATCACAATATATTATGAGAGCGCAACATGCAGGTATTATGACCAATTTCGCTTACCCCAATTTGTGTCACATCTACTGGAGCATCATGAGCATGTATTATGACGTCAGAGTATATGATGACATCATAATTAGTATGCAGTATGAAGTCACAATGTATTATGACGTCATAATGTATCCGCATTATGACATCACAATATATTATGAGAGCGCAACATGCAGGTATTATGAGCAATTTCTCTTACCCCAATTTGTGTCAAATCTACTGGAGAATCATGAGCATGTATTATGACGTCACAGTATATGATGACATCATAATTAGTATGCACTATGACGTCACAATGTATTATGACGTCATAATGTATCCGCATTATGACATCACAATATATTATGAGAGCGCAATTTGCAGGTTTCATGACCAATTTCGCTTACCCCAATTTGTGTCACATCTACTGCAGCATCATCAGCATGTATTATGACGTCAGAGTATATGATGACATCATAATTAGTATGCAGTATGATGTCACAATGTATTATGACGTCATAATGTATCCGCATTATGACATCACAATATATTATGAGAGCGCAACATGCAGGTATTATGACCAATTTCGCTTACCCCAATTTGTGTCACATCTACTGCAGCATCATCAGCATGTATTATGACGTCAGAGTATATGATGACATCATAATTAGTATGCAGTATGATGTCACAATGTATTATGATGTCATAATGTATCCGCATTATGACATCACAATATATTATGAGAGCGCAACATGCAGGTATTATGAGCAATTTCTCTTACCCCAATTTGTGTCACATCTACTGCAGCATCATCAGCATATATTATGACGTCACAGTATATGATGACATCATAATTAGTATGCAGTATGACGTCACAATGTATTATGACGTCATAATGTATCCGCATTATGACAGCACAATATATTATGAGAGCGCAATTTGCAGGTTTCATGACCAATTTCGCTTACCCCAATTTGTGTCACATCTACTGCAGCATCATCAGCATGTATTATGACGTCAGAGTATATGATGACATCATAATGAGTATGCAGTATGACGTCACAATGTATTATGACGTCATAATGTATCCGCATTATGACATCACAATATATTATGAGAGCGCAACATGCAGGTATTATGAGCAATTTCTCTTACCCCAATTTGTGTCAAATCTACTGGAGAATCATGAGCATGTATTATGACGTCAGAGTATATGATGACATCATAATTAGTATGCAGTATGACGTCACAATGTATTATGACGTCATAATGTATCCGCATTATGACATCACAATATATTATGAGAGCACAATTTGCAGGTTTCATGACCAATTTCGCTTACCCCAATTTGTGTCACATCTACTGGAGCATCATGAGCATGTATTATGACGTCACAGTATATGATGACATCATAATTAGTATGCAGTATGAAGTCACAATGTATTATGATGTCATAATGTATCCGCATTATGACATCACAATATATTATGAGAGCGCAACATGCAGGTATTATGAGCAATTTCTCTTACCCCAATTTGTGTCACATCTACTGGAGCATCATGAGCATGTATTATGACGTCAGAGTATATGATGACATCATAATTAGTATGCAGTATGATGTCACAATGTATTATGACGTCATAATGTATCCGCATTATGACATCACAATATATTATGAGAGCGCAACATGCAGGTATTATGACCAATTTGGCTTACCCCAATTTGTGTCACATCTACTGGAGCATCATGAGCATGTATTATGACGTCACAGTATATGATGACATCATAATTAGTATGCAGTATGAAGTCACAATGTATTATGACGTCATAATGTATCCGCATTATGACAGCACAATATATTATGAGAGCGCAACATGCAGGTTTCATGACCAATTTCGCTTACCCCAATTTGTGTCAAATCTACTGGAGAATCATGAGCATGTATTATGACGTCACAGTATATGATGACATCATAATTAGTATGCAGTATGACGTCACAATGTATTATGACGTCATAATGTATCCGCATTATGACATCACAATATATTATGAGAGCGCAACATGCAGGTATTATGAGCAATTTCTCTTACCCCAATTTGTGTCACATCTACTGGAGCATCATGAGCATGTATTATGACGTCAGAGTATATGATGACATCATAATTAGTATGCAGTATGACGTCAGAATATATTATGACGTCATAATGTATCCGCATTATGACATCACAATATATTATGAGAGCGCAATTTGCAGGTTTCATGACCAATTTCGCTTACCCCAATTTGTGTCACATCTACTGCAGCATCATCAGCATGTATTATGACGTCAGAGTATATGATGACATCATAATTAGTATGCAGTATGATGTCACAATGTATTATGACGTCATAATGTATCCGCATTATGACATCACAATATATTATGAGAGCGCAACATGCAGGTATTATGACCAATTTCGCTTACCCCAATTTGTGTCACATCTACTGGAGCATCATGAGCATGTATTATGACGTCAGAGTATATGATGACATCATAATTAGTATGCAGTATGACGTCACAATGTATTATGACGTCATAATGTATCCGCATTATGACAGCACAATATATTATGAGAGCGCAATTTGAAGGTTTCATGACCAATTTCGCTTACCCCAATTTGTGCCACATCTACTGCAGCATCATCAGCATGTATTATGACGTCAGAGTATATGATGACATCATAATTAGTATGCAGTATGATGTCACAATGTATTATGACGTCATAATGTATCCGCATTATGACATCACAATATATTATGAGAGCGCAACATGCAGGTATTATGACCAATTTCGCTTACCCCAATTTGTGTCACATCTACTGGAGCATCATGAGCATGTATTATGATGTCACAGTATATGATGACATCATAATTAATATGCAGTATGAAGTCACAATGTATTATGACGTCATAATGTATCCGCATTATGACATCACAATATATTATGAAAGCGCAACATGCAGGTATTATGAGCAATTTCTCTTACCCCAATTTGTGTCACATCTACTGGAGCATCATGAGCATGTATTATGACGTCACAGTATATGATGACATCATAATTAGTATGCAGTATGACGTCACAATGTATTATGACGTCATAATGTATCCGCATTATGATAGCACAATATATTATGAGAGCGCAATTTGCAGGTTTCATGACCAATTTCGCTTACCCCAATTTGTGTCACATCTACTGCAGCATCATCAGCATGTATTATGACGTCAGAGTATATGATGACATCATAATGAGTATGCAGTATGACGTCACAATGTATTATGACGTCATAATGTATCCGCATTATGACATCACAATATATTATGAGAGCGCAACATGCAGGTATTATGAGCAATTTCTCTTACCCCAATTTGTTTCAAATCTACTGGAGAATCATGAGCATGTATTATGACGTCAGAGTATATGATGACATCATAATTAGTATGCAGTATGACGTCACAATGTATTATGACGTCATAATGTATCCGCATTATGACATCACAATATATTATGAGAGCACAATTTGCAGGTTTCATGACCAATTTCGCTTACCCCAATTTGTGTCACATCTACTGGAGCATCATTTGCATGTATTATGACGTCACAGTATACGATGACATCATAATTAGTATGCAGTATGAAGTCACAATGTATTATGACGTCATAATGTATCCGCATTATGACATCACAATATATTATGAGAGCGCAACATGCAGGTATTATGAGCAATTTCTCTTACCCCAATTTGTGTCACATCTACTGGAGCATCATGAGCATGTATTATGACGTCAGAGTATATGATGACATCATAATTAGTATGCAGTATGATGTCACAATGTATTATGACGTCATAATGTATCCGCATTATGACATCACAATATATTATGAGAGCGCAACATGCAGGTATTATGACCAATTTCGCTTACCCCAATTTGTGTCACATCTACTGGAGCATCATGAGCATGTATTATGACGTCACAGTATATGATGACATCATAATTAGTATGCAGTATGAAGTCACAATGTATTATGACGTCATAATGTATCCGCATTATGACAGCACAATATATTATGAGAGCGCAACATGCAGGTTTCATGACCAATTTCGCTTACCCCAATTTGTGTCAAATCTACTGGAGAATCATGAGCATGTATTATGACGTCACAGTATATGATGACATCATAATTAGTATGCAGTATGACGTCACAATGTATTATGACGTCATAATGTATCCGCATTATGACATCACAATATATTATGAGAGCGCAACATGCAGGTATTATGAGCAATTTCTCTTACCCCAATTTGTGTCACATCTACTGGAGCATCATGAGCATGTATTATGACGTCAGAGTATATGATGACATCATAATTAGTATGCAGTATGACGTCAGAATATATTATGACGTCATAATGTATCCGCATTATGACATCACAATATATTATGAGAGCGCAATTTGCAGGTTTCATGACCAATTTCGCTTACCCCAATTTGTGTCACATCTACTGCAGCATTATCAGCATGTATTATGACGTCAGAGTATATGATGACATCATAATTAGTATGCAGTATGATGTCACAATGTATTATGACGTCATAATGTATCCGCATTATGACATCACAGTATATTATGAGACCGCAACATGCAGGTATTATGACCAATTTCGCTTACCCCAATTTGTGTCACATCTACTGGAGCATCATGAGCATGTATTATGACGTCAGAGTATATGATGACATCATAATTAGTATGCAGTATGAAGTCACAATGTATTATGACGTCATAATGTATCCGCATTATGACATCACAATATATTATGAGAGCGCAACATGCAGGTATTATGAGCAATTTCTCTTACCCCAATTTGTGTCAAATCTACTGGAGAATCATGAGCATGTATTATGACGTCACAGTATATGATGACATCATAATTAGTATGCACTATGACGTCACAATGTATTATGACGTCATAATGTATCCGCATTATGACATCACAATATATTATGAGAGCGCAATTTGCAGGTTTCATGACCAATTTCGCTTACCCCAATTTGTGTCACATCTACTGCAGCATCATCAGCATGTATTATGACGTCAGAGTATATGATGACATCATAATTAGTATGCAGTATGATGTCACAATGTATTATGACGTCATAATGTATCCGCATTATGACATCACAATATATTATGAGAGCGCAACATGCAGGTATTATGACCAATTTCGCTTACCCCAATTTGTGTCACATCTACTGGAGCATCATGAGCATGTAATATGACGTCAGAGTATATGATGACATCATAATTAGTATGCAGTATGACGTCACAATGTATTATGACGTCATAATGTATCCGCATTATGACAGCACAATATATTATGAGAGCGCAATTTGCAGGTTTCATGACCAATTTCGCTTACCCCAATTTGTGCCACATCTACTGCAGCATCATCAACATGTATTATGACGTCAGAGTATATGATGACATCATAATTAGTATGCAGTATGATGTCACAATGTATTATGACGTCATAATGTATCCGCATTATGACATCACAATATATTATGAGAGCGCAACATGCAGGTATTATGAGCAATTTCTCTTACCCCAATTTGTGTCACATCTACTGGAGCATCTTGAGCATGTATTATGACGTCACAGTATATGATGACATCATAATTAGTATGCAGTATGACGTCACAATGTATTATGACGTCATAATGTATCCGCATTATGACATCACAATATATTATGAGAGCGCAATTTGCAGGTTTCATGACCAATTTCGCTTACCCCAATTTGTGTCACATCTACTGCAGCATCATCAGCATGTATTATGACGTCAGAGTATATGATGACATCATAATTAGTATGCAGTATGATGTCACAATGTATTATGACGTCATAATGTATCCGCATTATGACATCACAATATATTATGAGAGCGCAACATGCAGGTATTATGACCAATTTCGCTTACCCCAATTTGTGTCACATCTACTGCAGCATCATGAGCATGTATTATGATGTCACAGTATATGATGACATCATAATTAGTATGCAGTATGAAGTCACAATGTATTATGACGTCATAATGTATCCGCATTATGACATCACAATATATTATGAGAGCGCAACATGCAGGTATTATGAGCAATTTCTCTTACGCCAATTTGTGTCACATCTACTGGAGCATCATGAGCATGTATTATGACGTCACAGTATATGATGAAATCATAATTAGTATGCAGTATGACGTCACAATGTATTATGACGTCATAATGTATCCGCATTATGACAGCACAATATATTATGAGAGCGCAATTTGCAGGTTTCATGACCAATTTCGCTTACCCCAATTTGTGTCACATCTACTGCAGCATCATCAGCATGTATTATGACGTTAGAGTATATGATGACATCATAATTTGTATGCAGTATGACGTCACAATGTATTATGACGTCATAATGTATCCGCATTATGACATCACAATATATTATGAGAGCGCAACATGCAGGTATTATGAGCAATTTCTCTTACCCCAATTTGTGTCAAATCTACTGGAGAATCATGAGCATGTATTATGACGTCACAGTATATGATGACATCATAATTAGTATGCACTATGACGTCACAATGTATTATGACGTCATAATGTATCCGCATTATGACATCACAATATATTATGAGAGCGCAACATGCAGGTATTATGAGCAATTTCTCTTACCCCAATTTGTGTCACAGCTACTGGAGCATCATGAGCATGTATTATGACGTCAGAGTATATGATGACAGCATAATTAGTATGCATTATGACGTCACAATGTATTATGACGTCATAATGTATCCGCATTATGACATCACAATATATTATGAGAGCGCAATTTGCAGGTTTCATGACCAATTTCGCATACCCCAATTTGTGTCAAATCTACTGGAGTATCATGAGCATGTATTATGACGTCACAGTATATGATGACATCATAATTAGTATGCAGTATGACGTCACAATGTATTATGACGTCATTATGTATCCGCATTATGACATCACACTATATTATGAGAGCGCAACATGCAGGTATTATGACCAATTTCGCTTACCCCAATTTGTGTCACATCTACTGGAGCATCATGAGCATGTATTATGACGTCACAGTATATGATGACATCATAATTAATATGCAGTATGACGTCACAATGTATTATGACGTCATAATGTATCCGCATTATGACATCACAATATATTATGAGAGCGCAACATGCAGGTATTATGAGCAATTTCTCTTACCCCAATTTGTGTCACATCTACTGGAGCATCATGAGCATGTATTATGACGTCACAGTATATGATGACATCATAATTAGTATGCAGTATGACGTCACAATGTATTATGACGTCATAATGTATCCGCATTATGACATCACAATATATTATGAGAGCGCAACATGCAGGTATTATGACCAATTTCGCTAACCCCAATTTGTGTCACATCTTCTGGAGCATCATGAGCATGTATTATGACGTCACAATATATGATGACATCATAATTAGTATGCAGTATGAAGTCACAATGTATTATGACGTCATAATGTATCCGCATTATGACATCACAATATATTATGAGAGCGCAACATGCAGGTATTTTGAGCAATTTCTCTTACCCCAATTTGTGTCACATCTACTGGAGCATCATGAGCATGTATTATGACGTCACAGTATATGATGACATCATAATTAGTATGCGGTATGACGTCACAATGTATTATGACGTCATAATGTATCCGCATTATGACAGAACAATATATTATGAGAGCGCAATTTGCAGGTTTCATGACCAATTTCGCTTACCCCAATTTGTGTCACATCTACTGCAGCATCATCAGCATGTATTATGACGTCAGAGTATATGATGACATCATAATTAGCATGCAGTATGACGTCACAATGTATTATGACGTCATAATGTATCCGCATTATGACATCACAATATATTATGAGAGCGCAACATGTAGGTATTATGAGCAATTTCTCTTACCCCAATTTGTGTCAAATCTACTGGAGAATCATGAGCATGTATTATGACGTCACAGTATATGATGACATCATAATTAGTATGCAGTATGACGTCACAATGTATTATGACGTCATAATGTATCCGCATTATGACATCACAATATATTATGAGAGCGCAATTTGCAGGTTTCATGACCAATTTCGCTTACCCCAATTTGTGTCACATCTACTGCAGCATCATCAGCATGTATTATGACGTCAGAGTATATGATGACATCATAATTAGTATTCAGTATGACGTCACAATGTATTATGACGTCATAATGTATCCGCGTTATGACATCACAATATATTATGAGAGCGCAACATGCAGGTATTATGAGCAATTTCTCTTACCCCAATTTGTGTCACATCTACTGGAGCATCATGAGCATGTATTATGACGTCACAGTATATGATGACATCATAATTAGTATGCAGTATGACGTCACAATGTATTATGACGTCATAATGTATCCGCATTATGACAGCACAATATATTATGAGAGCGCAATTTGCAGGTTTCATGACCAATTTCGCTTACCCCAATTTGTGTCACATCTACTGCAGCATCATCAGCATGTATTATGACGTCAGAGTATATGATGACATCATAATTAGTATGCAGTATGACGTCACAATGTATTATGACGTCATAATGTATCCGCATTATGACATCACAATATATTTTGAGAGCGCAACATGCAGGTATTATGAGCAATTTCTCTTACCCCAATTTGTGTCACATCTACTGGAGCATCATGAGCATGTATTATGACGTCAGAGTATATGATGACATCATAATTAGTATGCAGTATGATGTCACAATGTATTATGATGTCATAATGTATCCGCATTATGACCTCACAATATAATATGAGAGCGCAACATGCAGGTATTATGAGCAATTTCTCTTACCCCAATTTGTGTCACATCTACTGGAGCATCATGAGCATGTATTATGACGTCACAGTATATGATGACATCATAATTAGTATGCAGTATGACGTCACAATGTATTATGACGTCATAATGTATCCGCATTATGACAGCACAATATATTATGAGAGCGCAATTTGCAGGTTTCATGACCAATTCCGCTTACCCCAATTTGTGTCACATCTACTGCAGCATCATCAGCATGTATTATGACGTCAGAGTATATGATGACATCATAATTAGTATGCAGTATGACGTCACAATGTATTATGACGTCATAATGTATCCGCATTATGACATCACAATATATTATGAGAGCGCAACATACAGGTATTATGAGCAATTTCTCTTACCCCAATTTGTGTCAAATCTACTGGAGAATCATGAGCATGTATTATGACGTCACAGTATATGATGACATCATAATTAGTATGCACTATGACGTCACAATGTATTATGACGTCATAATGTATCCGCATTATGACAGCACAATATATTATGAGAGCGCAATTTGCAGGTTTCATGACCAATTTCGCTTACCCTAATTTGTGTCACATCTGCTGCAGCATCATCAGCATGTATTATGACGTCAGAGTATATGATGACATCATAATTAGTATGCAGTATGATGTCACAATGTATTATGACGTCATAATGTATCCGCATTATGACATCACAATATATTATGAGAGCGCAACATGCAGGTATTATGACCAATTTCGCTTACCCCAATTTGTGTCACATCTACTGGAGCATCATGAGCATGTATTATGACATCACAGTATATGATGACATCATAATTAGTATGCAGTATGACGTCACAATATATTATGACGTCATAATGTATCCGCATTATGACATCACAATATATTATGAGAGCGCAACATGCAGGTATTATGAGCAATTTCTCTTACCCCAATTTGTGTCAAATCTACTGGAGAATCATGAGCATGTATTATGACGTCACAGTATATGATGACATCATCATTAGTATGCACTATGACGTCACAATGCATTATGACGTCATAATGTATCCGCATTATGACAGCACAATATATTATGAGAGCGCAATTGCAGGTTTCATGACCAATTTCGCTTACCCCAATTTGTGTCACATCTACTGCAGCATCATCAGCATGTATTATGACGTCAGAGTATATGATGACATCATAATTAGTATGCAGTATGACGTCACAATGTATTATGACGTCATAATGTATCCGCATTATGACATCACAATATATTATGAGAGCGCAACATGCAGGTATTATGAGGAATTTCTCTTACCCCAATTTGTGTCACATCTACTGGAGCATCATGAGCATGTATTATGACGTCACAGTATATGATGACATCATAATTAGTATGCAGTATGACGTCACAATGTATTATGACGTCATAATGTATCCGCATTATGACAGCACAATATATTATGAGAGCGCAATTTGCAGGTTTCATGACCAATTTCGCTTACCCCAATTTGTGTCACATCTACTGCAGCATCATCAGCATGTATTATGACGTCAGAGTATATGATGACATCATAATTAGTATGCAGTATGACGTCACAATATATTATGACGTCATAATGTATCCGCATTATGACATCACAATATATTATGAGAGCGCAACATGCAGGTATTATGAGCAATTTCTCTTACCCCAATTTGTGTCAAATCTACTGGAGAATCATGAGCATGTATTATGACGTCACAGTATATGATGACATCACAATTAGTATGCACTATGACGTCACAATGTATTATGACGTCATAATGTATCCGCATTATGACATCACAATATATTATGAGAGCGCAACATGCAGGTATTATGAGCAATTTCTCTTACCCCAATTTGTGTCACATCTACTGGAGCATCATGAGCATGTATTATGATGTCAGAGTATATGATGACATCATAATTAGTATGCAGTATGACGTCACAATGTATTATGACGTCATAATGTATCCGCATTATGACAGCACAATATATTATGAGAGCACAATTTGCAGGTTTCATCACCAATTTCGCTTACCCCAATTTGTGTCACATCTACTGCAGCATCATCAGCATGTATTATGACGTCAGAGTATATGATGACATCATAATTAGTATGCAGTATGATGTCACAATGTATTATGACGTCATAATATATCCGCATTATGACATCACAATATATTATGAGAGCGCAACATGCAGGTATTATGACCAATTTCGCTTACCCCAATTTGTGTCACATCTACTGGAGCATCATGAGCATGTATTATGACGTCACAGTATATGATGACATCATAATTAGTATGCAGTATGAAGTCACAATGTATTATGACGTCATAAAGTATCCGCATTATGACATCAAAATATATTATGAGAGCGCAACATGCAGGTATTATGAGCAATTTCTCTTACCCCAATTTGTGTCAAATCTACTGGAGAATCATGAGCATGTATTATGACGTCACAGTATATGATGACATCATAATTAGTATGCAGTATGACGTCACAATGTATTATGACGTCATAATGTATCCGCATTATGATATCACAATATATTATGAGAGCGCAATTTGCAGGTTTCATGACCAATTTCGCTTACCCCAATTTGTGTCACATCTACTGCAGCATCATCAGCATGTATTATGACGTCAGAGTATATGATGACATCATAATTAGTATGCAGTATGACGTCACAATATATTATGACGTCATAATGTATCCGCATTATGACATCACAATATATTATGAGAGCACAATTTGCAGGTTTCATGACCAATTTCGCTTACCCCAATTTGTGTCACATCTACTGCAGCATCATCAGCATGTATTATGACGTCAGAGTATATGATGACATCATAATTAATATGCAGTATGACGTCACAATGTATTATGACGTCATAATGTATCCGCATTATGACATCACAATATATTATGAGAGCGCAACATGCAGGTATTATGAGCAATTTCTCTTACCCCAATTTGTGTCACATCTACTGGAGCATCATGAGCATGTATTATGATGTCAGAGTATATGATGACATCATAATTAGTATGCAGTATGACGTCACAATGTATTATGACGTCATAATGTATCCGCATTATGACAGCACAATATATTATGAGAGCGCAATTTGCAGGTTTCATGACCAATTTCGCTTACCCCAATTTGTGTCACATCTACTGCAGCATCATCAGCATGTATTATGACGTCAGAGTATATGATGACATCATAATTAGTATGCAGTATGATGTCACAATGTATTATGACGTCATAATGTATCCGCATTATGACATCACAATATATTATGAGAGCGCAACATGCAGGTATTATGAGCAATTTCTCTTACCCCAATTTGTGTCACATCTACTGGAGCATCATGAGCATGTATTATGACGTCACAGTATATGATGACATCATAATTAGTATGCGGTATGACGTCACAATGTATTATGACGTCATAATGTATCCGCATTATGACAGAACAATATATTATGAGAGCGCAATTTGCAGGTTTCATGACCAATTTCGCTTACCCCAATTTGTGTCACATCTACTGCAGCATCATCAGCATGTATTATGACGTCAGAGTATATGATGACATCATAATTAGTATGCAGTATGACGTCACAATGTATTATGACGTCATAATGTATCCGCATTATGACATCACAATATATTATGAGAGCGCAACATGTAGGTATTATGAGCAATTTCTCTTACCACAATTTGTGTCAAATCTACTGGAGAATCATGAGCATGTATTATGACGTCACAGTATATGATGACATCATAATTAGTATGCAGTATGACGTCACAATGTATTATGACGTCATAATGTATCCGCATTATGACATCACAATATATTATGAGAGCGCAATTTGCAGGTTTCATGACCAATTTCGCTTACCCCAATTTGTGTCACATCTACTGCAGCATCATCAGCATGTATTATGACGTCAGAGTATATGATGACATCATAATTAGTATTCAGTATGACGTCACAATGTATTATGACGTCATAATGTATCCGCGTTATGACATCACAATATATTATGAGAGCGCAACATGCAGGTATTATGAGCAATTTCTCTTACCCCAATTTGTGTCACATCTACTGGAGCATCATGAGCATGTATTATGACGTCACAGTATATGATGACATCATAATTAGTATGCAGTATGACGTCACAATGTATTATGACGTCATAATGTATCCGCATTATGACAGCACAATATATTATGAGAGCGCAATTTGCAGGTTTCATGACCAATTTCGCTTACCCCAATTTGTGTCACATCTACTGCAGCATCATCAGCATGTATTATGACGTCAGAGTATATGATGACATCATAATTAGTATGCAGTATGACGTCACAATGTATTATGACGTCATAATGTATCCGCATTATGACATCACAATATATTTTGAGAGCGCAACATGCAGGTATTATGAGCAATTTCTCTTACCCCAATTTGTGTCACATCTACTGGAGCATCATGAGCATGTATTATGACGTCAGAGTATATGATGACATCATAATTAGTATGCAGTATGATGTCACAATGTATTATGATGTCATAATGTATCCGCATTATGACCTCACAATATAATATGAGAGCGCAACATGCAGGTATTATGAGCAATTTCTCTTACCCCAATTTGTGTCACATCTACTGGAGCATCATGAGCATGTATTATGACGTCACAGTATATGATGACATCATAATTAGTATGCAGTATGACGTCACAATGTATTATGACGTCATAATGTATCCGCATTATGACAGCACAATATATTATGAGAGCGCAATTTGCAGGTTTCATGACCAATTCCGCTTACCCCAATTTGTGTCACATCTACTGCAGCATCATCAGCATGTATTATGACGTCAGAGTATATGATGACATCATAATTAGTATGCAGTATGACGTCACAATGTATTATG
Source organism: Aotus nancymaae (assembly GCF_030222135.1). Taxonomy (NCBI): domain Eukaryota; kingdom Metazoa; phylum Chordata; class Mammalia; order Primates; family Aotidae; genus Aotus; species Aotus nancymaae. The sequence goes on along the minus strand of NW_026988511.1, from coordinate 11,746,059 downwards.
ACGTCATAATGTATCCGCATTATGACATCACAATATATTATGAGAGCGCAACATACAGGTATTATGAGCAATTTCTCTTACCCCAATTTGTGTCAAATCTACTGGAGAATCATGAGCATGTATTATGACGTCACAGTATATGATGACATCATAATTAGTATGCACTATGACGTCACAATGTATTATGACGTCATAATGTATCCGCATTATGACAGCACAATATATTATGAGAGCGCAATTTGCAGGTTTCATGACCAATTTCGCTTACCCTAATTTGTGTCACATCTGCTGCAGCATCATCAGCATGTATTATGACGTCAGAGTATATGATGACAACATAATTAGTATGCAGTATGATGTCACAATGTATTATGACGTCATAATGTATCCGCATTATGACATCACAATATATTATGAGAGCGCAACATGCAGGTATTATGACCAATTTCGCTTACCCCAATTTGTGTCACATCTACTGGAGCATCATGAGCATGTATTATGACATCACAGTATATGATGACATCATAATTAGTATGCAGTATGACGTCACAATATATTATGACGTCATAATGTATCCGCATTATGACATCACAATATATTATGAGAGCGCAACATGCAGGTATTATGAGCAATTTCTCTTACCCCAATTTGTGTCAAATCTACTGGAGAATCATGAGCATGTATTATGACGTCACAGTATATGATGACATCATAATTAGTATGCACTATGACGTCACAATGCATTATGACGTCATAATGTATCCGCATTATGACAGCACAATATATTATGAGAGCGCAATTGCAGGTTTCATGACCAATTTCGCTTACCCCAATTTGTGTCACATCTACTGCAGCATCATCAGCATGTATTATGACGTCAGAGTATATGATGACATCATAATTAGTATGCAGTATGATGTCACAATGTATTATGACGTCATAATGTATCCGCATTATGACATCACAATATATTATGAGAGCGCAACATGCAGGTATTATGAGGAATTTCTCTTACCCCAATTTGTGTCACATCTACTGGAGCATCATGAGCATGTATTATGACGTCACAGTATATGATGACATCATAATTAGTATGCAGTATGACGTCACAATGTATTATGACGTCATAATGTATCCGCATTATGACAGCACAATATATTATGAGAGCGCAATTTGCAGGTTTCATGACCAATTTCGCTTACCCCAATTTGTGTCACATCTACTGCAGCATCATCAGCATGTATTATGACGTCAGAGTATATGATGACATCATAATTAGTATGCAGTATGACGTCACAATATATTATGACGTCATAATGTATCCGCATTATGACATCACAATATATTATGAGAGCGCAACATGCAGGTATTATGAGCAATTTCTCTTACCCCAATTTGTGTCAAATCTACTGGAGAATCATGAGCATGTATTATGACGTCACAGTATATGATGACATCATAATTAGTATGCACTATGACGTCACAATGTATTATGACGTCATAATGTATCCGCATTATGACATCACAATATATTATGAGAGCGCAACATGCAGGTATTATGAGCAATTTCTCTTACCCCAATTTGTGTCACATCTACTGGAGCATCATGAGCATGTATTATGATGTCAGAGTATATGATGACATCATAATTAGTATGCAGTATGACGTTACAATGTATTATGACGTCATAATGTATCCGCATTATGACAGCACAATATATTATGAGAGCGCAATTTGCAGGTTTCATCACCAATTTCGCTTACCCCAATTTGTGTCACATCTACTGCAGCATCATCAGCATGTATTATGACGTCAGAGTATATGATGACATCATAATTAGTATGCAGTATGATGTCACAATGTATTATGACGTCATAATATATCCGCATTATGACATCACAATATATTATGAGAGCGCAACATGCAGGTATTATGACCAATTTCGCTTACCCCAATTTGTGTCACATCTACTGGAGCATCATGAGCATGTATTATGACGTCACAGTATATGATGACATCATAATTAGTATGCAGTATGAAGTCACAATGTATTATGACGTCATAAAGTATCCGCATTATGACATCACAATATATTATGAGAGCGCAACATGCAGGTATTATGAGCAATTTCTCTTACCCCAATTTGTGTCAAATCTACTGGAGAATCATGAGCATGTATTATGACGTCACAGTATATGATGACATCATAATTAGTATGCAGTATGACGTCACAATGTATTATGACGTCATAATGTATCCGCATTATGACAGCACAATATATTATGAGAGCGCAATTTGCAGGTTTCATGACCAATTTCGCTTACCCCAATTTGTGTCACATCTACTGCAGCATCATCAGCATGTATTATGACGTCAGAGTATATGATGACATCATAATTAGTATGCAGTATGACGTCACAATGTATTATGACGTCATAATGTATCCGCATTATGACATCACAATATATTATGAGAGCACAATTTGCAGGTTTCATGACCAATTTCGCTTACCCCAATTTGTGTCACATCTACTGCAGCATCATCAGCATGTATTATGACGTCAGAGTATATGATGACATCATAATTAATATGCAGTATGACGTCACAATGTATTATGACGTCATAATGTATCCGCATTATGACATCACAATATATTATGAGAGCGCAACATGCAGGTATTATGAGCAATTTCTCTTACCCCAATTTGTGTCACATCTACTGGAGCATCATGAGCATGTATTATGATGTCAGAGTATATGATGACATCATAATTAGTATGCAGTATGACGTCACAATGTATTATGACGTCATAATGTATCCGCATTATGACAGCACAATATATTATGAGAGCGCAATTTGCAGGTTTCATGACCAATTTCGCTTACCCCAATTTGTGTCACATCTACTGCAGCATCATCAGCATGTATTATGACGTCAGAGTATATGATGACATCATAATTAGTATGCAGTATGATGTCACAATGTATTATGACGTCATAATGTATCCGCATTATGACATCACAATATATTATGAGAGCGCAACATGCAGGTATTATGAGCAATTTCTCTTACCCCAATTTGTGTCACATCTACTGGAGCATCATGAGCATGTATTATGACGTCACAGTATATGATGACATCATAATTAGTATGCAGTATGACGTCACAATGTATTATGACGTCATAATGTATCCGCATTATGACAGCACAATATATTATGAGAGCGCAATTTGCAGGTTTCATGACCAATTTCGCTTACCCCAATTTGTGTCACATCTACTGCAGCATCATCAGCATGTATTATGACGTCAGAGTATATGATGACATCATAATTAGTATGCAGTATGATGTCACAATGTATTATGACGTCATAATGTATCCGCATTATGACATCACAATATATTATGAGAGCGCAACATGCAGGTATTTTGACCAATTTCGCTTACCCCAATTTGTGTCACATCTACTGGAGCATCATGAGCATGTATTATGACGTCACAGTATATGATGACATCATAATTAGTATGCAGTATGAAGTCACAATGTATTATGACGTCATAATGTATCCGCATTATGACATCACAATATATTATGAGAGCGCAACATGCAGGAATTATGAGCAATTTCTCTTACCCCAATTTGTGTCACATCTACTGGAGCATCATGAGCATGTATTATGACGTCAGAGTATATGATGACATCATAATTAGTATGCAGTATGACGTCACAATGTATTATGACGTCATAATGTATCCGCATTATGACATCACAATATATTATGAGAGCGCAATTTGCAGGTTTCATGACCAATTTCGCTTACCCCAATTTGTGTCACATCTACTGCAGCATCATCAGCATGTATTATGGCGTCAGAGTATATGATGACATCATAATTAGTATGCAGTATGATGTCACAATGTATTATGACGTCATAATGTATCCGCATTATGACATCACAATATATTATGAGAGCGCAACATGCAGATATTATGACCAATTTCGCTTACCCCAATTTGTGTCACATCTACTGGAGCATCATGAGCATGTATTATGACGTCACAGTATATGATGACATCATAATTAGTATGCAGTATGATGTCACAATGTATTATGATGTCATAATGTATCCGCATTATGACCTCACAATATAATATGAGAGCGCAACATGCAGGTATTATGAGCAATTTCTCTTACCCCAATTTGTGTCACATCTACTGGAGCATCATGAGCATGTATTATGACGTCACAGTATATGATGACATCATAATTAGTATGCAGTATGACGTCACAATGTATTATGACGTCACAATGTATCCGCATTATGACAGCACAATATATTATGAGAGCGCAATTTGCAGGTTTCATGACCAATTCCGCTTACCCCAATTTGTGTCACATCTACTGCAGCATCATCAGCATGTATTATGACGTCAGAGTATATGATGACATCATAATTAGTATGCAGTATGACGTCACAATGTATTATGACGTCATAATGTATCCGCATTATGACATCACAATATATTATGAGAGCGCAACATACAGGTATTATGAGCAATTTCTCTTACCCCAATTTGTGTCAAATCTACTGGAGAATCATGAGCATGTATTATGACGTCACAGTATATGATGACATCATAATTAGTATGCACTATGACGTCACAATGCATTATGACGTCATAATGTATCCGCATTATGACAGCACAATATATTATGAGAGCGCAATTGCAGGTTTCATGACCAATTTCGCTTACCCCAATTTGTGTCACATCTACTGCAGCATCATCAGCATGTATTATGACGTCAGAGTATATGATGACATCATAATTAGTATGCAGTATGATGTCACAATGTATTATGACGTCATAATGTATCCGCATTATGACATCACAATATATTATGAGAGTGCAACATGCAGGTATTATGAGGAATTTCTCTTACCCCAATTTGTGTCACATCTACTGGAGCATCATGAGCATCTATTATGACGTCACAGTATATGATGACATCATAATTAGTATGCAGTATGACGTCACAATGTATTATAACGTCATAATGTATCCGCATTATGACAGCACAATATATTATGAGAGCGCAATTTGCAGGTTTCATGACCAATTTCGCTTACCCCAATTTGTGTCACATCTACTGCAGCATCATCAGCATGTATTATGACGTCAGAGTATATGATGACATCATAATTAGTATGCAGTATGACGTCACAATATATTATGACGTCATAATGTATCCGCATTATGACATCACAATATATTATGAGAGCGCAACATGCAGGTATTATGAGCAATTTCTCTTACCCCAATTTGTGTCAAATCTACTGGAGAATCATGAGCATGTATTATGACGTCACAGTATATGATGACATCATAATTAGTATGCACTATGACGTCACAATGTATTATGACGTCATAATGTATCCGCATTATGACATCACAATATATTATGAGAGCGCAACATGCAGGTATTATGAGCAATTTCTCTTACCCCAATTTGTGTCACATCTACTGGAGCATCATGAGCATGTATTATGATGTCAGAGTATATGATGACATCATAATTAGTATGCAGTATGACGTCACAATGTATTATGACGTCATAATGTATCCGCATTATGACAGCACAATATATTATGAGAGCGCAATTTGCAGGTTTCATGACCAATTTCGCTTACCCCAATTTGTGTCACATCTACTGCAGCATCATCAGCATGTATTATGACGTCAGAGTATATGATGACATCATAATTAGTATGCAGTATGATGTCACAATGTATTATGACGTCATAATATATCCGCATTATGACATCACAATATATTATGAGAGCGCAACATGCAGGTATTATGACCAATTTCGCTTACCCCAATTTGTGTCACATCTACTGGAGCATCATGAGCATGTATTATGACGTCAGAGTATATGATGACATCATAATTAGTATGCAGTATGACGTCACAATGTATTATGACGTCATAATGTATCCGCATTATGACATCACAATATATTATGAGAGCGCAACATGCAGGTATTATGAGCAATTTCTCTTACCCCAATTTGTGTCAAATCTACTGGAGAATCATGAGCATGTATTATGACGTCACAGTATATGATGACATCATAATTAGTATGCACTATGACGTCACAATGCATTATGACCTCATAATGTATCCGCATTATGACAGCACAATATATTATGAGAGCGCAATTTGCAGGTTTCATGACCAATTTCGCTTACCCCAATTTGTGTCACATCTACTGCAGCATCATCAGCATGTATTATGACGTCAGAGTATATGATGACATCATAATTAGTATGCAGTATGATGTCACAATGTATTATGACGTCATAATGTATCCGCATTATGACATCACAATATATTATGAGAGCGCAACATGCAGGTATTATGAGCAATTTCTCTTACCCCAATTTGTGTCACATCTACTGGAGCATCATGAGCATGTATTATGACGTCACAGTATATGATGACATCATAATTAGTATGCAGTATGACGTCACAATGTATTATGACGTCATAATGTATCCGCATTATGACAGCACAATATATTATGAGAGCGCAATTTGCAGGTTTCATGACCAATTTCGCTTACCCCAATTTGTGTCACATCTACTGCAGCATCATCAGCATGTATTATGACGTCAGAGTATATGATGACATCATAATGAGTATGCAGTATGACGTTACAATGTATTATGACGTCATAATGTATCCGCATTATGACATCACAATATATTATGAGAGCGCAACATGCAGGTATTATGAGCAATTTCTCTTACGCCAATTTGTGTCAAATCTACTGGAGAATCATGAGCATGTATTATGACGTCACAGTATATGATGACATCATAATTAGTATGCACTATGACGTCACAATGTATTATGACGTCATAATGTATCCGCATTATGACATCACAATTTATTATGAGAGCGCAACATGCAGGTATTATGAGCAATTTCTCTTACCCCAATTTGTGTCACATCTACTGGAGCATCATGAGCATGTATTATGACGTCAGAGTATATGATGACATCATAATTAGTATGCATTATGACGTCACAATGTATTATGACGTCATAATGTATCCGCATTATGACATCACAATATATTATGAGAGCGCAATTTGCAGGTTTCATGACCAATTTCGCATACCCCAATTTGTGTCAAATCTACTGGAGTATCATGAGCATGTATTATGACGTCACAGTATATGATGACATCATAATTAGTATGCAGTATGACGTCACAATGTATTATGACGTCATAATGTATCCGCATTATGACATCACACTATATTATGAGAGCGCAACATGCAGGTATTATGACCAATTTCGCTTACCCCAATTTGTGTCACATCTACTGGAGCATCATGAGCATGTATTATGACGTCACAGTATATGATGACATCATAATTAATATGCAGTATGACGTCACAATGTATTATGACGTCATAATGTATCCGCATTATGACATCACAATATATTATGAGAGCGCAACATGCAGGTATTATGAGCAATTTCTCTTACCCCAATTTGTGTCACATCTACTGGAGCATCATGAGCATGTATTATGACGTCACAGTATATGATGACATCATAATTAGTATGCAGTATGACGTCACAATGTATTATGACGTCATAATGTATCCGCATTATGACATCACAATATATTATGAGAGCGCAACATGCAGGTATTATGACCAATTTCGCTAACCCCAATTTGTGTCACATCTACTGGAGCATCATGAGCATGTATTATGACGTCACAATATATGATGACATCATAATTAGTATGCAGTATGAAGTCACAATGTATTATGACGTCATAATGTATCCGCATTATGACATCACAATATATTATGAGAGCGCAACATGCAGGTATTATGAGCAATTTCTCTTACCCCAATTTGTGTCACATCTACTGGAGCATCATGAGCATGTATTATGACGTCACAGTATATGATGACATCATAATTAGTATGCGGTATGACGTCACAATGTATTATGACGTCATAATGTATCCGCATTATGACAGCACAATATATTATGAGAGCGCAATTTGCAGGTTTCATGACCAATTTCGCTTACCCCAATTTGTGTCACATCTACTGCAGCATCATCAGCATGTATTATGACGTCACAGTATATGATGACATCATAATGAGTATGCAGTATGACGTCACAATGTATTATGACGTCATAATGTATCCGCATTATGACATCACAATATATTATGAGAGCGCAACATGCAGGTATTATGAGCAATTTCTCTTACGCCAATTTGTGTCAAATCTACTGGAGAATCATGAGCATGTATTATGACGTCACAGTATATGATGACATCATAATTAGTATGCACTATGACGTCACAATGTATTATGACGTCATAATGTATCCGCATTATGACAGCACAATATATTATGAGAGCGCAACATGCAGGTATTATGAGCAATTTCTCTTACCCCAATTTGTGTCACATCTACTGGAGCATCATGAGCATGTATTATGACGTCAGAGTATATGATGACATCATAATTAGTATGCATTATGACGTCACAATGTATTATGACGTCATAATGTATCCGCATTATGACATCACAATATATTATGAGAGCGCAATATGCAGGTTTCATGACCAATTTCGCATACCCCAATTTGTGTCAAATCTACTGGAGTATCATGAGCATGTATTATGACGTCACAGTATATGATGACATCATAATTAGTATGCAGTATGACGTCACAATGTATTATGACGTCATAATGTATCCGCATTATGACATCACACTATATTATGAGAGCGCAACATGCAGGTATTATGACCAATTTCGCTTACCCCAATTTGTGTCACATCTACTGGAGCATCATGAGCATGTATTATGACGTCACAGTATATGATGACATCATAATTAATATGCAGTATGACGTCACAATGTATTATGACGTCATAATGTATCCGCATTATGACATCACAATATATTATGAGAGCGCAACATGCAGGTATTATGAGCAATTTCTCTTACCCCAATTTGTGTCACATCTACTGGAGCATCATGAGCATGTATTATGACGTCACAGTATATGATGACATCATAATTAGTATGCAGTATGACGTCACAATGTATTATGACGTCATAATGTATCCGCATTATGACATCACAATATATTATGAGAGCGCAACATGCAGGTATTATGACCAATTTCGCTAACCCCAATTTGTGTCACATCTACTGGAGCATCATGAGCATGTATTATGACGTCACAATATATGATGACATCATAATTAGTATGCAGTATGAAGTCACAATGTATTATGACGTCATAATGTATCCGCATTATGACATCACAATATATTATGAGAGCGCAACATGCAGGTATTATGAGCAATTTCTCTTACCCCAATTTGTGTCACATCTACTGGAGCATCATGAGCATGTATTATGACGTCACAGTATATGATGACATCATAATTAGTATGCGGTATGACGTCACAATGTATTATGACGTCATAATGTATCCGCATTATGACAGCACAATATATTATGAGAGCGCAATTTGCAGGTTTCATGACCAATTTCGCTTACCCCAATTTGTGTCACATCTACTGCAGCATCATCAGCATGTATTATGACGTAAGAGTATATGATGACATCATAATTTGTATGCAGTATGACGTCACAATGTATTATGACGTCATAATGTATCCGCATTATGACATCACAATATATTATGAGAGCGCAACATGTAGGTATTATGAGCAATTTCTCTTACCCCAATTTGTGTCAAATCTACTGGAGAATCATGAGCATGTATTATGACGTCACAGTATATGATGACATCATAATTAGTATGCAGTATGACGTCACAATGTATTATGACGTCATAATGTATCCGCATTATGACATCACAATATATTATGAGAGCGCAATTTGCAGGTTTCAAGACCAATTTCGCTTACCCCAATTTGTGTCACATCTACTGCAGCATCATCAGCATGTATTATGACGTCAGAGTATATGATGACATCATAATTAGTATGCAGTATGACGTCACAATGTGTTATGACGTCATAATGTATCCGCGTTATGACATCACAATACATTATGAGAGCGCAACATGCAGGTATTATGAGCAATTTCTCTTACCCCAATTTGTGTCACATCTACTGGAGCATCATGAGCATGTATTATGACGTCACAGTATATGATGACATCATAATTAGTATGCAGTATGACGTCACAATGTATTATGACGTCATAATGTATCCGCATTATGACAGCACAATATATTATGAGAGCGCAATTTGCAGGTTTCATGACCAATTTCGCTTACCCCAATTTGTGTCACATCTACTGCAGCATCATCAGCATGTATTATGACGTCAGAGTATATGATGACATCATAATTAGTATGCAGTATGACGTCACAATGTATTATGACGTCATAATGTATCCGCATTATGACATCACAATATATTTTGAGAGCGCAACATGCAGGTATTATGAGCAATTTCTCTTACCCCAATTTGTGTCACATCTACTGGAGCATCATGAGCATGTATTATGACGTCAGAGTATATGATGACATCATAATTAGTATGCAGTATGATGTCACAATGTATTATGATGTCATAATGTATCCGCATTATGACCTCACAATATAATATGAGAGCGCAACATGCAGGTATTATGAGCAATTTCTCTTACCCCAATTTGTGTCACATCTACTGGAGCATCATGAGCATGTATTATGACGTCACAGTATATGATGACATCATAATTAGTATGCAGTATGACGTCACAATGTATTATGACGTCATAATGTATCCGCATTATGACAGCACAATATATTATGAGAGCGCAATTTGCAGGTTTCATGACCAATTCCGCTTACCCCAATTTGTGTCACATCTACTGCAGCATCATCAGCATGTATTATGACGTCAGAGTATATGATGACATCATAATTAGTATGCAGTAAGACGTCACAATGTATTATGACGTCATAATGTATCCGCATTATGACATCACAATATATTATGAGAGCGCAACATACAGGTATTATGAGCAATTTCTCTTACCCCAATTTGTGTCAAATCTACTGGAGAATCATGAGCATGTATTATGACGTCACAGTATATGATGACATCATAATTAGTATTTACTATGACGTCACAATGTATTATGACGTCATAATGTATCCGCATTATGACAGCACAATATATTATGAGAGCGCAATTTGCAGGTTTCATGACCAATTTCGCTTACCCTAATTTGTGTCACATCTGCTGCAGCATCATCAGCATGTATTATGACGTCAGAGTATATGATGACATCATAATTAGTATGCAGTATGATGTCACAATGTATTATGACGTCATAATGTATCCGCATTATGACATCACAATATATTATGAGAGCGCAACATGCAGGTATTATGACCAATTTCGCTTACCCCAATTTGTGTCACATCTACTGGAGCATCATGAGCATGTATTATGACATCACAGTATATGATGACATCATAATTAGTATGCAGTATGACGTCACAATATATTATGACGTCATAATGTATCCGCATTATGACATCACAATATATTATGAGAGCGCAACATGCAGGTATTATGAGCAATTTCTCTTACCCCAATTTGTGTCAAATCTACTGGAGAATCATGAGCATGTATTATGACGTCACAGTATATGATGACATCATCATTAGTATGCACTATGACGTCACAATGCATTACGACGTCATAATGTATCCGCATTATGACAGCACAATATATTATGAGAGCGCAATTGCAGGCTTCATGACCAATTTCGCTTACCCCAATTTGTGTCACATCTACTGCAGCATCATCAGCATGTACTATGATGTCAGAGTATATGATGACATCATAATTAGTATGCAGTATGATGTCACAATGTATTATGACGTCATAATGTATCCGCATTATGACATCACAATATATTATGAGAGCGCAACATGCAGGTATTATGAGGAATTTCTCTTACCCCAATTTGTGTCACATCTACTGGAGCATCATGAGCATGTATTATGACGTCACAGTATATGATGACATCATAATTAGTATGCAGTATGACGTCACAATGTATTATGACGTCATAATGTATCCGCATTATGACAGCACAATATATTATGAGAGCGCAATTTGCAGGTTTCATGACCAATTTCGCTTACCCCAATTTGTGTCACATCTACTGCAGCATCATCAGCATGTATTATGACGTCAGAGTATATGATGACATCATAATTAGTATGCAGTATGACGTCACAATATATTATGACGTCATAATGTATCCGCATTATGACATCACAATATATTATGAGAGCGCAACATGCAGGTATTATGAGCAATTTCTCTTACCCCAATTTGTGTCACATCTACTGGAGCATCTTGAGCATGTATTATGACGTCACAGTATATGATGACATCATAATTAGTATGCAGTATGAAGTCACAATGTATTATGACGTCATAATGTATCCGCATTATGACATCACAATATATTATGAGAGCGCAACATGCAGGTATTATGAGCAATTTCTCTTACCCCAATTTGTGTCACATCTACTGGAGCATCATGAGCATGTATTATGACGTCAGAGTATATGATGACATCATAATTAGTATGCAGTATGAAGTCACAATGTATTATGACGTCATAATGTATCCGCATTATGACATCACAATATATAATGAGAGCGCAACATGCAGGTATTATGAGCAATTTCTCTTACCCCAATTTGTGTCACATCTACTGGAGCATCATGAGCATGTATTATGACGTCACAGTATATGATGACATCATAATTAGTATGCAGTATGACGTCACAATGTATTATGACGTCATAATGTATCCGCATTATGACAGCACAATATATTATGAGAGCGCAATTTGCAGGTTTCATGACCAATTTCGCTTACCCCAATTTGTGTCACATCTACTGCAGCATCATCAGCATGTATTATGACGTCAGAGTATATGATGACATCATAATGAGTATGCAGTATGAAGTCACAATGTATTATGACGTCATAATGTATCCACATTATGACATCACAATATATTATGAGAGCGCAACATGCAGGTATTATGACCAATTTCGCTTACCCCAATTTGTGTCACATCTACTGGAGAATCATGAGCATGTATTATGACGTCACAGTATATGATGACATCATAATTAGTATGCCCTATGACGTCACAATGTATTATGACGTCATAATGTATCCGCATTATGACATCACAATATATTATGAGAGCGCAACATGCAGGTATTATGAGCAATTTCTCTTACCCCAATTTGTGTCACATCTACTGGAGCATCAAGAGAATGTATTAGGCTGTCACAGTATATGATGACATCATAATTAGTATGCAGTATGACGTCACAATGTATTATGACGTCATAATGTATCCGCATTATGACATCACAATATATTATGAGAGCGCAACATGTAGGTATTATGAGCAATTTCTCTTAACCCAATTTGTGTCAAATCTACTGGAGAATCATGAGCATGTATTATGACGTCACAGTATATGATGACATCATAATTAGTATGCAGTATGACGTCACAATGTATTATGACGTCATAATGTATCCGCATTATGACATCACAATATATTATGAGAGCGCAATTTGCAGGTTTCATGACCAATTTCGCTTACCCCAATTTGTGTCACATCTACTGCAGCATCATCAGCATGTATTATGACGTCAGAGTATATGATGACATCATAATTAGTATTCAGTATGACGTCACAATGTATTATGACGTCATAATGTATCCGCGTTATGACATCACAATATATTATGAGAGCGCAACATGCAGGTATTATGAGCAATTTCTCTTACCCCAATTTGTGTCACATCTACTGGAGCATCATGAGCATGTATTATGACGTCACAGTATATGATGACATCATAATTAGTATGCAGTATGACGTCACAATGTATTATGACGTCATAATGTATCCGCATTATGACAGCACAATATATTATGAGAGCGCAATTTGCAGGTTTCATGACCAATTTCGCTTACCCCAATTTGTGTCACATCTACTGCAGCATCATCAGCATGTATTATGACGTCAGAGTATATGATGACATCATAATTAGTATGCAGTATGACGTCACAATGTATTATGACGTCATAATGTATCCGCATTATGACATCACAATATATTTTGAGAGCGCAACATGCAGGTATTATAAGCAATTTCTCTTACCCCAATTTGTGTCACATCTACTGGAGCATCATGAGCATGTATTATGACGTCAGAGTATATGATGACATCATAATTAGTATGCAGTATGATGTCACAATGTATTATGATGTCATAATGTATCCGCATTATGACCTCACAATATAATATGAGAGCGCAACATGCAGGTATTATGAGCAATTTCTCTTACCCCAATTTGTGTCACATCTACTGGAGCATCATGAGCATGTATTATGACGTCACAGTATATGATGACATCATACTTAGTATGCAGTATGACGTCACAATGTATTATGACGTCATAACGTATCCGCATTATGACATCACAATATATTATGAGAGCGCAATTTGCAGGTTTCATGACCAATTCCGCTTACCCCAATTTGTGTCACATCTACTGCAGCATCATCAGCATGTATTATGACGTCAGAGTATATGATGACATCATAATTAGTATGCAGTATGACGTCACAATGTATTATGACGTCATAATGTATCCGCATTATGACATCACAATATATTATGAGAGCGCAACATACAGGTATTATGAGCAATTTCTCTTACCCCAATTTGTGTCAAATCTACTGGAGAATCATGAGCATGTATTATGACGTCACAGTATATGATGACATCATAATTAGTATGCACTATGACGTCACAATGTATTATGACGTCATAATGTATCCGCATTATGACAGCACAATATATTATGAGAGCGCAATTTGCAGGTTTCATGACCAATTTCGCTTACCCTAATTTGTGTCACATCTGCTGCAGCATCATCAGCATGTATTATGACGTCAGAGTATATGATGACATCATAATTAGTATGCAGTATGATGTCACAATGTATTATGACGTCATAATGTATCCGCATTATGACATCACAATATATTATGAGAGCGCAACATGCAGGTATTATGACCAATTTCGCTTACCCCAATTTGTGTCACATCTACTGGAGCATCATGAGCATGTATTATGACATCACAGTATATGATGACATCATAATTAGTATGCAGTATGACGTCACAATATATTATGACGTCATAATGTATCCGCATTATGACATCACAATATATTATGAGAGCGCAACATGCAGGTATTATGAGCAATTTCTCTTACCCCAATTTGTGTCAAATCTACTGGAGAATCATGAGCATGTATTATGACGTCACAGTATATGATGACATCATAATTAGTATGCACTATGACGTCACAATGCATTATGACGTCATAATGTATCCGCATTATGACAGCACAATATATTATGAGAGCGCAATTGCAGGTTTCATGACCAATTTCGCTTACCCCAATTTGTGTCACATCTACTGCAGCATCATCAGCATGTAGTATGACGTCAGAGTATATGATGACATCATAATTAGTATGCAGTATGATGTCACAATGTATTATGACGTCATAATGTATCCGCATTATGACATCACAATATATTATGAGAGCGCAACATGCAGGTATTATGAGGAATTTCTCTTACCCCAATTTGTGTCACATCTACTGGAGCATCATGAGCATGTATTATGACGTCACAGTATATGATGACATCATAATTAGTATGCAGTATGACGTCACAATGTATTATGACGTCATAATGTATCCGCATTATGACAGCACAATATATTATGAGAGCGCAATTTGCAGGTTTCATGACCAATTTCGCTTACCACAATTTGTGTCACATCTACTGCAGCATCATCAGCATGTATTATGACGTCAGAGTATATGATGACATCATAATTAGTATGCAGTATGACGTCACAATATATTATGACGTCATAATGTATCCGCATTATGACATCACAATATATTTTGAGAGCGCAACATGCAGGTATTATGAGCAATTTCTCTTACCCCAATTTGTGTCAAATCTACTGGAGAATCATGAGCATGTATTATGACGTCACAGTATATGATGACATCATAATTAGTATGCACTATGACGTCACAATGTATTATGACGTCATAATGTATCCGCATTATGACATCACAATATATTATGAGAGCGCAACATGCAGGTATTATGAGAAATTTCTCTTACCCCAATTTGTGTCACATCTACTGGAGCATCATGAGCATGTATTATGATGTCAGAGTATATGATGACATCATAATTAGTATGCAGTATGACGTCACAATGTATTATGACGTCATAATGTATCCACATTATGACAGCACAATATATTATGAGAGCGCAATTTGCAGGTTTCATCACCAATTTCGCTTACCCCAATTTGTGTCACATCTACTGCAGCATCATCAGCATGTATTATGACGTCAGAGTATATGATGACATCATAATTAGTATTCAGTATGACGTCACAATGTATTATGACGTCATAAAGTATCCGCATTATGACATCACAATATATTATGAGAGCGCAACATGCAGGTATTATGAGCAATTTCTCTTACCCCAATTTGTGTCAAATCTACTGGAGAATCATGAGCATGTATTATGACGTCACAGTATATGATGACATCATAATTAGTATGCAGTATGACGTCACAATGTATTATGACGTCATAATGTATCCGCATTATGACATCACAATATATTATGAGAGCGCAATTTGCAGGTTTCATGACCAATTTCGCTTACCCCAATTTGTGTCACATCTACTGCAGCATCATCAGCATGTATTATGACGTCAGAGTATATGATGACATCATAATTAGTATGCAGTATGACGTCACAATGTATTATGACGTCATAATGTATCCGCATTATGACATCACAATATATTATGAGAGCACAATTTGCAGGTTTCATGACCAATTTCGCTTACCACAATTTGTGTCACATCTACTGCAGCATCATCAGCATGTATTATGACGTCAGAGTATATGATGACATCATAATTAATATGCAGTATGACGTCACAATGTATTATGACGTCATAATGTATCCGCATTATGACATCACAATATATTATGAGAGCGCAACATGCAGGTATTATGAGCAATTTCTCTTACCCCAATTTGTGTCACATCTACTGGAGCATCATGAGCATGTATTATGATGTCAGAGTATATGATGACATCATAATTAGTATGCAGTATGACGTCACAATGTATTATGACGTCATAATGTATCCGCATTATGACAGCACAATATATTATGAGAGCGCAATTTGCAGGTTTCATGACCAATTTCGCTTACCCCAATTTGTGTCACATCTACTGCAGCATCATCAGCATGTATTATGACGTCAGAGTATATGATGACATCATAATTAGTATGCAGTATGATGTCACAATGTATTATGACGTCATAATGTATCCGCATTATGACATCACAATATATTATGAGAGCGCAACATGCAGGTATTATGAGCAATTTCTCTTACCCCAATTTGTGTCACATCTACTGGAGCATCATGAGCATGTATTATGACGTCACAGTATATGATGACATCATAATTAGTATGCAGTATGACGTCACAATGTATTATGACGTCATAATGTATCCGCATTATGACAGCACAATATATTATGAGAGCGCAATTTGCAGGTTTCATGACCAATTTCGCTTACCCCAATTTGTGTCACATCTACTGCAGCATCATCAGCATGTATTATGACGTCAGAGTATATGATGACATCATAATTAGTATGCAGTATGATGTCACAATGTATTATGACGTCATAATGTATCCGCATTATGACATCACAATATATTATGAGAGCGCAACATGCAGGTATTATGACCAATTTCGCTTACCCCAATTTGTGTCACATCTACTGGAGCATCATGAGCATGTATTATGACGTCACAGTATATGATGACATCATAATTAGTATGCAGTATGAAGTCACAATGTATTATGACGTCATAATGTATCCGCATTATGACATCACAATATATTATGAGAGCGCAACATGCAGGTATTATGAGCAATTTCTCTTACCCCAATTTGTGTCACATCTACTGGAGCATCATGAGCATGTATTATGACGTCAGAGTATATGATGACATCATAATTAGTATGCAGTATGACGTCACAATGTATTATGACGTCATAATGTATCCGCATTATGACATCACAATATATTATGAGAGCGCAATTTGCAGGTTTCATGACCAATTTCGCTTACCCCAATTTGTGTCACATCTACTGCAGCATCATCAGCATGTATTATGGCGTCAGAGTATATGATGACATCATAATTAGTATGCAGTATGATGTCACAATGTATTATGACGTCATAATGTATCCGCATTATGACATCACAATATATTATGAGAGCGCAACATGCAGATATTATGACCAATTTCGCTTACCCCAATTTGTGTCACATCTACTGGAGCATCATGAGCATGTATTATGACGTCACAGTATATGATGACATCATAATTAGTATGCAGTATGATGTCACAATGTATTATGATGTCATAATGTATCCGCATTATGACCTCACAATATAATATGAGAGCGCAACATGCAGGTATTATGAGCAATTTCTCTTACCCCAATTTGTGTCACATCTACTGGAGCATCATGAGCATGTATTATGACGTCACAGTATATGATGACATCATAATTAGTATGCAGTATGACGTCACAATGTATTATGACGTCACAATGTATCCGCATTATGACAGCTCAATATATTATGAGAGCGCAATTTGCAGGTTTCATGACCAATTCCGCTTACCCCAATTTGTGTCACATCTACTGCAGCATCATCAGCATGTATTATGACGTCAGAGTATATGATGACATCATAATTAGTATGCAGTATGACGTCACAATGTATTATGACGTCATAATGTATCCGCATTATGACATCACAATATATTATGAGAGCGCAACATACAGGTATTATGAGCAATTTCTCTTACCCCAATTTGTGTCAAATCTACTGGAGAATCATGAGCATGTATTATGACGTCACAGTATATGATGACATCATAATTAGTATGCACTATGACGTCACAATGCATTATGACGTCATAATGTATTCGCATTATGACAGCACAATATATTATGAGAGCGCAATTGCAGGTTTCATGACCAATTTCGCTTACCCCAATTTGTGTCACATCTACTGCAGCATCATCAGCATGTATTATGACGTCAGAGTATATGATGACATCATAATTAGTATGCAGTATGATGTCACAATGTATTATGACGTCATAATGTATCCGCATTATGACATCACAATATATTATGAGAGTGCAACATGCAGGTATTATGAGGAATTTCTCTTACCCCAATTTGTGTCACATCTACTGGAGCATCATGAGCATCTATTATGACGTCACAGTATATGATGACATCATAATTAGTATGCAGTATGACGTCACAATGTATTATGACGTCATAATGTATCCGCATTATGACAGCACAATATATTATGAGAGCGCAATTTGCAGGTTTCATGACCAATTTCGCTTACCCCAATTTGTGTCACATCTACTGCAGCATCATCAGCATGTATTATGACGTCAGAGTATATGATGACATCATAATTAGTATGCAGTATGACGTCACAATATATTATGACGTCATAATGTATCCGCATTATGACATCACAATATATTATGAGAGCGCAACATGCAGGTATTATGAGCAATTTCTCTTACCCCAATTTGTGTCAAATCTACTGGAGAATCATGAGCATGTATTATGACGTCACAGTATATGATGACATCATAATTAGTATGCACTATGACGTCACAATGTATTATGACGTCATAATGTATCCGCATTATGACATCACAATATATTATGAGAGCGCAACATGCAGGTATTATGAGCAATTTCTCTTACCCCAATTTGTGTCACATCTACTGGAGAATCATGAGCATGTATTATGATGTCAGAGTATATGATGACATCATAATTAGTATGCAGTATGACGTCACAATGTATTATGACGTCATAATGTATCCGCATTATGACAGCACAATATATTATGAGAGCGCAATTTGCAGGTTTCATGACCAATTTCGCTTACCACAATTTGTGTCACATCTACTGCAGCATCATCAGCATGTATTATGACGTCAGAGTATATGATGACATCATAATTAGTATGCAGTATGATGTCACAATGTATTATGACGTCATAATATATCCGCATTATGACATCACAATATATTATGAGAGCGCAACATGCAGGTATTATGACCAATTTCGCTTACCCCAATTTGTGTCACATCTACTGGAGCATCATGAGCATGTATTATGACGTCAGAGTATATGATGACATCATAATTAGTATGCAGTATGACGTCACAATGTATTATGACGTCATAATGTATCCGCATTATGACATCACAATATATTATGAGAGCGCAACATGCAGGTATTATGAGCAATTTCTCTTACCCCAATTTGTGTCAAATCTACTGGAGAATCATGAGCATGTATTATGACGTCACAGTATATGATGACATCATAATTAGTATGCACTATGACGTCACAATGCATTATGACCTCATAATGTATCCGCATTATGACAGCACAATATATTATGAGAGCGCAATTTGCAGGTTTCATGACCAATTTCGCTTACCCCAATTTGTGTCACATCTACTGCAGCATCATCAGCATGTATTATGACGTCAGAGTATATGATGACATCATAATTAGTATGCAGTATGATGTCACAATGTATTATGACGTCATAATGTATCCGCATTATGACATCACAATATATTATGAGAGCGCAACATGCAGGTATTATGAGCAATTTCTCTTACCCCAATTTGTGTCACATCTACTGGAGCATCATGAGCATGTATTATGACGTCACAGTATATGATGACATCATAATTAGTATGCAGTATGACGTCACAATGTATTATGACGTCATAATGTATCCGCATTATGACAGCACAATATATTATGAGAGCGCAATTTGCAGGTTTCATGACCAATTTCGCTTACCCCAATTTGTGTCACATCTACTGCAGCATCATCAGCATGTATTATGACGTCAGAGTATATGATGACATCATAATGAGTATGCAGTATGACGTCACAATGTATTATGACGTCATAATGTATCCGCATTATGACATCACAATATATTATGAGAGCGCAACATGCAGGTATTATGAGCAATTTCTCTTACCCCAATTTGTGTCACATCTACTGGAGCATCATGAGCATGTATTATGACGTCACAGTATATGATGACATCATAATTAGTATGCGGTATGACGTCACAATGTATTATGACGTCATAATGTATCCGCATTATGACAGCACAATATATTATGAGAGCGCAATTTGCAGGTTTCATGACCAATTTCGCTTACCCCAATTTGTGTCACATCTACTGCAGCATCATCAGCATGTATTATGACGTAAGAGTATATGATGACATCATAATTTGTATGCAGTATGACGTCACAATGTATTATGACGTCATAATGTATCCGCATTATGACATCACAAAATATTATGAGAGCGCAACATGTAGGTATTATGAGCAATTTCTCTTACCCCAATTTGTGTCAAATCTACTGGAGAATCATGAGCATGTATTATGACGTCACAGTATATGATGACATCATAATTAGTATGCAGTATGACGTCACAATGTATTATGACGTCATAATGTATCCGCATTATGACATCACAATATATTATGAGAGCGCAATTTGCAGGTTTCATGACCAATTTCGCTTACCCCAATTTGTGTCACATCTACTGCAGCATCATCAGCATGTATTATGACGTCAGAGTATATGATGACATCATAATTAGTATGCAGTATGACGTCACAATGTGTTATGACGTCATAATGTATCCGCGTTATGACATCACAATATATTATGAGAGCGCAACATGCAGGTATTATGAGCAATTTCTCTTACCCCAATTTGTGTCACATCTACTAGAGCATCATGAGCATGTATTATGACGTCACAGTATATGATGACATCATAATTAGTATGCAGTATGACGTCACAATGTATTATGACGTCATAATGTATCCGCATTATGACATCACAATATATTATGAGAGCGCAATTTGCAGGTTTCATGACCAATTTCGCTTACCCCAATTTGTGTCACATCTACTGCAGCATCATCAGCATGTATTATGACGTCAGAGTATATGATGACATCATAATTAGTATTCAGTATGACGTCACAATGTATTATGACGTCATAATGTATCCGCGTTATGACATCACAATATATTATGAGAGCGCAACATGCAGGTATTATGAGCAATTTCTCTTACCCCAATTTGTGTCACATCTACTGGAGCATCATGAGCATGTATTATGACGTCACAGTATATGATGACATCATAATTAGTATGCAGTATGACGTCACAATGTATTATGACGTCATAATGTATCCGCATTATGACAGCACAATATATTATGAGAGCGCAATTTGCAGGTTTCATGACCAATTTCGCTTACCCCAATTTGTGTCACATCTACTGCAGCATCATCAGCATGTATTATGACGTCAGAGTATATGATGACATCATAATTAGTATGCAGTATGACGTCACAATGTATTATGACGTCATAATGTATCCGCATTATGACATCACAATATATTTTGAGAGCGCAACATGCAGGTATTATAAGCAATTTCTCTTACCCCAATTTGTGTCACATCTACTGGAGCATCATGAGCATGTATTATGACGTCAGAGTATATGATGACATCATAATTAGTATGCAGTATGATGTCACAATGTATTATGATGTCATAATGTATCCGCATTATGACCTCACAATATAATATGAGAGCGCAACATGCAGGTATTATGAGCAATTTCTCTTACCCCAATTTGTGTCACATCTACTGGAGCATCATGAGCATGTATTATGACGTCACAGTATATGATGACATCATAATTAGTATGCAGTATGACGTCACAATGCATTATGACGTCATAATGTATCCGCATTATGACAGCACAATATATTATGAGAGCGCAATTTGCAGGTTTCATGACCAATTCCGCTTACCCCAATTTGTGTCACATCTACTGCAGCATCATCAGCATGTATTATGACGTCAGAGTATATGATGACATCATAATTAGTATGCAGTATGACGTCACAATGTATTATGACGTCATAATGTATCCGCATTATGACATCACAATATATTATGAGAGCGCAACATACAGGTATTATGAGCAATTTCTCTTACCCCAATTTGTGTCAAATCTACTGGAGAATCATGAGCATGTATTATGACGTCACAGTATATGATGACATCATAATTAGTATGCACTATGACGTCACAATGTATTATGACGTCATAATGTATCCGCATTATGACAGCACAATATATTATGAGAGCGCAATTTGCAGGTTTCATGACCAATTTCGCTTACCCTAATTTGTGTCACATCTGCTGCAGCATCATCAGCATGTATTATGACGTCAGAGTATATGATGACATCATAATTAGTATGCAGTATGATGTCACAATGTATTATGACGTCATAATGTATCCGCATTATGACATCACAATATATTATGAGAGCGCAACATGCAGGTATTATGACCAATTTCGCTTACCCCAATTTGTGTCACATCTACTGGAGCATCATGAGCATGTATTATGACATCACAGTATATGATGACATCATAATTAGTATGCAGTATGACGTCACAATATATTATGACGTCATAATGTATCCGCATTATGACATCACAATATATTATGAGAGCGCAACATGCAGGTATTATGAGCAATTTCTCTTACCCCAATTTGTGTCAAATCTACTGGAGAATCATGAGCATGTATTATGACGTCACAGTATATGATGACATCATAATTAGTATGCACTATGACGTCACAATGCATTATGACGTCATAATGTATCCGCATTATGACAGCACAATATATTATGAGAGCGCAATTGCAGGTTTCATGACCAATTTCGCTTACCCCAATTTGTGTCACATCTACTGCAGCATCATCAGCATGTAGTATGACGTCAGAGTATATGATGACATCATAATTAGTATGCAGTATGATGTCACAATGTATTATGACGTCATAATGTATCCGCATTATGACATCACAATATATTATGAGAGCGCAACATGCAGGTATTATGAGGAATTTCTCTTACCCCAATTTGTGTCACATCTACTGGAGCATCATGAGCATGTATTATGACGTCACAGTATATGATGACATCATAATTAGTATGCAGTATGACGTCACAATGTATTATGACGTCATAATGTATCCGCATTATGACAGCACATTATATTATGAGAGCGCAATTTGCAGGTTTCATGACCAATTTCGCTTACCACAATTTGTGTCACATCTACTGCAGCATCATCAGCATGTATTATGACGTCAGAGTATATGATGACATCATAATTAGTATGCAGTATGACGTCACAATATATTATGACGTCATAATGTATCCGCATTATGACATCACAATATATTATGAGAGCGCAACATGCAGGTATTATGAGCAATTTCTCTTACCCCAATTTGTGTCAAATCTACTGGAGAATCATGAGCATGTATTATGACGTCACAGTATATGATGACATCATAATTAGTATGCAGTATGACGTCACAATGTATTATGACGTCATAATGTATCCGCATTATGACATCACAATATATTTTGAGAGCGCAACATGCAGGTATTATAAGCAATTTCTCTTACCCCAATTTGTGTCACATCTACTGGAGCATCATGAGCATGTATTATGACGTCAGAGTATATGATGACATCATAATTAGTATGCAGTATGATGTCACAATGTATTATGATGTCATAATGTATCCGCATTATGACCTCACAATATAATATGAGAGCGCAACATGCAGGTATTATGAGCAATTTCTCTTACCCCAATTTGTGTCACATCTACTGGAGCATCATGAGCATGTATTATGACGTCACAGTATATGATGACATCATAATTAGTATGCAGTATGACGTCACAATGCATTATGACGTCATAATGTATCCGCATTATGACAGCACAATATATTATGAGAGCGCAATTTGCAGGTTTCATGACCAATTCCGCTTACCCCAATTTGTGTCACATCTACTGCAGCATCATCAGCATGTATTATGACGTCAGAGTATATGATGACATCATAATTAGTATGCAGTATGACGTCACAATGTATTATGACGTCATAATGTATCCGCATTATGACATCACAATATATTATGAGAGCGCAACATACAGGTATTATGAGCAATTTCTCTTACCCCAATTTGTGTCAAATCTACTGGAGAATCATGAGCATGTATTATGACGTCACAGTATATGATGACATCATAATTAGTATGCACTATGACGTCACAATGTATTATGACGTCATAATGTATCCGCATTATGACAGCACAATATATTATGAGAGCGCAATTTGCAGGTTTCATGACCAATTTCGCTTACCCTAATTTGTGTCACATCTGCTGCAGCATCATCAGCATGTATTATGACGTCAGAGTATATGATGACATCATAATTAGTATGCAGTATGATGTCACAATGTATTATGACGTCATAATGTATCCGCATTATGACATCACAATATATTATGAGAGCGCAACATGCAGGTATTATGACCAATTTCGCTTACCCCAATTTGTGTCACATCTACTGGAGCATCATGAGCATGTATTATGACATCACAGTATATGATGACATCATAATTAGTATGCAGTATGACGTCACAATATATTATGACGTCATAATGTATCCGCATTATGACATCACAATATATTATGAGAGCGCAACATGCAGGTATTATGAGCAATTTCTCTTACCCCAATTTGTGTCAAATCTACTGGAGAATCATGAGCATGTATTATGACGTCACAGTATATGATGACATCATAATTAGTATGCACTATGACGTCACAATGCATTATGACGTCATAATGTATCCGCATTATGACAGCACAATATATTATGAGAGCGCAATTGCAGGTTTCATGACCAATTTCGCTTACCCCAATTTGTGTCACATCTACTGCAGCATCATCAGCATGTAGTATGACGTCAGAGTATATGATGACATCATAATTAGTATGCAGTATGATGTCACAATGTATTATGACGTCATAATGTATCCGCATTATGACATCACAATATATTATGAGAGCGCAACATGCAGGTATTATGAGGAATTTCTCTTACCCCAATTTGTGTCACATCTACTGGAGCATCATGAGCATGTATTATGACGTCACAGTATATGATGACATCATAATTAGTATGCAGTATGACGTCACAATGTATTATGACGTCATAATGTATCCGCATTATGACAGCACAATATATTATGAGAGCGCAATTTGCAGGTTTCATGACCAATTTCGCTTACCACAATTTGTGTCACATCTACTGCAGCATCATCAGCATGTATTATGACGTCAGAGTATATGATGACATCATAATTAGTATGCAGTATGACGTCACAATATATTATGACGTCATAATGTATCCGCATTATGACATCACAATATATTATGAGAGCGCAACATGCAGGTATTATGAGCAATTTCTCTTACCCCAATTTGTGTCAAATCTACTGGAGAATCATGAGCATGTATTATGACGTCACAGTATATGATGACATCATAATTAGTATGCACTATGACGTCACAATGTATTATGACGTCATAATGTATCCGCATTATGACATCACAATATATTATGAGAGCGCAACATGCAGGTATTATGAGAAATTTCTCTTACCCCAATTTGTGTCACATCTACTGGAGCATCATGAGCATGTATTATGATGTCAGAGTATATGATGACATCATAATTAGTATGCAGTATGACGTCACAATGTATTATGACGTCATAATGTATCCACATTATGACAGCACAATATATTATGAGAGCGCAATTTGCAGGTTTCATCACCAATTTCGCTTACCCCAATTTGTGTCACATCTACTGCAGCATCATCAGCATGTATTATGACGTCAGAGTATATGATGACATCATAATTAGTATGCAGTATGATGTCACAATGTATTATGACGTCATAATATATCCGCATTATGACATCACAATATATTATGAGAGCGCAACATGCAGGTATTATGACCAATTTCGCTTACCCCAATTTGTGTCACATCTACTGGAGCATCATGAGCATGTATTATGACGTCACAGTATATGATGACATCATAATTAGTATGCAGTATGAAGTCACAATGTATTATGACGTCATAAAGTATCCGCATTATGACATCACAATATATTATGAGAGCGCAACATGCAGGTATTATGAGCAATTTCTCTTACCCCAATTTGTGTCAAATCTACTGGAGAATCATGAGCATGTATTATGACGTCACAGTATATGATGACATCATAATTAGTATGCAGTATGACGTCACAATGTATTATGACGTCATAATGTATCCGCATTATGACATCACAATATATTATGAGAGCGCAATTTGCAGGTTTCATGACCAATTTCGCTTACCCCAATTTGTGTCACATCTACTGCAGCATCATCAGCATGTATTATGACGTCAGAGTATATGATGACATCATAATTAGTATGCAGTATGACGTCACAATGTATTATGACGTCATAATGTATCCGCATTATGACATCACAATATATTATGAGAGCACAATTTGCAGGTTTCATGACCAATTTCGCTTACCACAATTTGTGTCACATCTACTGCAGCATCATCAGCATGTATTATGACGTCAGAGTATATGATGACATCATAATTAATATGCAGTATGACGTCACAATGAATTATGACGTCATAATGTATCCGCATTATGACATCACAATATATTATGAGAGCGCAACATGCAGGTATTATGAGCAATTTCTCTTACCCCAATTTGTGTCACATCTACTGGAGCATCATGAGCATGTATTATGATGTCAGAGTATATGATGACATCATAATTAGTATGCAGTATGACGTCACAATGTATTATGACGTCATAATGTATCCGCATTATGACAGCACAATATATTATGAGAGCGCAACATGCAGGTATTATGAGCAATTTCTCTTACCCCAATTTGTGTCACATCTACTAGAGCATCATGAGCATGTATTATGACGTCACAGTATATGATGACATCATAATTAGTATGCAGTATGACGTCACAATGTATTATGACGTCATAATGTATCCGCATTATGACATCACAATATATTATGAGAGCGCAATTTGCAGGTTTCATGACCAATTTCGCTTACCCCAATTTGTGTCACATCTACTGCAGCATCATCAGCATGTATTATGACGTCAGAGTATATGATGACATCATAATTAGTATTCAGTATGACGTCACAATGTATTATGACGTCATAATGTATCCGCGTTATGACATCACAATATATTATGAGAGCGCAACATGCAGGTATTATGAGCAATTTCTCTTACCCCAATTTGTGTCACATCTACTGGAGCATCATGAGCATGTATTATGACGTCACAGTATATGATGACATCATAATTAGTATGCAGTATGACGTCACAATGTATTATGACGTCATAATGTATCCGCATTATGACAGCACAATATATTATGAGAGCGCAATTTGCAGGTTTCATGACCAATTTCGCTTACCCCAATTTGTGTCACATCTACTGCAGCATCATCAGCATGTATTATGACGTCAGAGTATATGATGACATCATAATTAGTATGCAGTATGACGTCACAATGTATTATGACGTCATAATGTATCCGCATTATGACATCACAATATATTTTGAGAGCGCAACATGCAGGTATTATAAGCAATTTCTCTTACCCCAATTTGTGTCACATCTACTGGAGCATCATGAGCATGTATTATGACGTCAGAGTATATGATGACATCATAATTAGTATGCAGTATGATGTCACAATGTATTATGATGTCATAATGTATCCGCATTATGACCTCACAATATAATATGAGAGCGCAACATGCAGGTATTATGAGCAATTTCTCTTACCCCAATTTGTGTCACATCTACTGGAGCATCATGAGCATGTATTATGACGTCACAGTATATGATGACATCATAATTAGTATGCAGTATGACGTCACAATGCATTATGACGTCATAATGTATCCGCATTATGACAGCACAATATATTATGAGAGCGCAATTTGCAGGTTTCATGACCAATTCCGCTTACCCCAATTTGTGTCACATCTACTGCAGCATCATCAGCATGTATTATGACGTCAGAGTATATGATGACATCATAATTAGTATGCAGTATGACGTCACAATGTATTATGACGTCATAATGTATCCGCATTATGACATCACAATATATTATGAGAGCGCAACATACAGGTATTATGAGCAATTTCTCTTACCCCAATTTGTGTCAAATCTACTGGAGAATCATGAGCATGTATTATGACGTCACAGTATATGATGACATCATAATTAGTATGCACTATGACGTCACAATGTATTATGACGTCATAATGTATCCGCATTATGACAGCACAATATATTATGAGAGCGCAATTTGCAGGTTTCATGACCAATTTCGCTTACCCTAATTTGTGTCACATCTGCTGCAGCATCATCAGCATGTATTATGACGTCAGAGTATATGATGACATCATAATTAGTATGCAGTATGATGTCACAATGTATTATGACGTCATAATGTATCCGCATTATGACATCACAATATATTATGAGAGCGCAACATGCAGGTATTATGACCAATTTCGCTTACCCCAATTTGTGTCACATCTACTGGAGCATCATGAGCATGTATTATGACATCACAGTATATGATGACATCATAATTAGTATGCAGTATGACGTCACAATATATTATGACGTCATAATGTATCCGCATTATGACATCACAATATATTATGAGAGCGCAACATGCAGGTATTATGAGCAATTTCTCTTACCCCAATTTGTGTCAAATCTACTGGAGAATCATGAGCATGTATTATGACGTCACAGTATATGATGACATCATAATTAGTATGCACTATGACGTCACAATGCATTATGACGTCATAATGTATCCGCATTATGACAGCACAATATATTATGAGAGCGCAATTGCAGGTTTCATGACCAATTTCGCTTACCCCAATTTGTGTCACATCTACTGCAGCATCATCAGCATGTAGTATGACGTCAGAGTATATGATGACATCATAATTAGTATGCAGTATGATGTCACAATGTATTATGACGTCATAATGTATCCGCATTATGACATCACAATATATTATGAGAGCGCAACATGCAGGTATTATGAGGAATTTCTCTTACCCCAATTTGTGTCACATCTACTGGAGCATCATGAGCATGTATTATGACGTCACAGTATATGATGACATCATAATTAGTATGCAGTATGACGTCACAATGTATTATGACGTCATAATGTATCCGCATTATGACAGCACAATATATTATGAGAGCGCAATTTGCAGGTTTCATGACCAATTTCGCTTACCACAATTTGTGTCACATCTACTGCAGCATCATCAGCATGTATTATGACGTCAGAGTATATGATGACATCATAATTAGTATGCAGTATGACGTCACAATATATTATGACGTCATAATGTATCCGCATTATGACATCACAATATATTATGAGAGCGCAACATGCAGGTATTATGAGCAATTTCTCTTACCCCAATTTGTGTCAAATCTACTGGAGAATCATGAGCATGTATTATGACGTCACAGTATATGATGACATCATAATTAGTATGCACTATGACGTCACAATGTATTATGACGTCATAATGTATCCGCATTATGACATCACAATATATTATGAGAGCGCAACATGCAGGTATTATGAGAAATTTCTCTTACCCCAATTTGTGTCACATCTACTGGAGCATCATGAGCATGTATTATGATGTCAGAGTATATGATGACATCATAATTAGTATGCAGTATGACGTCACAATGTATTATGACGTCATAATGTATCCACATTATGACAGCACAATATATTATGAGAGCGCAATTTGCAGGTTTCATCACCAATTTCGCTTACCCCAATTTGTGTCACATCTACTGCAGCATCATCAGCATGTATTATGACGTCAGAGTATATGATGACATCATAATTAGTATGCAGTATGATGTCACAATGTATTATGACGTCATAATATATCCGCATTATGACATCACAATATATTATGAGAGCGCAACATGCAGGTATTATGACCAATTTCGCTTACCCCAATTTGTGTCACATCTACTGGAGCATCATGAGCATGTATTATGACGTCACAGTATATGATGACATCATAATTAGTATGCAGTATGAAGTCACAATGTATTATGACGTCATAAAGTATCCGCATTATGACATCACAATATATTATGAGAGCGCAACATGCAGGTATTATGAGCAATTTCTCTTACCCCAATTTGTGTCAAATCTACTGGAGAATCATGAGCATGTATTATGACGTCACAGTATATGATGACATCATAATTAGTATGCAGTATGACGTCACAATGTATTATGACGTCATAATGTATCCGCATTATGACATCACAATATATTATGAGAGCGCAATTTGCAGGTTTCATGACCAATTTCGCTTACCCCAATTTGTGTCACATCTACTGCAGCATCATCAGCATGTATTATGACGTCAGAGTATATGATGACATCATAATTAGTATGCAGTATGACGTCACAATGTATTATGACGTCATAATGTATCCGCATTATGACATCACAATATATTATGAGAGCACAATTTGCAGGTTTCATGACCAATTTCGCTTACCACAATTTGTGTCACATCTACTGCAGCATCATCAGCATGTATTATGACGTCAGAGTATATGATGACATCATAATTAATATGCAGTATGACGTCACAATGAATTATGACGTCATAATGTATCCGCATTATGACATCACAATATATTATGAGAGCGCAACATGCAGGTATTATGAGCAATTTCTCTTACCCCAATTTGTGTCACATCTACTGGAGCATCATGAGCATGTATTATGATGTCAGAGTATATGATGACATCATAATTAGTATGCAGTATGACGTCACAATGTATTATGACGTCATAATGTATCCGCATTATGACAGCACAATATATTATGAGAGCGCAATTTGCAGGTTTCATGACCAATTTCGCTTACCCCAATTTGTGTCACATCTACTGCAGCATCATCAGCATGTATTATGACGTCAGAGTATATGATGACATCATAATTAGTATGCAGTATGATGTCACAATGTATTATGACGTCATAATGTATCCGCATTATGACATCACAATATATTATGAGAGCGCAACATGCAGGTATTATGAGCAATTTCTCTTACCCCAATTTGTGTCACATCTACTGGAGCATCATGAGCATGTATTATGACGTCACAGTATATGATGACATCATAATTAGTATGCAGTATGACGTCACAATGTATTATGACGTCATAATGTATCCGCATTATGACAGCACAATATATTATGAGAGCGCAATTTGCAGGTTTCATGACCAATTTCGCTTACCCCAATTTGTGTCACATCTACTGCAGCATCATCAGCATGTATTATGACGTCAGAGTATATGATGACATCATAATTAGTATGCAGTATGATGTCACAATGTATTATGACGTCATAATGTATCCGCATTATGACATCACAATATATTATGAGAGCGCAACATGCAGGTATTATGACCAATTTCGCTTACCCCAATTTGTGTCACATCTACTGGAGCATCATGAGCATGTATTATGACGTCACAGTATATGATGACATCATAATTAGTATGCAGTATGAAGTCACAATGTATTATGACGTCATAATGTATCCGCATTATGACATCACAATATATTATGAGAGCGCAACATGCAGGTATTATGAGCAATTTCTCTTACCCCAATTTGTGTCACATCTACTGGAGCATCATGAGCATGTATTATGACGTCAGAGTATATGATGACATCATAATTAGTATGCAGTATGACGTCACAATGTATTATGACGTCATAATGTATCCGCATTATGACATCACAATATATTATGAGAGCGCAATTTGCAGGTTTCATGACCAATTTCGCTTACCCCAATTTGTGTCACATCTACTGCAGCATCATCAGCATGTATTATGGCGTCAGAGTATATGATGACATCATAATTAGTATGCAGTATGATGTCACAATGTATTATGACGTCATAATGTATCCGCATTATGACATCACAATATATTATGAGAGCGCAACATGCAGATATTATGACCAATTTCGCTTACCCCAATTTGTGTCACATCTACTGGAGCATCATGAGCATGTATTATGACGTCACAGTATATGATGACATCATAATTAGTATGCAGTATGATGTCACAATGTATTATGATGTCATAATGTATCCGCATTATGACCTCACAATATAATATGAGAGCGCAACATGCAGGTATTATGAGCAATTTCTCTTACCCCAATTTGTGTCACATCTACTGGAGCATCATGAGCATGTATTATGACGTCACAGTATATGATGACATCATAATTAGTATGCAGTATGACGTCACAATGCATTATGACGTCATAATGTATCCGCATTATGACAGCACAATATATTATGAGAGCGCAATTTGCAGGTTTCATGACCAATTCCGCTTACCCCAATTTGTGTCACATCTACTGCAGCATCATCAGCATGTATTATGACGTCAGAGTATATGATGACATCATAATTAGTATGCAGTATGACGTCACAATGTATTATGACGTCATAATGTATCCGCATTATGACATCACAATATATTATGAGAGCGCAACATACAGGTATTATGAGCAATTTCTCTTACCCCAATTTGTGTCAAATCTACTGGAGAATCATGAGCATGTATTATGACGTCACAGTATATGATGACATCATAATTAGTATGCACTATGACGTCACAATGTATTATGACGTCATAATGTATCCGCATTATGACAGCACAATATATTATGAGAGCGCAATTTGCAGGTTTCATGACCAATTTCGCTTACCCTAATTTGTGTCACATCTGCTGCAGCATCATCAGCATGTATTATGACGTCAGAGTATATGATGACATCATAATTAGTATGCAGTATGATGTCACAATGTATTATGACGTCATAATGTATCCGCATTATGACATCACAATATATTATGAGAGCGCAACATGCAGGTATTATGACCAATTTCGCTTACCCCAATTTGTGTCACATCTACTGGAGCATCATGAGCATGTATTATGACATCACAGTATATGATGACATCATAATTAGTATGCAGTATGACGTCACAATATATTATGACGTCATAATGTATCCGCATTATGACATCACAATATATTATGAGAGCGCAACATGCAGGTATTATGAGCAATTTCTCTTACCCCAATTTGTGTCAAATCTACTGGAGAATCATGAGCATGTATTATGACGTCACAGTATATGATGACATCATAATTAGTATGCACTATGACGTCACAATGCATTATGACGTCATAATGTATCCGCATTATGACAGCACAATATATTATGAGAGCGCAATTGCAGGTTTCATGACCAATTTCGCTTACCCCAATTTGTGTCACATCTACTGCAGCATCATCAGCATGTAGTATGACGTCAGAGTATATGATGACATCATAATTAGTATGCAGTATGATGTCACAATGTATTATGACGTCATAATGTATCCGCATTATGACATCACAATATATTATGAGAGCGCAACATGCAGGTATTATGAGGAATTTCTCTTACCCCAATTTGTGTCACATCTACTGGAGCATCATGAGCATGTATTATGACGTCACAGTATATGATGACATCATAATTAGTATGCAGTATGACGTCACAATGTATTATGACGTCATAATGTATCCGCATTATGACAGCACAATATATTATGAGAGCGCAATTTGCAGGTTTCATGACCAATTTCGCTTACCACAATTTGTGTCACATCTACTGCAGCATCATCAGCATGTATTATGACGTCAGAGTATATGATGACATCATAATTAGTATGCAGTATGACGTCACAATATATTATGACGTCATAATGTATCCGCATTATGACATCACAATATATTATGAGAGCGCAACATGCAGGTATTATGAGCAATTTCTCTTACCCCAATTTGTGTCAAATCTACTGGAGAATCATGAGCATGTATTATGACGTCACAGTATATGATGACATCATAATTAGTATGCACTATGACGTCACAATGTATTATGACGTCATAATGTATCCGCATTATGACATCACAATATATTATGAGAGCGCAACATGCAGGTATTATGAGAAATTTCTCTTACCCCAATTTGTGTCACATCTACTGGAGCATCATGAGCATGTATTATGATGTCAGAGTATATGATGACATCATAATTAGTATGCAGTATGACGTCACAATGTATTATGACGTCATAATGTATCCACATTATGACAGCACAATATATTATGAGAGCGCAATTTGCAGGTTTCATCACCAATTTCGCTTACCCCAATTTGTGTCACATCTACTGCAGCATCATCAGCATGTATTATGACGTCAGAGTATATGATGACATCATAATTAGTATGCAGTATGATGTCACAATGTATTATGACGTCATAATATATCCGCATTATGACATCACAATATATTATGAGAGCGCAACATGCAGGTATTATGACCAATTTCGCTTACCCCAATTTGTGTCACATCTACTGGAGCATCATGAGCATGTATTATGACGTCACAGTATATGATGACATCATAATTAGTATGCAGTATGAAGTCACAATGTATTATGACGTCATAAAGTATCCGCATTATGACATCACAATATATTATGAGAGCGCAACATGCAGGTATTATGAGCAATTTCTCTTACCCCAATTTGTGTCAAATCTACTGGAGAATCATGAGCATGTATTATGACGTCACAGTATATGATGACATCATAATTAGTATGCAGTATGACGTCACAATGTATTATGACGTCATAATGTATCCGCATTATGACATCACAATATATTATGAGAGCGCAATTTGCAGGTTTCATGACCAATTTCGCTTACCCCAATTTGTGTCACATCTACTGCAGCATCATCAGCATGTATTATGACGTCAGAGTATATGATGACATCATAATTAGTATGCAGTATGACGTCACAATGTATTATGACGTCATAATGTATCCGCATTATGACATCACAATATATTATGAGAGCACAATTTGCAGGTTTCATGACCAATTTCGCTTACCACAATTTGTGTCACATCTACTGCAGCATCATCAGCATGTATTATGACGTCAGAGTATATGATGACATCATAATTAATATGCAGTATGACGTCACAATGAATTATGACGTCATAATGTATCCGCATTATGACATCACAATATATTATGAGAGCGCAACATGCAGGTATTATGAGCAATTTCTCTTACCCCAATTTGTGTCACATCTACTGGAGCATCATGAGCATGTATTATGATGTCAGAGTATATGATGACATCATAATTAGTATGCAGTATGACGTCACAATGTATTATGACGTCATAATGTATCCGCATTATGACAGCACAATATATTATGAGAGCGCAATTTGCAGGTTTCATGACCAATTTCGCTTACCCCAATTTGTGTCACATCTACTGCAGCATCATCAGCATGTATTATGACGTCAGAGTATATGATGACATCATAATTAGTATGCAGTATGATGTCACAATGTATTATGACGTCATAATGTATCCGCATTATGACATCACAATATATTATGAGAGCGCAACATGCAGGTATTATGAGCAATTTCTCTTACCCCAATTTGTGTCACATCTACTGGAGCATCATGAGCATGTATTATGACGTCACAGTATATGATGACATCATAATTAGTATGCAGTATGACGTCACAATGTATTATGACGTCATAATGTATCCGCATTATGACAGCACAATATATTATGAGAGCGCAATTTGCAGGTTTCATGACCAATTTCGCTTACCCCAATTTGTGTCACATCTACTGCAGCATCATCAGCATGTATTATGACGTCAGAGTATATGATGACATCATAATTAGTATGCAGTATGATGTCACAATGTATTATGACGTCATAATGTATCCGCATTATGACATCACAATATATTATGAGAGCGCAACATGCAGGTATTATGACCAATTTCGCTTACCCCAATTTGTGTCACATCTACTGGAGCATCATGAGCATGTATTATGACGTCACAGTATATGATGACATCATAATTAGTATGCAGTATGAAGTCACAATGTATTATGACGTCATAATGTATCCGCATTATGACATCACAATATATTATGAGAGCGCAACATGCAGGTATTATGAGCAATTTCTCTTACCCCAATTTGTGTCACATCTACTGGAGCATCATGAGCATGTATTATGACGTCAGAGTATATGATGACATCATAATTAGTATGCAGTATGACGTCACAATGTATTATGACGTCATAATGTATCCGCATTATGACATCACAATATATTATGAGAGCGCAATTTGCAGGTTTCATGACCAATTTCGCTTACCCCAATTTGTGTCACATCTACTGCAGCATCATCAGCATGTATTATGGCGTCAGAGTATATGATGACATCATAATTAGTATGCAGTATGATGTCACAATGTATTATGACGTCATAATGTATCCGCATTATGACATCACAATATATTATGAGAGCGCAACATGCAGATATTATGACCAATTTCGCTTACCCCAATTTGTGTCACATCTACTGGAGCATCATGAGCATGTATTATGACGTCACAGTATATGATGACATCATAATTAGTATGCAGTATGATGTCACAATGTATTATGATGTCATAATGTATCCGCATTATGACCTCACAATATAATATGAGAGCGCAACATGCAGGTATTATGAGCAATTTCTCTTACCCCAATTTGTGTCACATCTACTGGAGCATCATGAGCATGTATTATGACGTCACAGTATATGATGACATCATAATTAGTATGCAGTATGACGTCACAATGTATTATGACGTCACAATGTATCCGCATTATGACAGCACAATATATTATGAGAGCGCAATTTGCAGGTTTCATGACCAATTCCGCTTACCCCAATTTGTGTCACATCTACTGCAGCATCATCAGCATGTATTATGACGTCAGAGTATATGATGACATCATAATTAGTATGCAGTATGACGTCACAATGTATTATGACGTCATAATGTATCCGCATTATGACATCACAATATATTATGAGAGCGCAACATACAGGTATTATGAGCAATTTCTCTTACCCCAATTTGTGTCAAATCTACTGGAGAATCATGAGCATGTATTATGACGTCACAGTATATGATGACATCATAATTAGTATGCACTATGACGTCACAATGCATTATGACGTCATAATGTATTCGCATTATGACAGCACAATATATTATGAGAGCGCAATTGCAGGTTTCATGACCAATTTCGCTTACCCCAATTTGTGTCACATCTACTGCAGCATCATCAGCATGTATTATGACGTCAGAGTATATGATGACATCATAATTAGTATGCAGTATGATGTCACAATGTATTATGACGTCATAATGTATCCGCATTATGACATCACAATATATTATGAGAGTGCAACATGCAGGTATTATGAGGAATTTCTCTTACCCCAATTTGTGTCACATCTACTGGAGCATCATGAGCATCTATTATGACGTCACAGTATATGATGACATCATAATTAGTATGCAGTATGACGT
Source organism: Aotus nancymaae (assembly GCF_030222135.1). Taxonomy (NCBI): domain Eukaryota; kingdom Metazoa; phylum Chordata; class Mammalia; order Primates; family Aotidae; genus Aotus; species Aotus nancymaae. The sequence goes on along the minus strand of NW_026988511.1, from coordinate 11,707,000 downwards.
CACAATGTATTATGACGTCATAATGTATCCGCATTATGACAGCACAATATATTATGAGAGCGCAATTTGCAGGTTTCATGACCAATTTCGCTTACCCCAATTTGTGTCACATCTACTGCAGCATCATCAGCATGTATTATGACGTCAGAGTATATGATGACATCATAATTAGTATGCAGTATGACGTCACAATATATTATGACGTCATAATGTATCCGCATTATGACATCACAATATATTATGAGAGCGCAACATGCAGGTATTATGAGCAATTTCTCTTACCCCAATTTGTGTCAAATCTACTGGAGAATCATGAGCATGTATTATGACGTCACAGTATATGATGACATCATAATTAGTATGCACTATGACGTCACAATGTATTATGACGTCATAATGTATCCGCATTATGACATCACAATATATTATGAGAGCGCAACATGCAGGTATTATGAGCAATTTCTCTTACCCCAATTTGTGTCACATCTACTGGAGCATCATGAGCATGTATTATGATGTCAGAGTATATGATGACATCATAATTAGTATGCAGTATGACGTCACAATGTATTATGACGTCATAATGTATCCGCATTAAGACAGCACAATATATTATGAGAGCGCAATTTGCAGGTTTCATGACCAATTTCGCTTACCACAATTTGTGTCACATCTACTGCAGCATCATCAGCATGTATTATGACGTCAGAGTATATGATGACATCATAATTAGTATGCAGTATGATGTCACAATGTATTATGACGTCATAATATATCCGCATTATGACATCACAATATATTATGAGAGCGCAACATGCAGGTATTATGACCAATTTCGCTTACCCCAATTTGTGTCACATCTACTGGAGCATCATGAGCATGTATTATGACGTCAGAGTATATGATGACATCATAATTAGTATGCAGTATGACGTCACAATGTATTATGACGTCATAATGTATCCGCATTATGACATCACAATATATTATGAGAGCGCAACATGCAGGTATTATGAGCAATTTCTCTTACCCCAATTTGTGTCAAATCTACTGGAGAATCATGAGCATGTATTATGACGTCACAGTATATGATGACATCATAATTAGTATGCACTATGACGTCACAATGCATTATGACCTCATAATGTATCCGCATTATGACAGCACAATATATTATGAGAGCGCAATTTGCAGGTTTCATGACCAATTTCGCTTACCCCAATTTGTGTCACATCTACTGCAGCATCATCAGCATGTATTATGACGTCAGAGTATATGATGACATCATAATTAGTATGCAGTATGATGTCACAATGTATTATGACGTCATAATGTATCCGCATTATGACATCACAATATATTATGAGAGCGCAACATGCAGGTATTATGAGCAATTTCTCTTACCCCAATTTGTGTCACATCTACTGGAGCATCATGAGCATGTATTATGACGTCACAGTATATGATGACATCATAATTAGTATGCAGTATGACGTCACAATGTATTATGACGTCATAATGTATCCGCATTATGACAGCACAATATATTATGAGAGCGCAATTTGCAGGTTTCATGACCAATTTCGCTTACCCCAATTTGTGTCACATCTACTGCAGCATCATCAGCATGTATTATGACGTCAGAGTATATGATGACATCATAATGAGTATGCAGTATGACGTCACAATGTATTATGACGTCATAATGTATCCGCATTATGACATCACAATATATTATGAGAGCGCAACATGCAGGTATTATGAGCAATTTCTCTTACCCCAATTTGTGTCAAATCTACTGTAGAATCATGAGCATGTATTATGACGTCACAGTACATGATGACATCATAATTAGTATGCACTATGACGTCACAATGTATTATGACGTCATAATGTATCCGCATTATGACATCACAATATATTATGAGAGCGCAACATGCAGGTATTATGAGCAATTTCTCTTACCCCAATTTGTGTCACATCTACTGGAGCATCATGAGCATGTATTATGACGTCACAGTATATGATGACATCATAATTAGTATGCAGTATGACGTCACAATGTATTATGACGTCATAATGTATCCGCATTATGACATCACAATATATTATGAGAGCGCAATTTGCAGGTTTCATGACCAATTTCGCATACCCCAATTTGTGTCAAATCTACTGGAGTATCATGAGCATGTATTATGACGTCACAGTATATGATGACATCATAATTAGTATGCAGTATGACGTCACAATGTATTATGACGTCATAATGTATCCGCATTATGACATCACACTATATTATGAGAGCGCAACATGCAGGTATTATGACCAATTTCGCTTACCCCAATTTGTGTCACATCTACTGGAGCATCAAGAGCATGTATTATGACGTCACAGTATATGATGACATCATAATTAATATGCAGTATGACGTCACAATGTATTATGACGTCATAATGTATCCGCATTATGACATCACAATATATTATGAGAGCGCAACATGCAGGTATTATGAGCAATTTCTCTTACCCCAATTTGTGTCACATCTACTGGAGCATCATGAGCATGTATTATGACGTCACAGTATATGATGACATCATAATTAGTATGCAGTATGACGTCACAATGTATTATGACGTCATAATGTATCCGCATTATGACATCACAATATATTATGAGAGCGCAACATGCAGGTATTATGACCAATTTCGCTAACCCCAATTTGTGTCACATCTACTGGAGCATCATGAGCATGTATTATGACGTCACAATATATGATGACATCATAATTAGTATGCAGTATGAAGTCACAATGTATTATGACGTCATAATGTATCCGCATTATGACATCACAATATATTATGAGAGCGCAACATGCAGGTATTATGAGCAATTTCTCTTACCCCAATTTGTGTCACATCTACTGGAGCATCATGAGCATGTATTATGACGTCACAGTATATGATGACATCATAATTAGTATGCGGTATGACGTCACAATGTATTATGACGTCATAATGTATCCGCATTATGACAGCACAATATATTATGAGAGCGCAATTTGCAGGTTTCATGACCAATTTCGCTTACCCCAATTTGTGTCACATCTACTGCAGCATCATCAGCATGTATTATGACGTAAGAGTATATGATGACATCATAATTTGTATGCAGTATGACGTCACAATGTATTATGACGTCATAATGTATCCGCATTATGACATCACAATATATTATGAGAGCGCAACATGTAGGTATTATGAGCAATTTCTCTTACCCCAATTTGTGTCAAATCTACTGGAGAATCATGAGCATGTATTATGACGTCACAGTATATGATGACATCATAATTAGTATGCAGTATGACGTCACAATGTATTATGACGTCATAATGTATCCGCATTATGACATCACAATATATTATGAGAGCGCAATTTGCAGGTTTCATGACCAATTTCGCTTACCCCAATTTGTGTCACATCTACTGCAGCATCATCAGCATGTATTATGACGTCAGAGTATATGATGACATCATAATTAGTATGCAGTATGACGTCACAATGTGTTATGACGTCATAATGTATCCGCGTTATGACATCACAATATATTATGAGAGCGCAACATGCAGGTATTATGAGCAATTTCTCTTACCCCAATTTGTGTCACATCTACTAGAGCATCATGAGCATGTATTATGACGTCACAGTATATGATGACATCATAATTAGTATGCAGTATGACGTCACAATGTATTATGACATCATAATGTATCCGCATTATGACAGCACAATATATTATGAGAGCGCAATTTGCAGGTTTCATGACCAATTTCGCTTACCCCAATTTGTGTCACATCTACTGCAGCATCATCAGCATGTATTATGACGTCAGAGTATATGATGACATCATAATTAGTATGCAGTATGACGTCACAATGTATTATGACGTCATAATGTATCCGCATTATGACATCACAATATATTTTGAGAGCGCAACATGCAGGTATTATGAGCAATTTCTCTTACCCCAATTTGTGTCACATCTACTGGAGCATCATGAGCATGTATTATGACGTCAGAGTATATGATGACATCATAATTAGTATGCAGTATGATGTCACAATGTATTATGATGTCATAATGTATCCGCATTATGACCTCACAATATAATATGAGAGCGCAACATGCAGGTATTATGAGCAATTTCTCTTACCCCAATTTGTGTCACATCTACTGGAGCATCATGAGCATGTATTATGACGTCACAGTATATGATGACATCATAATTAGTATGCAGTATGACGTCACAATGTATTATGACGTCATAATGTATCCGCATTATGACAGCACAATATATTATGAGAGCGCAATTTGCAGGTTTCATGACCAATTCCGCTTACCCCAATTTGTGTCACATCTACTGCAGCATCATCAGCATGTATTATGACGTCAGAGTATATGATGACATCATAATTAGTATGCAGTACGACGTCACAATGTATTATGACGTCATAATGTATCTGCATTATGACATCACAATATATTATGAGAGCGCAACATACAGGTATTATGAGCAATTTCTCTTACCCCAATTTGTGTCAAATCTACTGGAGAATCATGAGCATGTATTATGACGTCACAGTATATGATGACATCATAATTAGTATGCACTATGACGTCACAATGTATTATGACGTCATAATGTATCCGCATTATGACAGCACAATATATTATGAGAGCGCAATTTGCAGGTTTCATGACCAATTTCGCTTACCCTAATTTGTGTCACATCTGCTGCAGCATCATCAGCATGTATTATGACGTCAGAGTATATGATGACATCATAATTAGTATGCAGTATGATGTCACAATGTATTATGACGTCATAATGTATCCGCATTATGACATCACAATATATTATGAGAGCGCAACATGCAGGTATTATGACCAATTTCGCTTACCCCAATTTGTGTCACATCTACTGGAGCATCATGAGCATGTATTATGACATCACAGTATATGATGACATCATAATTAGTATGCAGTATGACGTCACAATATATTATGACGTCATAATGTATCCGCATTATGACATCACAATATATTATGAGAGCGCAACATGCAGGTATTATGAGCAATTTCTCTTACCCCAATTTGTGTCAAATCTACTGGAGAATCATGAGCATGTATTATGACGTCACAGTATATGATGACATCATAATTAGTATGCACTATGACGTCACAATGCATTATGACGTCATAATGTATCCGCATTATGACAGCACAATATATTATGAGAGCGCAATTGCAGGTTTCATGACCAATTTCGCTTACCCCAATTTGTGTCACATCTACTGCAGCATCATCAGCATGTATTATGACGTCAGAGTATATGATGACATCATAATTAGTATGCAGTATGATGTCACAATGTATTATGACGTCATAATGTATCCGCATTATGACATCACAATATATTATGAGAGCGCAACATGCAGGTATTATGAGGAATTTCTCTTACCCCAATTTGTGTCACATCTACTGGAGCATCATGAGCATGTATTATGACGTCACAGTATATGATGACATCATAATTAGTATGCAGTATGACGTCACAATGTATTATGACGTCATAATGTATCCGCATTATGACAGCACAATATATTATGAGAGCGCAATTTGCAGGTTTCATGACCAATTTCGCTTACCACAATTTGTGTCACATCTACTGCAGCATCATCAGCATGTATTATGACGTCAGAGTATATGATGACATCATAATTAGTATGCAGTATGACGTCACAATATATTATGACGTCATAATGTATCCGCATTATGACATCACAATATATTATGAGAGCGCAACATGCAGGTATTATGAGCAATTTCTCTTACCCCAATTTGTGTCAAATCTACTGGAGAATCATGAGCATGTATTATGACGTCACAGTATATGATGACATCATAATTAGTATGCACTATGACGTCACAATGTATTATGACGTCATAATGTATCCGCATTATGACATCACAATATATTATGAGAGCGCAACATGCAGGTATTATGAGCAATTTCTCTTACCCCAATTTGTGTCACATCTACTGGAGCATCATGAGCATGTATTATGATGTCAGAGTATATGATGACATCATAATTAGTATGCAGTATGACGTCACAATGTATTATGACGTCATAATGTATCCACATTATGACAGCACAATATATTATGAGAGCGCAATTTGCAGGTTTCATCACCAATTTCGCTTACCCCAATTTGTGTCACATCTACTGCAGCATCATCAGCATGTATTATGACGTCAGAGTATATGATGACATCATAATTAGTATGCAGTATGATGTCACAATGTATTATGACGTCATAATATATCCGCATTATGACATCACAATATATTATGAGAGCGCAACATGCAGGTATTATGACCAATTTCGCTTACCCCAATTTGTGTCACATCTACTGGAGCATCATGAGCATGTATTATGACGTCACAGTATATGATGACATCATAATTAGTATGCAGTATGAAGTCACAATGTATTATGACGTCATAAAGTATCCGCATTATGACATCACAATATATTATGAGAGCGCAACATGCAGGTATTATGAGCAATTTCTCTTACCCCAATTTGTGTCAAATCTACTGGAGAATCATGAGCATGTATTATGACGTCACAGTATATGATGACATCATAATTAGTATGCAGTATGACGTCACAATGTATTATGACGTCATAATGTATCCGCATTATGACATCACAATATATTATGAGAGCGCAATTTGCAGGTTTCATGACCAATTTCGCTTACCCCAATTTGTGTCACATCTACTGCAGCATCATCAGCATGTATTATGACGTCAGAGTATATGATGACATCATAATTAGTATGCAGTATGACGTCACAATGTATTATGACGTCATAATGTATCCGCATTATGACATCACAATATATTATGAGAGCACAATTTGCAGGTTTCATGACCAATTTCGCTTACCACAATTTGTGTCACATCTACTGCAGCATCATCAGCATGTATTATGACGTCAGAGTATATGATGACATCATAATTAATATGCAGTATGACGTCACAATGTATTATGACGTCATAATGTATCCGCATTATGACATCACAATATATTATGAGAGCGCAACATGCAGGTATTATGAGCAATTTCTCTTACCCCAATTTGTGTCACATCTACTGGAGCATCATGAGCATGTATTATGATGTCAGAGTATATGATGACATCATAATTAATATGCAGTATGACGTCACAATGTATTATGACGTCATAATGTATCCGCATTATGACAGCACAATATATTATGAGAGCGCAATTTGCAGGTTTCATGACCAATTTCGCTTACCCCAATTTGTGTCACATCTACTGCAGCATCATCAGCATGTATTATGACGTCAGAGTATATGATGACATCATAATTAGTATGCAGTATGATGTCACAATGTATTATGACGTCATAATGTATCCGCATTATGACATCACAATATATTATGAGAGCGCAACATGCAGGTATTATGAGCAATTTCTCTTACCCCAATTTGTGTCACATCTACTGGAGCATCATGAGCATGTATTATGACGTCACAGTATATGATGACATCATAATTAGTATGCAGTATGACGTCACAATGTATTATGACGTCATAATGTATCCGCATTATGACATCACAATATATTATGAGAGCGCAATTTGCAGGTTTCATGACCAATTTCGCTTACCCCAATTTGTGTCACATCTACTGCAGCATCATCAGCATGTATTATGACGTCAGAGTATATGATGACATCATAATTAGTATGCAGTATGATGTCACAATGTATTATGACGTCATAATGTATCCGCATTATGACATCACAATATATTATGAGAGCGCAACATGCAGGTATTATGACCAATTTCGCTTACCCCAATTTGTGTCACATCTACTGGAGCATCATGAGCATGTATTATGACGTCACAGTATATGATGACATCATAATTAGTATGCAGTATGAAGTCACAATGTATTATGACGTCATAATGTATCCGCATTATGACATCACAATATATTATGAGAGCGCAACATGCAGGTATTATGAGCAATTTCTCTTACCCCAATTTGTGTCACATCTACTGGAGCATCATGAGCATGTATTATGACGTCAGAGTATATGATGACATCATAATTAGTATGCAGTATGACGTCACAATGTATTATGACGTCATAATGTATCCGCATTATGACATCACAATATATTATGAGAGCGCAATTTGCAGGTTTCATGACCAATTTCGCTTACCCCAATTTGTGTCACATCTACTGCAGCATCATCAGCATGTATTATGGCGTCAGAGTATATGATGACATCATAATTAGTATGCAGTATGATGTCACAATGTATTATGACGTCATAATGTATCCGCATTATGACATCACAATATATTATGAGAGCGCAACATGCAGATATTATGACCAATTTCGCTTACCCCGATTTGTGTCACATCTACTGGAGCATCATGAGCATGTATTATGACGTCACAGTATATGATGACATCATAATTAGTATGCAGTATGATGTCACAATGTATTATGATGTCATAATGTATCTGCATTATGACCTCACAATATAATATGAGAGCGCAACATGCAGGTATTATGAGCAATTTCTCTTACCCCAATTTGTGTCACATCTACTGGAGCATCATGAGCATGTATTATGACGTCACAGTATATGATGACATCATAATTAGTATGCAGTATGACGTCACAATGTATTATGACGTCACAATGTATCCGCATTATGACAGCACAATATATTATGAGAGCGCAATTTGCAGGTTTCATGACCAATTCCGCTTACCCCAATTTGTGTCACATCTACTGCAGCATCATCAGCATGTATTATGACGTCAGAGTATATGATGACATCATAATTAGTATGCAGTATGACGTCACAATGTATTATGACGTCATAATGTATCCGCATTATGACATCACAATATATTATGAGAGCGCAACATACAGGTATTATGAGCAATTTCTCTTACCCCAATTTGTGTCAAATCTACTGGAGAATCATGAGCATGTATTATGACGTCACAGTATATGATGACATCATAATTAGTATGCACTATGACGTCACAATGCATTATGACGTCATAATGTATTCGCATTATGACAGCACAATATATTATGAGAGCGCAATTGCAGGTTTCATGACCAATTTCGCTTACCCCAATTTGTGTCACATCTACTGCAGCATCATCAGCATGTATTATGACGTCAGAGTATATGATGACATCATAATTAGTATGCAGTATGATGTCACAATGTATTATGACGTCATAATGTATCCGCATTATGACATCACAATATATTATGAGAGTGCAACATGCAGGTATTATGAGGAATTTCTCTTACCCCAATTTGTGTCACATCTACTGGAGCATCATGAGCATCTATTATGACGTCACAGTATATGATGACATCATAATTAGTATGCAGTATGACGTCACAATGTATTATGACGTCATAATGTATCCGCATTATGACAGCACAATATATTATGAGAGCGCAATTTGCAGGTTTCATGACCAATTTCGCTTACCCCAATTTGTGTCACATCTACTGCAGCATCATCAGCATGTATTATGACGTCAGAGTATATGATGACATCATAATTAGTATGCAGTATGACGTCACAATATATTATGACGTCATAATGTATCCGCATTATGACATCACAATATATTATGAGAGCGCAACATGCAGGTATTATGAGCAATTTCTCTTACCCCAATTTGTGTCAAATCTACTGGAGAATCATGAGCATGTATTATGACGTCACAGTATATGATGACATCATAATTAGTATGCACTATGACGTCACAATGTATTATGACGTCATAATGTATCCGCATTATGACATCACAATATATTATGAGAGCGCAACATGCAGGTATTATGAGCAATTTCTCTTACCCCAATTTGTGTCACATCTACTGGAGCATCATGAGCATGTATTATGATGTCAGAGTATATGATGACATCATAATTAGTATGCAGTATGACGTCACAATGTATTATGACGTCATAATGTATCCGCATTATGACAGCACAATATATTATGAGAGCGCAATTTGCAGGTTTCATGACCAATTTCGCTTACCACAATTTGTGTCACATCTACTGCAGCATCATCAGCATGTATTATGACGTCAGAGTATATGATGACATCATAATTAGTATGCAGTATGATGTCACAATGTATTATGACGTCATAATATATCCGCATTATGACATCACAATATATTATGAGAGCGCAACATGCAGGTATTATGACCAATTTCGCTTACCCCAATTTGTGTCACATCTACTGGAGCATCATGAGCATGTATTATGACGTCAGAGTATATGATGACATCATAATTAGTATGCAGTATGACGTCACAATGTATTATGACGTCATAATGTATCCGCATTATGACATCACAATATATTATGAGAGCGCAACATGCAGGTATTATGAGCAATTTCTCTTACCCCAATTTGTGTCAAATCTACTGGAGAATCATGAGCATGTATTATGACGTCACAGTATATGATGACATCATAATTAGTATGCACTATGACGTCACAATGCATTATGACCTCATAATGTATCCGCATTATGACAGCACAATATATTATGAGAGCGCAATTTGCAGGTTTCATGACCAATTTCGCTTACCCCAATTTGTGTCACATCTACTGCAGCATCATCAGCATGTATTATGACGTCAGAGTATATGATGACATCATAATTAGTATGCAGTATGATGTCACAATGTATTATGACGTCATAATGTATCCGCATTATGACATCACAATATATTATGAGAGCGCAACATGCAGGTATTATGAGCAATTTCTCTTACCCCAATTTGTGTCACATCTACTGGAGCATCATGAGCATGTATTATGACGTCACAGTATATGATGACATCATAATTAGTATGCAGTATGACGTCACAATGTATTATGACGTCATAATGTATCCGCATTATGACAGCACAATATATTATGAGAGCGCAATTTGCAGGTTTCATGACCAATTTCGCTTACCCCAATTTGTGTCACATCTACTGCAGCATCATCAGCATGTATTATGACGTCAGAGTATATGATGACATCATAATGAGTATGCAGTATGACGTCACAATGTATTATGACGTCATAATGTATCCGCATTATGACATCACAATATATTATGAGAGCGCAACATGCAGGTATTATGAGCAATTTCTCTTACCCCAATTTGTGTCAAATCTACTGTAGAATCATGAGCATGTATTATGACGTCACAGTACATGATGACATCATAATTAGTATGCACTATGACGTCACAATGTATTATGACGTCATAATGTATCCGCATTATGACATCACAATATATTATGAGAGCGCAACATGCAGGTATTATGAGCAATTTCTCTTACCCCAATTTGTGTCACATCTACTGGAGCATCATGAGCATGTATTATGACGTGAGAGTATATGATGACATCATAATTAGTATGCATTATGACGTCACAATGTATTATGACGTCATAATGTATCCGCATTATGACATCACAATATATTATGAGAGCGCAATTTGCAGGTTTCATGACCAATTTCGCATACCCCAATTTGTGTCAAATCTACTGGAGTATCATGAGCATGTATTATGACGTCACAGTATATGATGACATCATAATTAGTATGCAGTATGACGTCACAATGTATTATGACGTCATAATGTATCCGCATTATGACATCACAATATATTATGAGAGCGCAATTTGCAGGTTTCATGACCAATTTCGCTTACCCCAATTTGTGTCACATCTACTGCAGCATCATCAGCATGTATTATGACGTCAGAGTATATGATGACATCATAATTAGTATGCAGTATGACGTCACAATGTGTTATGACGTCATAATGTATCCGCGTTATGACATCACAATATATTATGAGAGCGCAACATGCAGGTATTATGAGCAATTTCTCTTACCCCAATTTGTGTCACATCTACTGGAGCATCATGAGCATGTATTATGACGTCACAGTATATGATGACATCATAATTAGTATGCAGTATGACGTCACAATGTATTATGACATCATAATGTATCCGCATTATGACAGCACAATATATTATGAGAGCGCAATTTGCAGGTTTCATGACCAATTTCGCTTACCCCAATTTGTGTCACATCTACTGCAGCATCATCAGCATGTATTATGACGTCAGAGTATATGATGACATCATAATTAGTATGCAGTATGACGTCACAATGTATTATGACGTCATAATGTATCCGCATTATGACATCACAATATATTTTGAGAGCGCAACATGCAGGTATTATGAGCAATTTCTCTTACCCCAATTTGTGTCACATCTACTGGAGCATCATGAGCATGTATTATGACGTCAGAGTATATGATGACATCATAATTAGTATGCAGTATGATGTCACAATGTATTATGATGTCATAATGTATCCGCATTATGACCTCACAATATAATATGAGAGCGCAACATGCAGGTATTATGAGCAATTTCTCTTACCCCAATTTGTGTCACATCTACTGGAGCATCATGAGCATGTATTATGACGTCACAGTATATGATGACATCATAATTAGTATGCAGTATGACGTCACAATGTATTATGACGTCATAATGTATCCGCATTATGACAGCACAATATATTATGAGAGCGCAATTTGCAGGTTTCATGACCAATTCCGCTTACCCCAATTTGTGTCACATCTACTGCAGCATCATCAGCATGTATTATGACGTCAGAGTATATGATGACATCATAATTAGTATGCAGTACGACGTCACAATGTATTATGACGTCATAATATATCCGCATTATGACATCACAATATATTATGAGAGCGCAACATACAGGTATTATGAGCAATTTCTCTTACCCCAATTTGTGTCAAATCTACTGGAGAATCATGAGCATGTATTATGACGTCACAGTATATGATGACATCATAATTAGTATGCACTATGACGTCACAATGTATTATGACGTCATAATGTATCCGCATTATGACAGCACAATATATTATGAGAGCGCAATTTGCAGGTTTCATGACCAATTTCGCTTACCCTAATTTGTGTCACATCTGCTGCAGCATCATCAGCATGTATTATGACGTCAGAGTATATGATGACATCATAATTAGTATGCAGTATGATGTCACAATGTATTATGACGTCATAATGTATCCGCATTATGACATCACAATATATTATGAGAGCGCAACATGCAGGTATTATGACCAATTTCGCTTACCCCAATTTGTGTCACATCTACTGGAGCATCATGAGCATGTATTATGACATCACAGTATATGATGACATCATAATTAGTATGCAGTATGACGTCACAATATATTATGACGTCATAATGTATCCGCATTATGACATCACAATATATTATGAGAGCGCAACATGCAGGTATTATGAGCAATTACTCTTACCCCAATTTGTGTCAAATCTACTGGAGAATCATGAGCATGTATTATGACGTCACAGTATATGATGACATCATCATTAGTATGCACTATGACGTCACAATGCATTACGACGTCATAATGTATCCGCATTATGACGGCACAATATATTATGAGAGCGCAATTGCAGGCTTCATGACCAATTTCGCTTACCCCAATTTGTGTCACATCTACTGCAGCATCATCAGCATGTATTATGACGTCAGAGTATATGATGACATCATAATTAGTATGCAGTATGATGTCACAATGTATTATGACGTCATAATGTATCCGCATTATGACATCACAATATATTATGAGAGCGCAACATGCAGGTATTATGAGGAATTTCTCTTACCCCAATTTGTGTCACATCTACTGGAGCATCATGAGCATGTATTATGACGTCACAGTATATGATGACATCATAATTAGTATGCAGTATGACGTCACAATGTATTATGACGTCATAATGTATCCGCATTATGACAGCACAATATATTATGAGAGCGCAATTTGCAGGTTTCATGACCAATTTCGCTTACCCCAATTTGTGTCACATCTACTGCAGCATCATCAGCATGTATTATGACGTCAGAGTATATGATGACATCATAATTAGTATGCAGTATGACGTCACAATATATTATGACGTCATAATGTATCCGCATTATGACATCACAATATATTATGAGAGCGCAACATGCAGGTATTATGAGCAATTTCTCTTACCCCAATTTGTGTCACATCTACTGGAGCATCATGAGCATGTATTATGACGTCACAGTATATGATGACATCATAATTAGTATGCAGTATGAAGTCACAATGTATTATGACGTCATAATGTATCCGCATTATGACATCACAATATATTATGAGAGCGCAACATGCAGGTATTATGAGCAATTTCTCTTACCCCAATTTGTGTCACATCTACTGGAGCATCATGAGCATGTATTATGACGTCAGAGTATATGATGACATCATAATTAGTATGCAGTATGACGTCACAATGTATTATGACGTCATAATGTATCCGCATTATGACATCACAATATATTATGAGAGCGCAATTTGCAGGTTTCATGACCAATTTCGCTTACCCCAATTTGTGTCACATCTACTGCAGCATCATCAGCATGTATTATGACGTCAGAGTATATGATGACATCATAATTAGTATGCAGTATGATGTCACAATGTATTATGACGTCATAATATATCCGCATTATGACATCACAATATATTATGAGAGCGCAACATGCAGGTATTATGACCAATTTCGCTTACCCCAATTTGTGTCACATCTACTGGAGCATCATGAGCATGTATTATGACGTCACAGTATATGATGACATCATAATTAGTATGCAGTATGAAGTCACAATGTATTATGACGTCATAAAGTATCCGCATTATGACATCACAATATATTATGAGAGCGCAACATGCAGGTATTATGAGCAATTTCTCTTACCCCAATTTGTGTCACATCTACTGGAGCATCATGAGCATGTATTATGACGTCACAGTATGTGATGACATCATAATTAGTATGCAGTATTACGTCACAATGTATTATGACGTCATAATGTATCCGCATTATGACAGCACAATATATTATGAGAGCGCAATTTGCAGGTTTCATGACCAATTTCGCTTACCCCAATTTGTGTCACATCTACTGCAGCATCATCAGCATGTATTATGACGTCAGAGTATATGATGACATCATAATGAGTATGCAGTATGACGTCACAATGTATTATGACGTCATAATGTATCCGCATTATGACATCACAATATATTATGAGAGCGCAACATGCAGGTATTATGAGCAATTTCTCTTACCCCAATTTGTGTCAAATCTACTGGAGAATCATGAGCATGTATTATGACGTCACAGTATATGATGACATCATAATTAGTATGCCCTATGACGTCACAATGTATTATGACGTCATAATGTATCCGCATTATGACATCACAATATATTATGAGAGCGCAACATGCAGGTATTATGAGCAATTTCTCCACCCCAATTTGTGTCACATCTACTGGAGCATCATGAGCATGTATTATGACGTCAGAGTATATGATGACATCATAATTAGTATGCATTATGACGTCACAATGTATTATGACGTCATAATGTATCCGCATTATGACATCACAATATATTATGAGAGCGCAATTTGCAGGTTTCATGACCAATTTCGCATACCCCAATTTGTGTCAAATCTACTGGAGTATCATGAGCATGTATTATGACGTCACAGTATATGATGACATCATAATTAGTATGCAGTATGATGTCACAATGTATTATGACGTCATAATGTATCCGCATTATGACATCACACTATATTATGAGAGCGCAACATGCAGGTATTATGACCAATTTCGCTTACCCCAATTTGTGTCACATCTACTGGAGCATCATGAGCATGTATTATGACGTCACAGTATATGATGACATCATAATTAATATGCAGTATGACGTCACAATGTATTATGACGTCATAATGTATCCGCATTATGACATCACAATATATTATGAGAGCGCAACATGCAGGTATTATGAGCAATTTCTCTTACCCCAATTTGTGTCACATCTACTGGAGCATCATGAGCATGTATTATGATGTCACAGTATATGATGACATCATAATTAGTATGCAGTATGACGTCACAATGTAATATGACGTCATAATGTATCCACATTATGACATCACAATATATTATGAGAGCGCAACATGCAGGTATTATGACCAATTTCGCTAACCCCAATTTGTGTCACATCTACTGGAGCATCATGAGCATGTATTATGACGTCACAATATATGATGACATCATAATTAGTATGCAGTATGAAGTCACAATGTATTATGACGTCATAATGTATCCCCATTATGACATCACAATATATTATGAGAGCGCAACATGCAGGTATTATGAGCAATTTCTCTTACCCCAATTTGTGTCACATCTACTGGAGCATCATGAGCATGTATTATGACGTCACAGTATATGATGACATCATAATTAGTATGCGGTATGACGTCACAATGTATTATGACGTCATAATGTATCCGCATTATGACAGCACAATATATTATGAGAGCGCAATTTGCAGGTTTCATGACCAATTTCGCTTACCCCAATTTGTGTCACATCTACTGCAGCATCATCAGCATGTATTATGACGTAAGAGTATATGATGACATCATAATTTGTATGCAGTATGACGTCACAATGTATTATGACGTCATAATGTATCCGCATTATGACATCACAATATATTATGAGAGCGCAACATGTAGGTATTATGAGCAATTTCTCTTACCCCAATTTGTGTCAAATCTACTGGAGAATCATGAGCATGTATTATGACGTCACAGTATATGATGACATCATAATTAGTATGCAGTATGACGTCACAATGTATTATGACGTCATAATGTATCCGCATTATGACATCACAATATATTATGAGAGCGCAATTTGCAGGTTTCATGACCAATTTCGCTTACCCCAATTTGTGTCACATCTACTGCAGCATCATCAGCATGTATTATGACGTCAGAGTATATGATGACATCATAATTAGTATGCAGTATGACGTCACAATGTATTATGACGTCATAATGTATCCGCGTTATGACATCACAATATATTATGAGAGCGCAACATGCAGGTATTATGAGCAATTTCTCTTACCCCAATTTGTGTCACATCTACTGGAGCATCATGAGCATGTATTATGACGTCACAGTATATGATGACATCATAATTAGTATGCAGTATGACGTCACAATGTATTATGACGTCATAATGTATCCGCATTATGACAGCACAATATATTATGAGAGCGCAATTTGCAGGTTTCATGACCAATTTCGCTTACCCCAATTTGTGTCACATCTACTGCAGCATCATCAGCATGTATTATGACGTCAGAGTATATGATGACATCATAATTAGTATGCAGTATGACGTCACAATGTATTATGACGTCATAATGTATCCGCATTATGACATCACAATATATTTTGAGAGCGTAACATGCAGGTATTATGAGCAATTTCTCTTACCCCAATTTGTGTCACATCTACTGGAGCATCATGAGCATGTATTATGACGTCAGAGTATATGATGACATCATAATTAGTATGCAGTATGATGTCACAATGTATTATGATGTCATAATGTATCCGCATTATGACCTCACAATATAATATGAGAGCGCAACATGCAGGTATTATGAGCAATTTCTCTTACCCCAATTTGTGTCACATCTACTGGAGCATCATGAGCATGTATTATGACGTCACAGTATATGATGACATCATAATTAGTATGCAGTATGACGTCACAATGTATTATGACGTCATAATGTATCCGCATTATGACAGCACAATATATTATGAGAGCGCAATTTGCAGGTTTCATGACCAATTTCGCTTACCCCAATTTGTGTCACATCTACTGCAGCATCATCAGCATGTATTATGACGTCAGAGTATATGATGACATCATAATTAGTATGCAGTATGACGTCACAATGTATTATGACGTCATAATGTATCCGCATTATGACATCACAATATATTATGAGAGCGCAACATACAGGTATTATGAGCAATTTCTCTTACCCCAATTTGTGTCAAATCTACTGGAGAATCATGAGCATGTATTATGACGTCACAGTATATGATGACATCATAATTAGTATGCACTATGACGTCACAATGTATTATGACGTCATAATGTATCCGCATTATGACAGCACAATATATTATGAGAGCGCAATTTGCAGGTTTCATGACCAATTTCGCTTACCCTAATTTGTGTCACATCTGCTGCAGCATCATCAGCATGTATTATGACGTCAGAGTATATGATGACATCATAATTAGTATGCAGTATGATGTCACAATGTATTATGACGTCATAATGTATCCGCATTATGACATCACAATATATTATGAGAGCGCAACATGCAGGTATTATGACCAATTTCGCTTACCCCAATTTGTGTCACTTCTACTGGAGCATCATGAGCATGTATTATGACATCACAGTATATGATGACATCATAATTAGTATGCAGTATGACGTCACAATATATTATGACGTCATAATGTATCCGCATTATGACATCACAATATATTATGAGAGCGCAACATGCAGGTATTATGAGCAATTTCTCTTACCCCAATTTGTGTCAAATCTACTGGAGAATCATGAGCATGTATTATGACGTCACAGTATATGATGACATCATAATTAGAATGCACTATGACGTCACAATGCATTATGACGTCATAATGTATCCGCATTATGACAGCACAATATATTATGAGAGCGCAATTGCAGGCTTCATGACCAATTTCGCTTACCCCAATTTGTGTCACATCTACTGCAGCATCATCAGCATGTATTATGACGTCAGAGTATATGATGACATCATAATTAGTATGCAGTATGATGTCACAATGTATTATGACGTCATAATGTATCCGCATTATGACATCACAATATATTATGAGAGCGCAACATGCAGGTATTATGAGGAATTTCTCTTACCCCAATTTGTGTCACATCTACTGGAGCATCATGAGCATGTATTATGACGTCACAGTATATGATGACATCATAATTAGTATGCAGTATGACGTCACAATGTATTATGACGTCATAATGTATCCGCATTATGACAGCACAATATATTATGAGAGCGCAATTTGCAGGTTTCATGACCAATTTCGCTTACCCCAATTTGTGTCACATCTACTGCAGCATCATCAGCATGTATTATGACGTCAGAGTATATGATGACATCATAATTAGTATGCAGTATGACGTCACAATATATTATGACGTCATAATGTATCCGCATTATGACATCACAATATATTATGAGAGCGCAACATGAAGGTATTATGAGCAATTTCTCTTACCCCAATTTGTGTCACATCTACTGGAGCATCATGAGCATGTATTATGATGTCAGAGTATATGATGACATCATAATTAGTATGCAGTATGACGTCACAATGTATTATGACGTCATAATGTATCCGCATTATGACAGCACAATATATTATGAGAGCGCAATTTGCAGGTTTCATGACCAATTTCGCTTACCCCAATTTGTGTCACATCTACTGCAGCATCATCAGCATGTATTATGACGTCAGAGTATATGATGACATCATAATTAGTATGCAGTATGATGTCACAATGTATTATGACGTCATAATGTATCCGCATTATGACATCACAATATATTATGAGAGCGCAACATGCAGGTATTATGAGCAATTTCTCTTACCCCAATTTGTGTCACATCTACTGGAGCATCATGAGCATGTATTATGACGTCACAGTATATGATGACATCATAATTAGTATGCAGTATGACGTCACAATGTATTATGACGTCATAATGTATCCGCATTATGACATCACAATATATTATGAGAGCGCAATTTGCAGGTTTCATGACCAATTTCGCTTACCCCAATTTGTGTCACATCTAATGCAGCATCATCAGCATGTATTATGACGTCAGAGTATATGATGACATCATAATTAGTATGCAGTATGATGTCACAATGTATTATGACGTCATAATGTATCCGCATTATGACATCACAATATATTATGAGAGCGCAACATGCAGGTATTATGACCAATTTCGCTTACCCCAATTTGTGTCACATCTACTGGAGCATCATGAGCATGTATTATGACGTCACAGTATATGATGACATCATAATTAGTATGCAGTATGAAGTCACAATGTATTATGACGTCATAATGTATCCGCATTATGACATCACAATATATTATGAGAGCGCAACATGCAGGTATTATGAGCAATTTCTCTTACCCCAATTTGTGTCACATCTACTGGAGCATCATGAGCATGTATTATGACGTCAGAGTATATGATGACATCATAATTAGTATGCAGTATGACGTCACAATGTATTATGACGTCACAATGTATCCGCATTATGACAGCACAATATATTATGAGAGCGCAATTTGCAGGTTTCATGACCAATTCCGCTTACCCCAATTTGTGTCACATCTACTGCAGCATCATCAGCATGTATTATGACGTCAGAGTATATGATGACATCATAATTAGTATGCAGTATGACGTCACAATGTATTATGACGTCATAATGTATCCGCATTATGACATCACAATATATTATGAGAGCGCAACATACAGGTATTATGAGCAATTTCTCTTACCCCAATTTGTGTCAAATCTACTGGAGAATCATGAGCATGTATTATGACGTCACAGTATATGATGACATCATAATTAGTATGCACTATGACGTCACAATGCATTATGACGTCATAATGTATCCGCATTATGACAGCACAATATATTATGAGAGCGCAATTGCAGGTTTCATGACCAATTTCGCTTACCCCAATTTGTGTCACATCTACTGCAGCATCATCAGCATGTATTATGACGTCAGAGTATATGATGACATCATAATTAGTATGCAGTATGATGTCACAATGTATTATGACGTCATAATGTATCCGCATTATGACATCACAATATATTATGAGAGTGCAACATGCAGGTATTATGAGGAATTTCTCTTACCCCAATTTGTGTCACATCTACTGGAGCATCATGAGCATCTATTATGACGTCACAGTATATGATGACATCATAATTAGTATGCAGTATGACGTCACAATGTATTATGACGTCATAATGTATCCGCATTATGACAGCACAATATATTATGAGAGCGCAATTTGCAGGTTTCATGACCAATTTCGCTTACCCCAATTTGTGTCACATCTACTGCAGCATCATCAGCATGTATTATGACGTCAGAGTATATGATGACATCATAATTAGTATGCAGTATGACGTCACAATATATTATGACGTCATAATGTATCCGCATTATGACATCACAATATATTATGAGAGCGCAACATGCAGGTATTATGAGCAATTTCTCTTACCCCAATTTGTGTCAAATCTACTGGAGAATCATGAGCATGTATTATGACGTCACAGTATATGATGACATCATAATTAGTATGCACTATGACGTCACAATGTATTATGACGTCATAATGTATCCGCATTATGACATCACAATATATTATGAGAGCGCAACATGCAGGTATTATGAGCAATTTCTCTTACCCCAATTTGTGTCACATCTACTGGAGCATCATGAGCATGTATTATGATGTCAGAGTATATGATGACATCATAATTAGTATGCAGTATGACGTCACAATGTATTATGACGTCATAATGTATCCGCGTTATGACAGCACATTATATTATGAGAGCGCAATTTGCAGGTTTCATGACCAATTTCGCTTACCCCAATTTGTGTCAAATCTACTGCAGCATCATCAGCATGTATTATGACGTCAGAGTATATGATGACATCATAATTAGTATGCAGTATGATGTCACAATGTATTATGACGTCATAATATATCCGCATTATGACATCACAATATATTATGAGAGCGCAACATGCAGGTATTATGAGCAATTTCTCTTACCCCAATTTGTGTCACATCTACTGGAGCATCATGAGCATGTATTATGACGTCAGAGTATATGATGACATCATAATTAGTATGCAGTATGACGTCACAATGTATTATGACGTCATAATGTATCCGCATTATGACATCACAATATATTATGAGAGCGCAACATGCAGGTATTATGAGCAATTTCTCTTACCCCAATTTGTGTCAAATCTACTGGAGAATCATGAGCATGTATTATGACGTCACAGTATATGATGACATCATAATTAGTATGCACTATGACGTCACAATGCATTATGACCTCATAATGTTTCCGCATTATGACAGCACAATATATTATGAGAGCGCAATTTGCAGGTTTCATGACCAATTTCGCTTACCCCAATTTGTGTCACATCTACTGCAGCATCATCAGCATGTATTATGACGTCAGAGTATATGATGACATCATAATTAGTATGCAGTATGATGTCACAATGTATTATGACGTCATAATGTATCCGCATTATGACATCACAATATATTATGAGAGCCCAACATGCAGGTATTATGAGCAATTTCTCTTACCCCAATTTGTGTCACATCTACTGGAGCATCATGAGCATGTATTATGACGTCACAGTATATGATGACATCATAATTAGTATGCAGTATGACGTCACAATGTATTATGACGTCATAATGTATCCGCATTATGACAGCACAATATATTATGAGAGCGCAATTTGCAGGTTTCATGACCAATTTCGCTTACCCCAATTTGTGTCACATCTACTGCAGCATCATCAGCATGTATTATGACGTCAGAGTATATGATGACATCATAATGAGTATGCAGTATGACGTCACAATGTATTATGACGTCATAATGTATCCGCATTATGACATCACAATATATTATGAGAGCGCAACATGCAGGTATTATGAGCAATTTCTCTTACCCCAATTTGTGTCAAATCTACTGGAGAATCATGAGCATGTATTATGACGTCACAGTATATGATGACATCATAATTAGTATGCACTATGACGTCACAATGTATTATGACGTCATAATGTATCCGCATTATGACATCACAATATATTATGAGAGCGCAACATGCAGGTATTATGAGCAATTTCTCTTACCCCAATTTGTGTCACATCTACTGGAGCATCATGAGCATGTATTATGACGTCAGAGTATATGATGACATCATAATTAGTATGCATTATGACGTCACAATGTATTATGACGTCATAATGTATCCGCATTATGACATCACAATATATTATGAGAGCGCAATTTGCAGGTTTCATGACCAATTTCGCATACCCCAATTTGTGTCAAATCTACTGGAGTATCATGAGCATGTATTATGACGTCACAGTATATGATGACATCATAATTAGTATGCAGTATGACGTCACAATGTATTATGACGTCATAATGTATCCGCATTATGACATCACACTATATTTTGAGAGCGCAACATGCAGGTATTATGACCAATTTCGCTTACCCCAATTTGTGTCACATCTACTGGAGCATCATGAGTATGTATTATGACGTCACAGTATATGATGACATCATAATTAATATGCAGTATGACGTCACAATGTATTATGACATCATAATGTATCCGCATTATGACATCACAATATATTATGAGAGCGCAACATGCAGGTATTATGAGCAATTTCTCTTACCACAATTTGTGTCACATCTACTGGAGCATCATGAGCATGTATTATGACGTCACAGTATATGATGACATCATAATTAGTATGCAGTATGACGTCACAATGTATTATGACGTCATAATGTATCCGCATTATGACATCACAATATATTATGAGAGCGCAACATGCAGGTATTATGAGCAATTTCTCTTACCCCAATTTGTGTCACATCTACTGGAGCATCATGAGCATGTATTATGATGTCAGAGTATATGATGACATCATAATTAGTATGCAGTATGACGTCACAATGTATTATGACGTCATAATGTATCCGCATTATGACAGCACAATATATTATGAGAGCGCAATTTGCAGGTTTCATGACCAATTTCGCTTACCCCAATTTGTGTCAAATCTACTGCAGCATCATCAGCATGTATTATGACGTCAGAGTATATGATGACATCATAATTAGTATGCAGTATGATGTCACAATGTATTATGACGTCATAATATATCCGCATTATGACATCACAATATATTATGAGAGCGCAACATGCAGGTATTATGAGCAATTTCTCTTACCCCAATTTGTGTCACATCTACTGGAGCATCATGAGCATGTATTATGACGTCAGAGTATATGATGACATCATAATTAGTATGCAGTATGACGTCACAATGTATTATGACGTCATAATGTATCCGCATTATGACATCACAATATATTATGAGAGCGCAACATGCAGGTATTATGAGCAATTTCTCTTACCCCAATTTGTGTCAAATCTACTGGAGAATCATGAGCATGTATTATGACGTCACAGTATATGATGACATCATAATTAGTATGCACTATGACGTCACAATGCATTATGACCTCATAATGTATCCGCATTATGACAGCACAATATATTATGAGAGCGCAATTTGCAGGTTTCATGACCAATTTCGCTTACCCCAATTTGTGTCACATCTACTGCAGCATCATCAGCATGTATTATGACGTCAGAGTATATGATGACATCATAATTAGTATGCAGTATGATGTCACAATGTATTATGACGTCATAATGTATCCGCATTATGACATCACAATATATTATGAGAGCGCAACATGCAGGTATTATGAGCAATTTCTCTTACCCCAATTTGTGTCACATCTACTGGAGCATCATGAGCATGTATTATGACGTCACAGTATATGATGACATCATAATTAGTATGCAGTATGACGTCACAATGTATTATGACGTCATAATGTATCCGCATTATGACAGCACAATATATTATGAGAGCGCAATTTGCAGGTTTCATGACCAATTTCGCTTACCCCAATTTGTGTCACATCTACTGCAGCATCATCAGCATGTATTATGACGTCAGAGTATATGATGACATCATAATTAGTATGCAGTATGATGTCACAATGTATTATGACGTCATAATGTATCCGCATTATGACATCACAATATATTATGAGAGCGCAACATGCAGGTATTATGAGCAATTTCTCTTACCCCAATTTGTGTCACATCTACTGGAGCATCATGAGCATGTATTATGACGTCACAGTATATGATGACATCATAATTAGTATGCAGTATGACGTCACAATGTATTATGACGTCATAATGTATCCGCATTATGACATCACAATATATTATGAGAGCGCAATTTGCAGGTTTCATGACCAATTTCGCTTACCCCAATTTGTGTCACATCTAATGCAGCATCATCAGCATGTATTATGACGTCAGAGTATATGATGACATCATAATTAGTATGCAGTATGATGTCACAATGTATTATGACGTCATAATGTATCCGCATTATGACATCACAATATATTATGAGAGCGCAACATGCAGGTATTATGAGCAATTTCTCTTACCCCAATTTGTGTCACATCTACTGGAGCATCATGAGCATGTATTATGACGTCACAGTATATGATGACATCATAATTAGTATGCAGTATGAAGTCACAATGTATTATGACGTCATAATGTATCCGCATTATGACATCACAATATATTATGAGAGCGCAACATGCAGGTATTATGAGCAATTTCTCTTACCCCAATTTGTGTCACATCTACTGGAGCATCATGAGCATGTATTATGACGTCACAGTATATGATGACATCATAATTAGTATGCAGTATGACGTCACAATGTATTATGACGTCATAATGTATCCGCATTATGACAGCACAATATATTATGAGAGCGCAATTTGCAGGTTTCATGACCAATTTCGCTTACCCCAATTTGTGTCACATCTACTGCAGCATCATCAGCATGTATTATGACGTCAGAGTATATGATGACATCATAATTAGTATGCAGTATGATGTCACAATGTATTATGACGTCATAATGTATCCGCATTATGACATCACAATATATTATGAGAGCGCAACATGCAGGTATTATGAGCAATTTCTCTTACCCCAATTTGTGTCACATCTACTGGAGCATCATGAGCATGTATTATGACGTCACAGTATATGATGACATCATAATTAGTATGCAGTATGACGTCACAATGTATTATGACGTCATAATGTATCCGCATTATGACATCACAATATATTATGAGAGCGCAATTTGCAGGTTTCATGACCAATTTCGCTTACCCCAATTTGTGTCACATCTAATGCAGCATCATCAGCATGTATTATGACGTCAGAGTATATGATGACATCATAATTAGTATGCAGTATGATGTCACAATGTATTATGACGTCATAATGTATCCGCATTATGACATCACAATATATTATGAGAGCGCAACATGCAGGTATTATGAGCAATTTCTCTTACCCCAATTTGTGTCACATCTACTGGAGCATCATGAGCATGTATTATGACGTCACAGTATATGATGACATCATAATTAGTATGCAGTATGAAGTCACAATGTATTATGACGTCATAATGTATCCGCATTATGACATCACAATATATTATGAGAGCGCAACATGCAGGTATTATGAGCAATTTCTCTTACCCCAATTTGTGTCACATCTACTGGAGCATCATGAGCATGTATTATGACGTCAGAGTATATGATGACATCATAATTAGTATGCAGTATGACGTCACAATGTATTATGACGTCACAATGTATCCGCATTATGACAGCACAATATATTATGAGAGCGCAATTTGCAGGTTTCATGACCAATTCCGCTTACCCCAATTTGTGTCACATCTACTGCAGCATCATCAGCATGTATTATGACGTCAGAGTATATGATGACATCATAATTAGTATGCAGTATGACGTCACAATGTATTATGACGTCATAATGTATCCGCATTATGACATCACAATATATTATGAGAGCGCAACATACAGGTATTATGAGCAATTTCTCTTACCCCAATTTGTGTCAAATCTACTGGAGAATCATGAGCATGTATTATGACGTCACAGTATATGATGACATCATAATTAGTATGCACTATGACGTCACAATGCATTATGACGTCATAATGTATCCGCATTATGACAGCACAATATATTATGAGAGCGCAATTGCAGGTTTCATGACCAATTTCGCTTACCCCAATTTGTGTCACATCTACTGCAGCATCATCAGCATGTATTATGACGTCAGAGTATATGATGACATCATAATTAGTATGCAGTATGATGTCACAATGTATTATGACGTCATAATGTATCCGCATTATGACATCACAATATATTATGAGAGTGCAACATGCAGGTATTATGAGGAATTTCTCTTACCCCAATTTGTGTCACATCTACTGGAGCATCATGAGCATCTATTATGACGTCACAGTATATGATGACATCATAATTAGTATGCAGTATGACGTCACAATGTATTATGACGTCATAATGTATCCGCATTATGACAGCACAATATATTATGAGAGCGCAATTTGCAGGTTTCATGACCAATTTCGCTTACCCCAATTTGTGTCACATCTACTGCAGCATCATCAGCATGTATTATGACGTCAGAGTATATGATGACATCATAATTAGTATGCAGTATGACGTCACAATATATTATGACGTCATAATGTATCCGCATTATGACATCACAATATATTATGAGAGCGCAACATGCAGGTATTATGAGCAATTTCTCTTACCCCAATTTGTGTCAAATCTACTGGAGAATCATGAGCATGTATTATGACGTCACAGTATATGATGACATCATAATTAGTATGCACTATGACGTCACAATGTATTATGACGTCATAATGTATCCGCATTATGACATCACAATATATTATGAGAGCGCAACATGCAGGTATTATGAGCAATTTCTCTTACCCCAATTTGTGTCACATCTACTGGAGCATCATGAGCATGTATTATGATGTCAGAGTATATGATGACATCATAATTAGTATGCAGTATGACGTCACAATGTATTATGACGTCATAATGTATCCGCGTTATGACAGCACATTATATTATGAGAGCGCAATTTGCAGGTTTCATGACCAATTTCGCTTACCCCAATTTGTGTCAAATCTACTGCAGCATCATCAGCATGTATTATGACGTCAGAGTATATGATGACATCATAATTAGTATGCAGTATGATGTCACAATGTATTATGACGTCATAATATATCCGCATTATGACATCACAATATATTATGAGAGCGCAACATGCAGGTATTATGAGCAATTTCTCTTACCCCAATTTGTGTCACATCTACTGGAGCATCATGAGCATGTATTATGACGTCAGAGTATATGATGACATCATAATTAGTATGCAGTATGACGTCACAATGTATTATGACGTCATAATGTATCCGCATTATGACATCACAATATATTATGAGAGCGCAACATGCAGGTATTATGAGCAATTTCTCTTACCCCAATTTGTGTCAAATCTACTGGAGAATCATGAGCATGTATTATGACGTCACAGTATATGATGACATCATAATTAGTATGCTCTATGACGTCACAATGCATTATGACCTCATAATGTTTCCGCATTATGACAGCACAATATATTATGAGAGCGCAATTTGCAGGTTTCATGACCAATTTCGCTTACCCCAATTTGTGTCACATCTACTGCAGCATCATCAGCATGTATTATGACGTCAGAGTATATGATGACATCATAATTAGTATGCAGTATGATGTCACAATGTATTATGACGTCATAATGTATCCGCATTATGACATCACAATATATTATGAGAGCGCAACATGCAGGTATTATGAGCAATTTCTCTTACCCCAATTTGTGTCACATCTACTGGAGCATCATGAGCATGTATTATGACGTCACAGTATATGATGACATCATAATTAGTATGCAGTATGACGTCACAATGTATTATGACGTCATAATGTATCCGCATTATGACAGCACAATATATTATGAGAGCGCAATTTGCAGGTTTCATGACCAATTTCGCTTACCCCAATTTGTGTCACATCTACTGCAGCATCATCAGCATGTATTATGACGTCAGAGTATATGATGACATCATAATGAGTATGCAGTATGACGTCACAATGTATTATGACGTCATAATGTATCCGCATTATGACATCACAATATATTATGAGAGCGCAACATGCAGGTATTATGAGCAATTTCTCTTACCCCAATTTGTGTCAAATCTACTGGAGAATCATGAGCATGTATTATGACGTCACAGTATATGATGACATCATAATTAGTATGCACTATGACGTCACAATGTATTATGACGTCATAATGTATCCGCATTATGACATCACAATATATTATGAGAGCGCAACATGCAGGTATTATGAGCAATTTCTCTTACCCCAATTTGTGTCACATCTACTGGAGCATCATGAGCATGTATTATGACGTCAGAGTATATGATGACATCATAATTAGTATGCATTATGACGTCACAATGTATTATGACGTCATAATGTATCCGCATTATGACATCACAATATATTATGAGAGCGCAATTTGCAGGTTTCATGACCAATTTCGCATACCCCAATTTGTGTCAAATCTACTGGAGTATCATGAGCATGTATTATGACGTCACAGTATATGATGACATCATAATTAGTATGCAGTATGACGTCACAATGTATTATGACGTCATAATGTATCCGCATTATGACATCACACTATATTTTGAGAGCGCAACATGCAGGTATTATGACCAATTTCGCTTACCCCAATTTGTGTCACATCTACTGGAGCATCATGAGCATGTATTATGACGTCACAGTATATGATGACATCATAATTAATATGCAGTATGACGTCACAATGTATTATGACATCATAATGTATCCGCATTATGACATCACAATATATTATGAGAGCGCAACATGCAGGTATTATGAGCAATTTCTCTTACCCCAATTTGTGTCACATCTACTGGAGCATCATGAGCATGTATTATGACGTCACAGTATATGATGACATCATAATTAGTATGCAGTATGACGTCACAATGTATTATGACGTCATAATGTATCCGCATTATGACATCACAATATATTATGAGAGCGCAACATGCAGGTATTATGAGCAATTTCTCTTACCCCAATTTGTGTCACATCTACTGGAGCATCATGAGCATGTATTATGATGTCAGAGTATATGATGACATCATAATTAGTATGCAGTATGACGTCACAATGTATTATGACGTCATAATGTATCCGCATTATGACAGCACAATATATTATGAGAGCGCAATTTGCAGGTTTCATGACCAATTTCGCTTACCCCAATTTGTGTCAAATCTACTGCAGCATCATCAGCATGTATTATGACGTCAGAGTATATGATGACATCATAATTAGTATGCAGTATGATGTCACAATGTATTATGACGTCATAATATATCCGCATTATGACATCACAATATATTATGAGAGCGCAACATGCAGGTATTATGAGCAATTTCTCTTACCCCAATTTGTGTCACATCTACTGGAGCATCATGAGCATGTATTATGACGTCAGAGTATATGATGACATCATAATTAGTATGCAGTATGACGTCACAATGTATTATGACGTCATAATGTATCCGCATTATGACATCACAATATATTATGAGAGCGCAACATGCAGGTATTATGAGCAATTTCTCTTACCCCAATTTGTGTCAAATCTACTGGAGAATCATGAGCATGTATTATGACGTCACAGTATATGATGACATCATAATTAGTATGCACTATGACGTCACAATGCATTATGACCTCATAATGTATCCGCATTATGACAGCACAATATATTATGAGAGCGCAATTTGCAGGTTTCATGACCAATTTCGCTTACCCCAATTTGTGTCACATCT
Source organism: Aotus nancymaae (assembly GCF_030222135.1). Classification (NCBI taxonomy): domain Eukaryota; kingdom Metazoa; phylum Chordata; class Mammalia; order Primates; family Aotidae; genus Aotus; species Aotus nancymaae. The sequence continues at coordinate 11,675,851 of NW_026988511.1, read as the reverse complement.
ACTGCAGCATCATCAGCATGTATTATGACGTCAGAGTATATGATGACATCATAATTAGTATGCAGTATGACGTCACAATATATTATGACGTCATAATGTATCCGCATTATGACATCACAATATATTATGAGAGCGCAACATGCAGGTATTATGAGCAATTTCTCTTACCCCAATTTGTGTCAAATCTACTGGAGAATCATGAGCATGTATTATGACGTCACAGTATATGATGACATCATAATTAGTATGCACTATGACGTCACAATGTATTATGACGTCATAATGTATCCGCATTATGACATCACAATATATTATGAGAGCGCAACATGCAGGTATTATGAGCAATTTCTCTTACCCCAATTTGTGTCACATCTACTGGAGCATCATGAGCATGTATTATGATGTCAGAGTATATGATGACATCATAATTAGTATGCAGTATGACGTCACAATGTATTATGACGTCATAATGTATCCGCGTTATGACAGCACATTATATTATGAGAGCGCAATTTGCAGGTTTCATGACCAATTTCGCTTACCCCAATTTGTGTCAAATCTACTGCAGCATCATCAGCATGTATTATGACGTCAGAGTATATGATGACATCATAATTAGTATGCAGTATGATGTCACAATGTATTATGACGTCATAATATATCCGCATTATGACATCACAATATATTATGAGAGCGCAACATGCAGGTATTATGAGCAATTTCTCTTACCCCAAATTGTGTCACATCTACTGGAGCATCATGAGCATGTATTATGACGTCAGAGTATATGATGACATCATAATTAGTATGCAGTATGACGTCACAATGTATTATGACGTCATAATGTATCCGCATTATGACATCACAATATATTATGAGAGCGCAACATGCAGGTATTATGAGCAATTTCTCTTACCCCAATTTGTGTCAAATCTACTGGAGAATCATGAGCATGTATTATGACGTCACAGTATATGATGACATCATAATTAGTATGCACTATGACGTCACAATGCATTATGACCTCATAATGTTTCCGCATTATGACAGCACAATATATTATGAGAGCGCAATTTGCAGGTTTCATGACCAATTTCGCTTACCCCAATTTGTGTCACATCTACTGCAGCATCATCAGCATGTATTATGACGTCAGAGTATATGATGACATCATAATTAGTATGCAGTATGATGTCACAATGTATTATGACGTCATAATGTATCCGCATTATGACATCACAATATATTATGAGAGCGCAACATGCAGGTATTATGAGCAATTTCTCTTACCCCAATTTGTGTCACATCTACTGGAGCATCATGAGCATGTATTATGACGTCACAGTATATGATGACATCATAATTAGTATGCAGTATGACGTCACAATGTATTATGACGTCATAATGTATCCGCATTATGACAGCACAATATATTATGAGAGCGCAATTTGCAGGTTTCATGACCAATTTCGCTTACCCCAATTTGTGTCACATCTACTGCAGCATCATCAGCATGTATTATGACGTCAGAGTATATGATGACATCATAATGAGTATGCAGTATGACGTCACAATGTATTATGACGTCATAATGTATCCGCATTATGACATCACAATATATTATGAGAGCGCAACATGCAGGTATTATGAGCAATTTCTCTTACCCCAATTTGTGTCAAATCTACTGGAGAATCATGAGCATGTATTATGACGTCACAGTATATGATGACATCATAATTAGTATGCACTATGACGTCACAATGTATTATGACGTCATAATGTATCCGCATTATGACATCACAATATATTATGAGAGCGCAACATGCAGGTATTATGAGCAATTTCTCTTACCCCAATTTGTGTCACATCTACTGGAGCATCATGAGCATGTATTATGACGTCAGAGTATATGATGACATCATAATTAGTATGCATTATGACGTCACAATGTATTATGACGTCATAATGTATCCGCATTATGACATCACAATATATTATGAGAGCGCAATTTGCAGGTTTCATGACCAATTTCGCATACCCCAATTTGTGTCAAATCTACTGGAGTATCATGAGCATGTATTATGACGTCACAGTATATGATGACATCATAATTAGTATGCAGTATGACGTCACAATGTATTATGACGTCATAATGTATCCGCATTATGACATCACACTATATTTTGAGAGCGCAACATGCAGGTATTATGACCAATTTCGCTTACCCCAATTTGTGTCACATCTACTGGAGCATCATGAGCATGTATTATGACGTCACAGTATATGATGACATCATAATTAATATGCAGTATGACGTCACAATGTATTATGACATCATAATGTATCCGCATTATGACATCACAATATATTATGAGAGCGCAACATGCAGGTATTATGAGCAATTTCTCTTACCCCAATTTGTGTCACATCTACTGGAGCATCATGAGCATGTATTATGACGTCACAGTATATGATGACATCATAATTAGTATGCAGTATGACGTCACAATGTATTATGACGTCATAATGTATCCGCATTATGACATCACAATATATTATGAGAGCGCAACATGCAGGTATTATGAGAAATTTCTCTTACCCCAATTTGTGTCACATCTACTGGAGCATCATGAGCATGTATTATGATGTCAGAGTATATGATGACATCATAATTAGTATGCAGTATGACGTCACAATGTATTATGACGTCATAATGTATCCGCATTATGACAGCACAATATATTATGAGAGCGCAATTTGCAGGTTTCATGACCAATTTCGCTTACCCCAATTTGTGTCAAATCTACTGCAGCATCATCAGCATGTATTATGACGTCAGAGTATATGATGACATCATAATTAGTATGCAGTATGATGTCACAATGTATTATGACGTCATAATATATCCGCATTATGACATCACAATATATTATGAGAGCGCAACATGCAGGTATTATGAGCAATTTCTCTTACCCCAATTTGTGTCACATCTACTGGAGCATCATGAGCATGTATTATGACGTCAGAGTATATGATGACATCATAATTAGTATGCAGTATGACGTCACAATGTATTATGACGTCATAATGTATCCGCATTATGACATCACAATATATTATGAGAGCGCAACATGCAGGTATTATGAGCAATTTCTCTTACCCCAATTTGTGTCAAATCTACTGGAGAATCATGAGCATGTATTATGACGTCACAGTATATGATGACATCATAATTAGTATGCACTATGACGTCACAATGCATTATGACCTCATAATGTATCCGCATTATGACAGCACAATATATTATGAGAGCGCAATTTGCAGGTTTCATGACCAATTTCGCTTACCCCAATTTGTGTCACATCTACTGCAGCATCATCAGCATGTATTATGACGTCAGAGTATATGATGACATCATAATTAGTATGCAGTATGATGTCACAATGTATTATGACGTCATAATGTATCCGCATTATGACATCACAATATATTATGAGAGCGCAACATGCAGGTATTATGAGCAATTTCTCTTACCCCAATTTGTGTCACATCTACTGGAGCATCATGAGCATGTATTATGACGTCACAGTATATGATGACATCATAATTAGTATGCAGTATGACGTCACAATGTATTATGACGTCATAATGTATCCGCATTATGACAGCACAATATATTATGAGAGCGCAATTTGCAGGTTTCATGACCAATTTCGCTTACCCCAATTTGTGTCACATCTACTGCAGCATCATCAGCATGTATTATGACGTCAGAGTATATGATGACATCATAATGAGTATGCAGTATGACGTCACAATGTATTATGACGTCATAATGTATCCGCATTATGACATCACAATATATTATGAGAGCGCAACATGCAGGTATTATGAGCAATTTCTCTTACCCCAATTTGTGTCAAATCTACTGGAGAATCATGAGCATGTATTATGACGTCACAGTATATGATGACATCATAATTAGTATGCACTATGACGTCACAATGTATTATGACGTCATAATGTATCCGCATTATGACATCACAATATATTATGAGAGCGCAACATGCAGGTATTATGAGCAATTTCTCTTACCCCAATTTGTGTCACATCTACTAGAGCATCATGAGCATGTATTATGACGTCAGAGTATATGATGACATCATAATTAGTATGCATTATGACGTCACAATGTATTATGACGTCATAATGTATCCGCATTATGACATCACAATATATTATGAGAGCGCAATTTGCAGGTTTCATGACCAATTTCGCATACCCCAATTTGTGTCAAATCTACTGGAGTATCATGAGCATGTATTATGACATCACAGTATATGATGACATCATAATTAGTATGCAATATGACGTCACAATATATTATGACGTCATAATGTATCCGCATTATGACATCACAATATATTATGAGAGCGCAACATGCAGGTATTATGAGCATTTTCTCTTACCCCAATTTGTGTCAAATCTACTGGAGAATCATGAGCATGTATTATGACGTCACAGTATATGATGACATCATAATTAGTATGCACTATGACGTCACAATGCATTATGACGTCATAATGTATCCGCATTATGACAGCACAATATATTATGAGAGCGCAATTGCAGGCTTCATGACCAATTTCGCTTACCCCAATTTGTGTCACATCTACTGCAGCATCATCAGCATGTATTATGACTTCAGAGTATATGATGACATCATAATTAGTATGCAGTATGATGTCACAATGTATTATGACGTCATAATGTATCCGCATTATGACATCACAATATATTATGAGAGCGCAACATGCAGGTATTATGAGGAATTTCTCTTACCCCAATTTGTGTCACATCTACTGGAGCATCATGAGCATGTATTATGACGTCACAGTATATGATGACATCATAATTAGTATGCAGTATGACGTCACAATGTATTATGACGTCATAATGTATCCGCATTATGACAGCACAATATATTATGAGAGCGCAATTTGCAGGTTTCATGACCAATTTCGCTTACCCCAATTTGTGTCACATCTACTGCAGCATCATCAGCATGTATTATGACGTCAGAGTATATGATGACATCATAATTAGTATGCAGTATGACGTCACAATATATTATGACATCATAATGTATCCGCATTATGACATCACAATATATTATGAGAGCGCAACATGCAGGTATTATGAGCAATTTCTCTTACCCCAATTTGTGTCAAACCTACTGGAGAATCATGAGCATGTATTATGACGTCACAGTATATGATGACATCATAATTAGTATGCACTATGACGTCACAATGTATTATGACGTCATAATGTATCCGCATTATGACATCACAATATATTATGAGAGCGCAACATGCAGGTATTATGAGCAATTTCTCTTACCCCAATTTGTGTCACATCTACTGGAGCATCATGAGCATGTATTATGATGTCAGAGTATATGATGACATCATAATTAGTATGCAGTATGACGTCACAATGTATTATGACGTCATAATGTATCCGCATTATGACAGCACAATATATTAAGAGAGCGCAATTTGCAGGTTTCATGACCAATTTCGCTTACCCCAATTTGTGTCACATCTACTGCAGCATCATCAGCATGTATTATGACGTCAGAGTAAATGAAGACATCATAATTAGTATGCAGTATGATGTCACAATGTATTATGACGTCATAATATATCCGCATTATGACATCACAATATATTATGAGAGCGCAACATGCAGGTATTATGACCAATTTCGCTTACCCCAATTTGTGTCACATCTACTGGAGCATCATGAGCATGTATTATGACGTCACAGTATATGATGACATCATAATTAGTATGCAGTATGAAGTCACAATGTATTATGACGTCATAAAGTATCCGCATTATGACATCACAATATATTATGAGAGCGCAACATGCAGGTATTATGAGCAATTTCTCTTACCCCAATTTGTGTCAAATCTACTGGAGAATCATGAGCATGTATTATGACGTCACAGTATATGATGACATCATAATTAGTATGCAGTATGACGTCACAATGTATTATGACGTCATAATGTATCCGCATTATGACATCACAATATATTATGAGAGCGCAATTTGCAGGTTTCATGACCAATTTCGCTTACCCCAATTTGTGTCACATCTACTGCAGCATCATCAGCATGTATTATGACGTCAGAGTATATGATGACATCATAATTAGTATGCAGTATGATGTCACAATGTATTATGACGTCATAATGTATCCGCATTATGACATCACAATATATTATGAGAGCACAATTTGCAGGTTTCATGACCAATTTCGCTTACCCCAATTTGTGTCACATCTACTGCAGCATCATCAGCATGTATTATGACGTCAGAGTATATGATGACATCATAATTAATATGCAGTATGACGTCACAATGTATTATGACGTCATAATGTATCCGCATTATGACATCACAATATATTATGAGAGCGCAACATGCAGGTATTATGAGCAATTTCTCTTACCCCAATTTGTGTCACATCTACTGGAGCATCATGAGCATGTATTATGATGTCAGAGTATATGATGACATCATAATTAGTATGCAGTATGACGTCACAATGTATTATGACGTCATAATGTATCCGCATTATGACAGCACAATATATTATGAGAGCGCAATTTGCAGGTTTCATGACCAATTTCGCTTACCCCAATTTGTGTCACATCTACTGCAGCATCATCAGCATGTATTATGACGTCAGAGTATATGATGACATCATAATTAGTATGCAGTATGATGTCACAATGTATTATGACGTCATAATGTATCCGCATTATGACATCACAATATATTATGAGAGCGCAACATGCAGGTATTATGAGCAATTTCTCTTACCCCAATTTGTGTCACATCTACTGGAGCATCATGAGCATGTATTATGACGTCACAGTATATGATGACATCATAATTAGTATGCAGTATGACGTCACAATGTATTATGACGTCATAATGTATCCGCATTATGACATCACAATATATTATGAGAGCGCAATTTGCAGGTTTCATGACCAATTTCGCTTACCCCAATTTGTGTCACATCTACTGCAGCATCATCAGCATGTATTATGACGTCAGAGTATATGATGACATCATAATTAGTATGCAGTATGATGTCACAATGTATTATGACGTCATAATGTATCCGCATTATGACATCACAATATATTATGAGAGCGCAACATGCAGGTATTATGAGCAATTTCGCTTACCCCAATTTGTGTCACATCTACTGGAGCATCATGAGCATGTATTATGACGTCACAGTATATGATGACATCATAATTAGTATGCAGTATGAAGTCACAATGTATTATGACGTCATAATGTATGCGCATTATGACAGCACAATATATTATGAGAGCGCAACATTCAGGTATTATGAGCAATTTCTCTTACCCCAATTTGTGTCACATCTACTGGAGCATCATGAGCATGTATTATGACGTCACAGTATATGATGACATCATAATTAGTATGCAGTATGACGTCACAATGTATTATGACGTCATAATGTATCCGCATTATGACATCACAATATATTATGAGAGCGCAATTTGCAGGTTTCATGACCAATTTCGCTTACCCCAATTTGTGTCAAATCTAATGGAGAATCATGAGCATGTACTATGACGTCACAGTATATGATGACATCATAATTAGTATGCAGTATGACGCCACAATGTATTATGATGTCATAATGTATCCGCATTATGACATCACAATATATTATGAGAGCGCAACATGCAGGTATTATGAGCAATTTCTCTTACCCCAATTTGTGTCACATCTACTGGAGCATCATGAGCATGTATTATGACGTCAGAGTATATGATGACATCATAATTAGTATGCAGTATGACGTCACAATGTATTATGACGTCATAATGTATCCGCATTATGACATCACAATATATTATGAGAGCGCAATTTGCAGGTTTCATGACCAATTTCGCTTACCCCAATTTGTGTCACATCTACTGCAGCATCATCAGCATGTATTATGACGTCAGAGTATATGATGACATCATAATTAGTATGCAGTATGATGTCACAATGTATTATGACGTCATAATGTATCCGCATTATGACATCACAATATATTATGAGAGCGCAACATGCAGATATTATGACCAATTTCGCTTACCCCAATTTGTGTCACATCTACTGGAGCATCATGAGCATGTATTATGACGTCACAGTATATGATGACATCATAATTAGTATGCAGTATGATGTCACAATGTATTATGAAGTCATAATGTATCCGCATTATGACCTCACAATATAATATGAGAGCGCAACATGCAGGTATTATGAGCAATTTCTCTTACCCCAATTTGTGTCAAATCTACTGGAGAATCATGAGCATGTATTATGACGTCACAGTATATGATGACATCATAATTAGTATGCACTATGACGTCACAATGTATTATGACGTCATAATGTATCCGCATTATGACATCACAATATATTATGAGAGCGCAACATGCAGGTATTATGAACAATTTCTCTTACCCCAATTTGTGTCACATCTACTGGAGCATCATGAGCATGTATTATGATGTCAGAGTATATGATGACATCATAATTAGTATGCAGTATGACGTCACAATGTATTATGACGTCATAATGTATCCGCATTATGACAGCACAATATATTATGAGAGCGCAATTTGCAGGTTTCATGACCAATTTCGCTTACCCCAATTTGTGTCAAATCTACTGCAGCATCATCAGCATGTATTATGACGTCAGAGTATATGATGACATCATAATTAGTATGCAGTATGATGTCACAATGTATTATGACGTCATAATATATCCGCATTATGACATCACAATATATTATGAGAGCGCAACATGCAGGTATTATGAGCAATTTCTCTTACCCCAATTTGTGTCACATCTACTGGAGCATCATGAGCATGTATTATGACGTCAGAGTATATGATGACATCATAATTAGTATGCAGTATGACGTCACAATGTATTATGACGTCATAATGTATCCGCATTATGACATCACAATATATTATGAGAGCGCAACATGCAGGTATTATGAGCAATTTCTCTTACCCCAATTTGTGTCAAATCTACTGGAGAATCATGAGCATGTATTATGACGTCACAGTATATGATGACATCATAATTAGTATGCACTATGACGTCACAATGCCTTATGACCTCATAATGTATCCGCATTATGACAGCACAATATATTATGAGAGCGCAATTTGCAGGTTTCATGACCAATTTCGCTTACCCCAATTTGTGTCACATCTACTGCAGCATCATCAGCATGTATTATGACGTCAGAGTATATGATGACATCATAATTAGTATGCAGTATGATGTCACAATGTATTATGACGTCATAATGTATCCGCATTATGACATCACAATATATTATGAGAGCGCAACATGCAGGTATTATGAGCAATTTCTCTTACCCCAATTTGTGTCACATCTACTGGAGCATCATGAGCATGTATTATGACGTCACAGTATATGATGACATCATAATTAGTATGCAGTATGACGTCACAATGTATTATGACGTCATAATGTATCCGCATTATGACAGCACAATATATTATGAGAGCGCAATTTGCAGGTTTCATGACCAATTTCGCTTACCCCAATTTGTGTCACATCTACTGCAGCATCATCAGCATGTATTATGACGTCAGAGTATATGATGACATCATAATTAGTATGCAGTATGACGTCACAATGTATTATGACGTCATAATGTATCCGCATTATGACATCACAATATATTATGAGAGCGCAACATGCAGGTATTATGAGCAATTTCTCTTACCCCAATTTGTGTCAAATCTACTGGAGAATCATGAGCATGTATTATGACGTCACAGTATATGATGACATCATAATTAGTATGCACTATGACGTCACAATGTATTATGACGTCATAATGTATCCGCATTATGACAGCACAATATATTACGAGAGCGCAATTTGTAGGTTTCATGACCAATTTCGCTTACCCCAATTTGTGTCACATCTACTGCAGCATCATCAGCATGTATTATGACGTCAGAGTATATGATGACATCATAATTAGTATGCAGTATGACGTCACAATGTATTATGACGTCATAATGTATCCGCATTATGACATCACAATATATTTTGAGAGCGCAACATGCAGGTATTATGAGCAATTTCTCTTACCCCAATTTGTGTCACATCTACTGGAGCATCATGAGCATGTATTATGACGTCAGAGTATATGATGACATCATAATTAGTATGCAGTATGATGTCACAATGTATTATGATGTCATAATGTATCCGCATTATGACCTCACAATATAATATGAGAGCGCAACATGCAGGTATTATGAGCAATTTCTCTTACCCCAATTTGTGTCACATCTACTGGAGCATCATGAGCATGTATTATGACGTCACAGTATATGATGACATCATAATTAGTATGCAGTATGACGTCACAATGTATTATGACGTCATAATGTATCCGCATTATGACAGCACAATATATTATGAGAGCGCAATTTGCAGGTTTCATGACCAATTCCGCTTACCCCAATTTGTGTCACATCTACTGCAGCATCATCAGCATGTATTATGACGTCAGAGTATATGATGACATCATAATTAGTATGCAGTATGACGTCACAATGTATTATGACGTCATAATGTATCCGCATTATGACATCACAATATAGTATGAGAGCGCAACATACAGGTATTATGAGCAATTTCTCTTACCCCAATTTGTGTCAAATCTACTGGAGAATCATGAGCATGTATTATGACGTCACAGTATATGATGACATCATAATTAGTATGCACTATGACGTCACAATGTATTATGACGTCATAATGTATCCGCATTATGACAGCACAATATATTATGAGAGCGCAATTTGCAGGTTTCATGACCAATTTCGCTTACCCTAATTTGTGTCACATCTGCTGCAGCATCATCAGCATGTATTATGACGTCAGAGTATATGATGACATCATAATTAGTATGCAGTATGATGTCACAATGTATTATGACGTCATAATGTATCCGCATTATGACATCACAATATATTATGAGAGCGCAACATGCAGGTATTATGACCAATTTCGCTTACCCCAATTTGTGTCACATCTACTGGAGCATCATGAGCATGTATTATGAAATCACAGTATATGATGACATCATAATTAGTATGCAGTATGACGTCACAATATATTATGACGTCATAATGTATCCGCATTATGACATCACAATATATTATGAGAGCGCAACATGCAGGTATTATGAGCATTTTCTCTTACCCCAATTTGTGTCAAATCTACTGGAGAATCATGAGCATGTATTATGACGTCACAGTATATGATGACATCATAATTAGTATGCACTATGACGTCACAATGCATTATGACGTCATAATGTATCTGCATTATGACAGCACAATATATTATGAGAGCACAATTGCAGGCTTCATGACCAATTTCGCTTACCCCAATTTGTGTCACATCTACTGCAGCATCATCAGCATGTATTATGACTTCAGAGTATATGATGACATCATAATTAGTATGCAGTATGATGTCACAATGTATTATGACGTCATAATGTATCCGCATTATGACATCACAATATATTATGAGAGCGCAACATGCAGGTATTATGAGGAATTTCTCTTACCCCAATTTGTGTCACATCTACTGGAGCATCATGAGCATGTATTATGACGTCACAGTATATGATGACATCATAATTAGTATGCAGTATGACGTCACAATGTATTATGACGTCATAATGTATCCGCATTATGACATCACAATATATTATGAGAGCGCAATTTGCAGGTTTCATGACCAATTTCGCTTACCCCAATTTGTGTCACATCTACTGCAGCATCATCAGCATGTATTATGACGTCAGAGTATATGATGACATCATAATTAGTATGCAGTATGACGTCACAATATATTATGACGTCATAATGTATCCGCATTATGACATCACAATATATTATGAGAGCGCAACATGCAGGTATTATGAGCAATTTCTCTTACCCCAATTTGTGTCAAACCTACTGGAGAATCATGAGCATGTATTATGACGTCACAGTATATGATGACATCATAATTAGTATGCACTATGACGTCACAATGTATTATGACGTCATAATGTATCCGCATTATGACATCACAATATATTATGAGAGCGCAACATGCAGGTATTATGAGCAATTTCTCTTACCCCAATTTGTGTCACATCTACTGGAGCATCATGAGCATGTATTATGATGTCAGAGTATATGATGACATCATAATTAGTATGCAGTATGACGTCACAATGTATTATGACGTCATAATGTATCCGCATTATGACAGCACAATATATTAAGAGAGCGCAATTTGCAGGTTTCATGACCAATTTCGCTTGCCCCAATTTGTGTCACATCTACTGCAGCATCATCAGCATGTATTATGACGTCAGAGTATATGATGACATCATAATTAGTATGCAGTATGATGTCACAATGTATTATGACGTCATAATATATCCGCATTATGACATCACAATATGTTATGAGAGCGCAACATGCAGGTATTATGACCAATTTCGCTTACCCCAATTTGTGTCACATCTACTGGAGCATCATGAGCATGTATTATGACGTCACAGTATATGATGACATCATAATTAGTATGCAGTATGAAGTCACAATGTATTATGACGTCATAAAGTATCCGCATTATGACATCACAATATATTATGAGAGCGCAACATGCAGGTATTATGAGCAATTTCTCTTACCCCAATTTGTGTCAAATCTACTGGAGAATCATGAGCATGTATTATGACGTCACAGTATATGATGACATCATAATTAGTATGCAGTATGACGTCACAATGTATTATGACGTCATAATGTATCCGCATTATGACATCACAATATATTATGAGAGCGCAATTTGCAGGTTTCATGACCAATTTCGCTTACCCCAATTTGTGTCACATCTACTGCAGCATCATCAGCATGTATTATGACGTCAGAGTATATGATTACATCATAATTAGTATGCAGTATGATGTCACAATGTATTATGACGTCATAATGTATCCGCATTATGACATCACAATATATTATGAGAGCACAATTTGCAGGTTTCATGACCAATTTCGCTTACCCCAATTTGTGTCACATCTACTGCAGCATCATCAGCATGTATTATGACGTCAGAGTATATGATGACATCATAATTAATATGCAGTATGACGTCACAATGTATTATGACGTCATAATGTATCCGCATTATGACATCACAATATATTATGAGAGCGCAACATGCAGGTATTATGAGCAATTTCTCTTACCCCAATTTGTGTCACATCTACTGGAGCATCATGAGCATGTATTATGACGTCACAGTATATGATGACATCATAATTAGTATGCAGTATGACGTCACAATGTATTATGACGTCATAATGTATCCGCATTATGACATCACAATATATTATGAGAGCGCAATTTGCAGGTTTCATGACCAATTTCGCTTACCCTAATTTGTGTCACATCTGCTGCAGCATCATCAGCATGTATTATGACGTCAGAGTATATGATGACATCATAATTAGTATGCAGTATGATGTCACAATGTATTATGACGTCATAATGTATCCGCATTATGACATCACAATATATTATGAGAGCGCAACATGCAGGTATTATGACCAATTTCGCTTACCCCAATTTGTGTCACATCTACTGGAGCATCATGAGCATGTATTATGACGTCACAGTATATGATGACATCATAATTAGTATGCAGTATGAAGTCACAATGTATTATGACGTCATAATGTATGCGCATTATGACAGCACAATATATTATGAGAGCGCAACATTCAGGTATTATGAGCAATTTCTCTTACCCCAATTTGTGTCACATCTACTGGAGCATCATGAGCATGTATTATGACGTCACAGTATATGATGACATCATAATTAGTATGCAGTATGACGTCACAATGTATTATGACGTCATAATGTATCCGCATTATGACATCACAATATATTATGAGAGCGCAATTTGCAGGTTTCATGACCAATTTCGCTTACCCCAATTTGTGTCACATCTACTGCAGCATCATCAGCATGTATTATGACGTCAGAGTATATGATGACATCATAATTAGTATGCAGTATGATGTCACAATGTATTATGACGTCATAATGTATCCGCATTATGACATCACAATATATTATGAGAGCGCAACATGCAGATATTATGACCAATTTCGCTTACCCCAATTTGTGTCACATCTACTGGAGCATCATGAGCATGTATTATGACGTCACAGTATATGATGACATCATAATTAGTATGCAGTATGATGTCACAATGTATTATGAAGTCATAATGTATCCGCATTATGACCTCACAATATAATATGAGAGCGCAACATGCAGGTATTATGAGCAATTTCTCTTACCCCAATTTGTGTCAAATCTACTGGAGAATCATGAGCATGTATTATGACGTCACAGTATATGATGACATCATAATTAGTATGCACTATGACGTCACAATGTATTATGACGTCATAATGTATCCGCATTATGACATCACAATATATTATGAGAGCGCAACATGCAGGTATTATGAGCAATTTCTCTTACCCCAATTTGTGTCACATCTACTGGAGCATCATGAGCATGTATTATGATGTCAGAGTATATGATGACATCATAATTAGTATGCAGTATGACGTCACAATGTATTATGACGTCATAATGTATCCGCATTATGACAGCACAATATATTATGAGAGCGCAATTTGCAGGTTTCATGACCAATTTCTCTTACCCCAATTTGTGTCAAATCTACTGGAGAATCATGAGCATGTATTATGACGTCACAGTATATGATGACATCATAATTAGTATGCACTATGACGTCACAATGTATTATGACGTCATAATGTATCCGCATTATGACATCACAATATATTATGAGAGCGCAACATGCAGGTATTATGAGCAATTTCTCTTACCCCAATTTGTGTCACATCTACTGGAGCATCATGAGCATGTATTATGACGTCACAGTATATGATGACATCATAATTAGTATGCAGTATGACGTCACAATGTATTATGACGTCACAATGTATCCGCATTATGACAGCACAATATATTATGAGAGCGCAATTTGCAGGTTTCATGACCAATTCCGCTTACCCCAATTTGTGTCACATCTACTGCAGCATCATCAGCATGTATTATGACGTCAGAGTATATGATGACATCATAATTAGTATGCAGTATGACGTCACAATGTATTATGACGTCATAATGTATCCGCATTATGACATCACAATATATTATGAGAGCGCAACATACAGGTATTATGAGCAATTTCTCTTACCCCAATTTGTGTCAAATCTACTGGAGAATCATGAGCATGTATTATGACGTCACAGTATATGATGACATCATAATTAGTATGCACTATGACGTCACAATGTATTATGACGTCATAATGTATCCGCATTATGACATCACAATATATTATGAGAGCGCAACATGCAGGTATTATGAGCAATTTCTCTTACCCCAATTTGTGTCACATCTACTGGAGCATCATGAGCATGTATTATGACGTCAGAGTATATGATGACATCATAATTAGTATGCAGTATGACGTCACAATATATTATGACGTCATAATGTATCCGCATTATGACATCACAATATATTATGAGAGCGCAACATGCAGGTATTATGAGCAATTTCTCTTACCCCAATTTGTGTCAAATCTACTGGAGAATCATGAGCATGTATTATGACGTCACAGTATATGATGACATCATAATTAGTATGCACTATGACGTCACAATGCATTATGACCTCATAATGTATCCGCATTATGACAGCACAATATATTATGAGAGCGCAATTTGCAGGTTTCATGACCAATTTCGCTTACCCCAATTTGTGTCACATCTACTGCAGCATCATCAGCATGTATTATGACGTCAGAGTATATGATGACATCATAATTAGTATGCAGTATGATGTCACAATGTATTATGACGTCATAATGTATCCGCATTATGACATCACAATATATTATGAGAGCGCAACATGCAGGTATTATGAGCAATTTCTCTTACCCCAATTTGTGTCACATCTACTGGAGCATCATGAGCATGTATTATGACGTCACAGTATATGATGACATCATAATTAGTATGCAGTATGACGTCACAATGTATTATGACGTCATAATGTATCCGCATTATGACAGCACAATATATTATGAGAGCGCAATTTGCAGGTTTCATGACCAATTTCGCTTACCCCAATTTGTGTCACATCTACTGCAGCATCATCAGCATGTATTATGACGTCAGAGTATATGATGACATCATAATGAGTATGCAGTATGACGTCACAATGTATTATGACGTCATAATGTATCCGCATTATGACATCACAATATATTATGAGAGCGCAACATGCAGGTATTATGAGCAATTTCTCTTACCCCAATTTGTGTCAAATCTACTGGAGAATCATGAGCATGTATTATGACGTCACAGTATATGATGACATCATAATTAGTATGCACTATGACGTCACAATGTATTATGACGTCATAATGTATCCGCATTATGACATCACAATATATTATGAGAGCGCAACATGCAGGTATTATGAGCAATTTCTCTTACCCCAATTTGTGTCACATCTACTGGAGCATCATGAGCATGTATTATGACGTCAGAGTATATGATGACATCATAATTAGTATGCAGTATGACGTCACAATGTATTATGACGTCATAATGTATCCGCATTATGACATCACAATATATTATGAGAGCGCAATTTGCAGGTTTCATGACCAATTTCGCTTACCCCAATTTGTGTCACATCTACTGCAGCATCATCAGCATGTATTATGACGTCAGAGTATATGATGACATCATAATTAGTATGCAGTATGATGTCACAATGTATTATGACGTCATAATGTATCCGCATTATGACATCACAATATATTATGAGAGCGCAACATGCAGATATTATGACCAATTTCGCTTACCCCAATTTGTGTCACATCTACTGGAGCATCATGAGCATGTATTATGACGTCACAGTATATGATGACATCATAATTAGTATGCAGTATGATGTCACAATGTATTATGATGTCATAATGTATCCGCATTATGACCTCACAATATAATATGAGAGCGCAACATGCAGGTATTATGAGCAATTTCTCTTACCCCAATTTGTGTCACATCTACTGGAGCATCATGAGCATGTATTATGACGTCACAGTATATGATGACATCATAATTAGTATGCAGTATGACGTCACAATGTATTATGACGTCACAATGTATCCGCATTATGACAGCACAATATATTATGAGAGCGCAATTTGCAGGTTTCATGACCAATTCCGCTTACCCCAATTTGTGTCACATCTACTGCAGCATCATCAGCATGTATTATGACGTCAGAGTATATGATGACATCATAATTAGTATGCAGTATGACGTCACAATGTATTATGACGTCATAATGTATCCGCATTATGACATCACAATATATTATGAGAGCGCAACATACAGGTATTATGAGCAATTTCTCTTACCCCAATTTGTGTCAAATCTACTGGAGAATCATGAGCATGTATTATGACGTCACAGTATATGATGACATCATAATTAGTATGCACTATGACGTCACAATGTATTATGACGTCATAATGTATCCGCATTATGACATCAAAATATATTATGAGAGCGCAACATGCAGGTATTATGAGCAATTTCTCTTACCCCAATTTGTGTCACATCTACTGGAGCATCATGAGCATGTATTATGACGTCAGAGTATATGATGACATCATAATTAGTATGCAGTATGACGTCACAATATATTATGACGTCATAATGTATCCGCATTATGACATCACAATATATTATGAGAGCGCAACATGCAGGTATTATGAGCAATTTCTCTTACCCCAATTTGTGTCAAATCTACTGGAGAATCATGAGCATGTATTATGACGTCACAGTATATGATGACATCATAATTAGTATGCACTATGACGTCACAATGCATTATGACCTCATAATGTATCCGCATTATGACAGCACAATATATTATGAGAGCGCAATTTGCAGGTTTCATGACCAATTTCGCTTACCCCAATTTGTGTCACATCTACTGCAGCATCATCAGCATGTATTATGACGTCAGAGTATATGATGACATCATAATTAGTATGCAGTATGATGTCACAATGTATTATGACGTCATAATGTATCCGCATTATGACATCACAATATATTATGAGAGCGCAACATGCAGGTATTATGAGCAATTTCTCTTACCCCAATTTGTGTCACATCTACTGGAGCATCATGAGCATGTATTATGACGTCACAGTATATGATGACATCATAATTAGTATGCAGTATGACGTCACAATGTATTATGACGTCATAATGTATCCGCATTATGACAGCACAATATATTATGAGAGCGCAATTTGCAGGTTTCATGACCAATTTCGCTTACCCCAATTTGTGTCACATCTACTGCAGCATCATCAGCATGTATTATGACGTCAGAGTATATGATGACATCATAATGAGTATGCAGTATGACGTCACAATGTATTATGACGTCATAATGTATCCGCATTATGACATCACAATATATTATGAGAGCGCAACATGCAGGTATTATGAGCAATTTCTCTTACCCCAATTTGTGTCAAATCTACTGGAGAATCATGAGCATGTATTATGACGTCACAGTATATGATGACATCATAATTAGTATGCACTATGACGTCACAATGTATTATGACGTCATAATGTATCCGCATTATGACATCACAATATATTATGAGAGCGCAACATGCAGGTATTATGAGCAATTTCTCTTACCCCAATTTGTGTCACATCTACTGGAGCATCATGAGCATGTATTATGACGTCAGAGTATATGATGACATCATAATTAGTATGCATTATGACGTCACAATGTATTATGACGTCATAATGTATCAGCATTATGACATCACAATATATTATGAGAGCGCAATTTGCAGGTTTCATGACCAATTTCGCATACCCCAATTTGTGTCAAATCTACTGGAGTATCATGAGCATGTATTATGACGTCACAGTATATGATGACATCATAATTAGTATGCAGTATGACGTCACAATGTATTATGACGTCATAATGTATCCGCATTATGACATCACACTATATTATGAGAGCGCAACATGCAGGTATTATGACCAATTTCGCTTACTCCAATTTGTGTCACATCTACTGGAGCATCATGAGCATGTATTATGACGTCACAGTATATGATGACATCATAATTAATATGCAGTATGACGTCACAATGTATTATGACGTCATAATGTATCCGCATTATGACATCACAATATATTATGAGAGCGCAACATGCAGGTATTATGACCAATTTCGCTAACCCCAATTTGTGTCACATCTACTGGAGCATCATGAGCATGTATTATGACGTCACAATATATGATGACATCATAATTAGCATGCAGTATGAAGTCACAATGTATTATGACGTCATAATGTATCCGCATTATGACATCACAATATATTATGAGAGCGCAACATGCAGGTATTATGAGCAATTTCTCTTACCCCAATTTGTGTCACATCTACTGGAGCATCATGAGCATGTATTATGACGTCACAGTATATGATGACATCATAATTAGTATGCGGTATGACGTCACAATGTATTATGACGTCATAATGTATCCGCATTATGACAGCACAATATATTATGAGAGCGCAATTTGCAGGTTTCATGACCAATTTCGCTTACCCCAATTTGTGTCACATCTACTGCAGCATCATCAGCATGTATTATGACGTAAGAGTAAATGATGACATCATAATTTGTATGCACTATGACGTCACAATGTATTATGACGTCATAATGTATCCGCATTATGACATCACAATATATTATGAGAGCGCAACATGTAGGTATTATGAGCAATTTCTCTTACCCCAATTTGTGTCAAATCTACTGGAGAATCATGAGCATGTATTATGACGTCACAGTATATGATGACATCATAATTAGTATGCAGTATGACGTCACAATGTATTATGACGTCATAATGTATCCGCATTATGACATCACAATATATTATGAGAGCGCAATTTGCAGGTTTCATGACCAATTTCGCTTACCCCAATTTGTGTCACATCTACTGCAGCATCATCAGCATGTATTATGACGTCAGAGTATATGATGACATCATAATTAGTATGCAGTATGACGTCACAATGTATTATGACGTCATAATGTATCCTCATTATGACATCACAATATATTATGAGAGCGCAACATGCAGGTATTATGAGCAATTTCTCTTACCCCAATTTGTGTCACATCTACTGGAGCATCATGAGCATGTATTATGATGTCAGAGTATATGATGACATCATAATTAGTATGCAGTATGACGTCACAATGTATTATGACGTCATAATGTATCCGCATTATGACAGCACAATATATTAAGAGAGCGCAATTTGCAGGTTTCATGACCAATTTCGCTTACCCCAATTTGTGTCACATCTACTGCAGCATCATCAGCATGTATTATGACGTCAGAGTATATGATGACATCATAATTAGTATGCAGTATGATGTCACAATGTATTATGACGTCATAATATATCCGCATTATGACATCACAATATATTATGAGAGCGCAACATGCAGGTATTATGACCAATTTCGCTTACCCCAATTTGTGTCACATCTACTGGAGGATCATGAGCATGTATTATGACGTCACAGTATATGATGACATCATAATTAGTATGCAGTATGAAGTCACAATGTATTATGACGTCATAAAGTATCCGCATTATGACATCACAATATATTATGAGAGCGCAACATGCAGGTATTATGAGCAATTTCTCTTACCCCAATTTGTGTCAAATCTACTGGAGAATCATGAGCATGTATTATGACGTCACAGTATATGATGACATCATAATTAGTATGCAGTATGACGTCACAATGTATTATGACGTCATAATGTATCCGCATTATGACATCACAATATATTATGAGAGCGCAATTTGCAGGTTTCATGACCAATTTCGCTTACCCCAATTTGTGTCACATCTACTGCAGCATCATCAGCATGTATTATGACGTCAGAGTATATGATGACATCATAATTAGTATGCAGTATGATGTCACAATGTATTATGACGTCATAATGTATCCGCATTATGACATCACAATATATTATGAGAGCACAATTTGCAGGTTTCATGACCAATTTCGCTTACCCCAATTTGTGTCACATCTACTGCAGCATCATCAGCATGTATTATGACGTCAGAGTATATGATGACATCATAATTAATATGCAGTATGACGTCACAATGTATTATGACGTCATAATGTATCCGCATTATGACATCACAATATATTATGAGAGCGCAACATGCAGGTATTATGAGCAATTTCTCTTACCCCAATTTGTGTCACATCTACTGGAGCATCATGAGCATGTATTATGATGTCAGAGTATATGATGACATCATAATTAGTATGCAGTATGACGTCACAATGTATTATGACGTCATAATGTATCCGCATTATGACAGCACAATATATTATGAGAGCGCAATTTGCAGGTTTCATGACCAATTTCGCTTACCCCAATTTGTGTCACATCTACTGCAGCATCATCAGCATGTATTATGACGTCAGAGTATATGATGACATCATAATTAGTATGCAGTATGATGTCACAATGTATTATGACGTCATAATGTATCCGCGTTATGACATCACAATATATTATGAGAGCGCAACATGCAGGTATTATGAGCAATTTCTCTTACCCCAATTTGTGTCACATCTACTGGAGCATCATGAGCATGTATTATGACGTCACAGTATATGATGACATCATAATTAGTATGCAGTATGACGTCACAATGTATTATGACGTCATAATGTATCCGCATTATGACATCACAATATATTATGAGAGCGCAATTTGCAGGTTTCATGACCAATTTCGCTTACCCCAATTTGTGTCACATCTACTGCAGCATCATCAGCATGTATTATGACGTCAGAGTATATGATGACATCATAATTAGTATGCAGTATGATGTCACAATGTATTATGACGTCATAATGTATCCGCATTATGACATCACAATATATTATGAGAGCGCAACATGCAGGTATTATGACCAATTTCGCTTACCCCAATTTGTGTCACATCTACTGGAGCATCATGAGCATGTATTATGACGTCACAGTATATGATGACATCATAATTAGTATGCAGTATGAAGTCACAATGTATTATGACGTCATAATGTATCCGCATTATGACAGCACAATATATTATGAGAGCGCAACATTCAGGTATTATGAGCAATTTCTCTTACCCCAATTTGTGTCACATCTACTGGAGCATCATGAGCATGTATTATGACGTCACAGTATATGATGACATCATAATTAGTATGCAGTATGACGTCACAATGTATTATGACGTCATAATGTATCCGCATTATGACATCACAATACATTATGAGAGCGCAATTTGCAGGTTTCATGACCAATTTCGCTTACCCCAATTTGTGTCAAATCTAATGGAGAATCATGAGCATGTAGTATGACGTCACAGTATATGATGACATCATAATTAGTATGCAGTATGACGCCACAATGTATTATGACGTCATAATGTATCCGCATTATGACATCACAATATATTATGAGAGCGCAACATGCAGGTATTATGAGCAATTTCTCTTACCCCAATTTGTGTCACATCTACTGGAGCATCATGAGCATGTATTATGACGTCAGAGTATATGATGACATCATAATTAGTATGCAGTATGACGTCACAATGTATTATGACGTCATAATGTATCCGCATTATGACAGCACAATATATTATGAGAGCGCAATTTGCAGGTTTCATGACCAATTCCGCTTACCCCAATTTGTGTCACATCTACTGCAGCATCATCAGCATGTATTATGACGTCAGAGTATATGATGACATCATAATTAGTATGCAGTATGACGTCACAATGTATTATGACGTCATAATGTATCCGCATTATGACATCACAATATATTATGAGAGCGCAACATACAGGTATTATGAGCAATTTCTCTTACCCCAATTTGTGTCAAATCTACTGGAGAATCATGAGCATGTATTATGACGTCACAGTATATGATGACATCATAATTAGTATGCACTATGACGTCACAATGTATTATGACGTCATAATGTATCCGCATTATGACATCACAATATATTATGAGAGCGCAACATGCAGGTATTATGAGCAATTTCTCTTACCCCAATTTGTGTCACATCTACTGGAGCATCATGAGCATGTATTATGACGTCAGAGTATATGATGACATCATAATTAGTATGCAGTATGACGTCACAATGTATTATGACGTCACAATGTATCCGCATTATGACAGCACAATATATTATGAGAGCGCAATTTGCAGGTTTCATGACCAATTCCGCTTACCCCAATTTGTGTCACATCTACTGCAGCATCATCAGCATGTATTATGACGTCAGAGTATATGATGACATCATAATTAGTATGCAGTATGACGTCACAATGTATTATGACGTCATAATGTATCCGCATTATGACATCACAATATATTATGAGAGCGCAACATACAGGTATTATGAGCAATTTCTCTTACCCCAATTTGTGTCAAATCTACTGGAGAATCATGAGCATGTATTATGACGTCACAGTATATGATGACATCATAATTAGTATGCACTATGACGTCACAATGTATTATGACGTCATAATGTATCCGCATTATGACATCACAATATATTATGAGAGCGCAACATGCAGGTATTATGAGCAATTTCTCTTACCCCAATTTGTGTCACATCTACTGGAGCATCATGAGCATGTATTATGACGTCAGAGTATATGATGACATCATAATTAGTATGCAGTATGACGTCACAATATATTATGACGTCATAATGTATCCGCATTATGACATCACAATATATTATGAGAGCGCAACATGCAGGTATTATGACCAATTTCTCTTACCCCAATTTGTGTCAAATCTACTGGAGCATCATGAGCATGTATTATGACGTCACAGTATATGATGACATCATAATTAGTATGCAGTATGACGTCACAATGTATTATGACGTCATAATGTATCCGCATTATGACATCACAATATATTATGAGAGCGCAATTTGCAGGTTTCATGACCAATTTCGCTTACCCCAATTTGTGTCACATCTACTGCAGCATCATCAGCATGTATTATGACGTCAGAGTATATGATGACATCATAATTAGTATGCAGTATGATGTCACAATGTATTATGACGTCATAATGTATCCGCATTATGACATCACAATATATTATGAGAGCGCAACATGCAGGTATTATGACCAATTTCTCTTACCCCAATTTGTGTCAAATCTACTGGAGCATCATGAGCATGTATTATGACGTCACAGTATATGATGACATCATAATTAGTATGCAGTATGACGTCACAATGTATTATGACGTCATAATGTATCCGCATTATGACATCACAATATATTATGAGAGCGCAATTTGCAGGTTTCATGACCAATTTCGCTTACCCCAATTTGTGTCACATCTACTGCAGCATCATCAGCATGTATTATGACGTCAGAGTATATGATGACATCATAATTAGTATGCAGTATGATGTCACAATGTATTATGACGTCATAATGTATCCGCATTATGACATCACAATAAATTATGAGAGCGCAACATGCAGGTATTATGACCAATTTCGCTTACCCCAATTTGTGTCACATCTACTGGAGCATCATGAGCATGTATTATGACGTCACAGTATATGATGACATCATAATTAGTATGCAGTATGAAGTCACAATGTATTATGACGTCATAATGTATCCGCATTATGACAGCACAATATATTATGAGAGCGCAACATTCAGGTATTATGAGCAATTTCTCTTACCCCAATTTGTGTCACATCTACTGGAGCATCATGAGCATATATTATGACGTCACAGTATATGATGACATCATAATTAGTATGCAGTATGACGTCACAATGTATTATGACGTCATAATGTATCCGCATTATGACATCACAATATATTATGAGAGCGCAATTTGCAGGTTTCATGACCAATTTCGCTTACCCCAATTTGTGTCAAATCTAATGGAGAATCATGAGCATGTACTATGACGTCACAGTATATGATGACATCATAATTAGTATGCAGTATGACGCCACAATGTATTATGACGTCATAATGTATCCGCATTATGACATCACAATATATTATGAGAGCGCAACATGCAGGTATTATGAGCAATTTCTCTTACCCCAATTTGTGTCACATCTACTGGAGCATCATGAGCATGTATTATGACCTCAGAGTATATGATGACATCATAATTAGTATGCAGTATGACGTCACAATGTATTATGACGTCATAATGTATCCGCATTATGACATCACAATATATTATGAGAGCGCAATTTGCAGGTTTCATGACCAATTTCGCTTACCCCAATTTGTGTCACATCTACTGCAGCATCATCAGCATGTATTATGACGTCAGAGTATATGATGACATCATAATGAGTATGCAGTATGACGTCACAATGTATTATGACGTCATAATGTATCCGCATTATGACATCACAATATATTATGAGAGCGCAACATGCAGGTATTATGAGCAATTTCTCTTACCCCAATTTGTGTCAAATCTACTGGAGAATCATGAGCATGTATTATGAAGTCACAGTATATGATGACATCATAATTAGTATGCACTATGACGTCACAATGTATTATGACGTCATAATGTATCCGCATTATGACATCACAATATATTATGAGAGCGCAACATGCAGGTATTATGAGCAATTTCTCTTACCCCAATTTGTGTCACATCTACTGGAGCATCATGAGCATGTATTATGACGTCAGAGTATATGATGACATCATAATTAGTATGCATTATGACGTCACAATGTATTATGACGTCATAATGTATCCGCATTATGACATCACAATATATTATGAGAGCGCAATTTGCAGGTTTCATGACCAATTTCGCATACCCCAATTTGTGTCAAATCTACTGGAGTATCATGAGCATGTATTATGACGTCACAGTATATGATGACATCATAATTAGTATGCAGTATGACGTCACAATGTATTATGACGTCATAATGTATACGCATTATGACATCACACTATATTATGAGAGCGCAACATGCAGGTATTATGACCAATTTCGCTTACCACAATTTGTGTCACATCTACTGGAGCATCATGAGCATGTATTATGACGTCACAGTATATGATGACATCATAATTAATATGCAGTATGACGTCACAATGTATTATGACGTCATAATGTATCCGCATTATGACATCACAATATATTATGAGAGCGCAACATGCAGGTATTATGAGCAATTTCTCTTACCCCAATTTGTGTCACATCTACTGGAGCATCATGAGCATGTATTATGACGTCACAGTATATGATGACATCATAATTAGTATGCAGTATGACGTCACAATGTATTATGACGTCATAATGTATCCGCATTATGACATCACAATATATTATGAGAGCGCAACATGCAGGTATTATGACCAATTTCGCTAACCCCAATTTGTGTCACATCTACTGGAGCATCATGAGCATGTATTATGACGTCACAATATATGATGACATCATAATTAGTATGCAGTATGAAGTCACAATGTATTATGACGTCATAATGTATCCGCATTATGACATCACAATATATTATGAGAGCGCAACATGCAGGTATTATGAGCAATTTCTCTTACCCCAATTTGTGTCACATCTACTGGAGCATCATGAGCATGTATTATGACGTCACAGTATATGATGACATCATAATTAGTATGCGGTATGACGTCACAATGTATTATGACGTCATAATGTATCCGCATTATGACAGCACAATATATTATGAGAGCGCAATTTGCAGGTTTCATGACCAATTTCGCTTACCCCAATTTGTGTCACATCTACTGCAGCATCATCAGCATGTATTATGACGTAAGAGTAAATGATGACATCATAATTTGTATGCACTATGACGTCACAATGTATTATGACGTCATAATGTATCCGCATTATGACATCACAATATATTATGAGAGCGCAACATGTAGGTATTATGAGCAATTTCTCTTACCCCAATTTGTGTCAAATCTACTGGAGAATCATGAGCATGTATTATGACGTCACAGTATATGATGACATCATAATTAGTATGCAGTATGACGTCACAATGTATTATGACGTCATAATGTATCCGCATTATGACATCACAATATATTATGAGAGCGCAATTTGCAGGTTTCATGACCAATTTCGCTTACCCCAATTTGTGTCACATCTACTGCAGCATCATCAGCATGTATTATGACGTCAGAGTATATGATGACATCATAATTAGTATGCAGTATGACGTCACAATGTATTATGACGTCATAATGTATCCGCGTTATGACATCACAATATATTATGAGAGCGCAACATGCAGGTATTATGAGCAATTTCTCTTACCCCAATTTGTGTCACATCTACTGGAGCATCATGAGCATGTATTATGACGTCACAGTATATGATGACATCATAATTAGTATGCAGTATGACGTCACAATGTATTATGACGTCATAATGTATCCGCATTATGACAGCACAATATATTATGAGAGCGCAATTTGCAGGTTTCATGACCAATTTCGCTTACCCCAATTTGTGTCACATCTACTGCAGCATCATCAGCATGTATTATGACGTCAGAGTATATGATGACATCATAATTAGTATGCAGTATGACGTCACAATGTATTATGACGTCATAATGTATCCGCATTATGACATCACAATATATTTTGAGAGCGCAACATGCAGGTATTATGAGCAATTTCTCTTACCCCAATTTGTGTCACATCTACTGGAGCATCATGAGCATGTATTATGACGTCAGAGTATATGATGACATCATAATTAGTATGCAGTATGATGTCACAATGTATTATGATGTCATAATGTATCCGCATTATGACCTCACAATATAATATGAGAGCGCAACATGCAGGTATTATGAGCAATTTCTCTTACCCCAATTTTTGTCACATCTACTGGAGCATCATGAGCATGTATTATGATGTCACAGTATATGATGACATCATAATTAGTATGCAGTATGACGTCACAATGTATTATGACGTCATAATGTATCCGCATTATGACAGCACAATATATTATGAGAGCGCAATTTGCAGGTTTCATGACCAATTCCGCTTACCCCAATTTGTGTCACATCTACTGCAGCATCATCAGCATGTATTATGACGTCAGAGTATATGATGACATCATAATTAGTATGCAGTATGACGTCACAATGTATTATGACGTCATAATGTATCCGCATTATGACATCACAATATATTATGAGAGCGCAACATACAGGTATTATGAGCAATTTCTCTTACCCCAATTTGTGTCAAATCTACTGGAGAATCATGAGCATGTATTATGACGTCACAGTATATGATGACATCATAATTAGTATGCACTATGACGTCACAATGTATTATGACGTCATAATGTATCCGCATTATGACAGCACAATATATTATGAGAGCGCAATTTGCAGGTTTCATGACCAATTTCGCTTACACTAATTTGTGTCACATCTGCTGCAGCATCATCAGCATGTATTATGACGTCAGAGTATATGATGACATCATAATTAGTATGCAGTATGATGTCACAATGTATTATGACGTCATAATGTATCCGCATTATGACATCACAATATATTATGAGAGCGCAACATGCAGGTATTATGACCAATTTCGCTTACCCCAATTTGTGTCACATCTACTGGAGCATCATGAGCATGTATTATGACATCACAGTATATGATGACATCATAATTAGTATGCAGTATGACGTCACAATATATTATGACGTCATAATGTATCCGCATTATGACATCACAATATATTATGAGAGCGCAACATGCAGGTATTATGAGCATTTTCTCTTACCCCAATTTGTGTCAAATCTACTGGAGAATCATGAGCATGTATTATGACGTCACAGTATATGATGACATCATAATTAGTATGCAGTATGATGTCACAATGCATTATGACGTCATAATGTATCCGCATTATGACAGCCCAATATATTATGAGAGCGCAATTGCAGGCTTCATGACCAATTTCGCTTACCCCAATTTGTGTCACATCTACTGCAGCATCATCAGCATGTATTATGACTTCAGAGTATATGATGACATCATAATTAGTATGCAGTATGATGTCACAATGTATTATGACGTCATAATGTATCCGCATTATGACATCACAATATATTATGAGAGCGCAACATGCAGGTATTATGAGGAATTTCTCTTACCCCAATTTGTGTCACATCTACTGGAGCATCATGAGCATGTATTATGACGTCACAGTATATGATGACATCATAATTAGTATGCAGTATGACGTCACAATGTATTATGACGTCATAATGTATCCGCATTATGACAGCACAATATATTATGAGAGCGCAATTTGCAGGTTGCATGACCAATTTCGCTTACCCCAATTTGTGTCACATCTACTGCAGCATCATCAGCATGTATTATGACGTCAGAGTATATGATGACATCATAATTAGTATGCAGTATGACGTCACAATATATTATGACGTCATAATGTATCCGCATTATGACATCACAATATATTATGAGAGCGCAACATGCAGGTATTATGAGCAATTTCTCTTACCCCAATTTGTGTCAAACCTACTGGAGAATCATGAGCATGTATTATGACGTCACAGTATATGATGACATCATAATTAGTATGCACTATGACGTCACAATGTATTATGACGTCATAATGTATCCGCATTATGACATCACAATATATTATGAGAGCGCAACATGCAGGTATTATGAGCAATTTCTCTTACCCCAATTTGTGTCACATCTACTGGAGCATCATGAGCATGTATTATGATGTCAGAGTATATGATGACATCATAATTAGTATGCAGTATGACGTCACAATGTATTATGACGTCATAATGTATCCGCATTATGACAGCACAATATATTAAGAGAGCGCAATTTGCAGGTTTCATGACCAATTTCGCTTACCCCAATTTGTGTCACATCTACTGCAGCATCATCAGCATGTATTATGACGTCAGAGTATATGATGACATCATAATTAGTATGCAGTATGATGTCACAATGTATTATGACGTCATAATATATCCGCATTATGACATCACAATATATTATGAGAGCGCAACATGCAGGTATTATGACCAATTTCGCTTACCCCAATTTGTGTCACATCTACTGGAGCATCATGAGCATGTATTATGACGTCACAGTATATGATGACATCATAATTAGTATGCAGTATGAAGTCACAATGTATTATGACGTCATAAAGTATCCGCATTATGACATCACAATATATTATGAGAGCGCAACCTGCAGGTATTATGAGCAATTTCTCTTACCCCAATTTGTGTCAAATCTACTGGAGAATCATGAGCATGTATTATGACGTCACAGTATATGATGACATCATAATTAGTATGCACTATGACGTCACAATGTATTATGACGTCATAATGTATCCGCATTATGACAGCACAATATATTATGAGAGCGCAATTTGCAGGTTTCATGACCAATTTCGCTTACCCCAATTTGTGTCACATCTACTGCAGCATCATCAGCATGTATTATGACGTCAGAGTATATGATGACATCATAATTAGTATGCAGTATGATGTCACAATGTATTATGACGTCATAATGTATCCGCATTATGACATCACATTATATTATGAGAGCACAATTTGCAGGTTTCATGACCAATTTCGCTTACCCCAATTTGTGTCACATCTACTGCAGCATCATCAGCATGTATTATGACGTCAGAGTATATGATGACATCATAATTAATATGCAGTATGACGTCACAATGTATTATGACGTCATAATGTATCCGCATTATGACATCACAATATATTATGAGAGCGCAACATGCAGGTATTATGAGCAATTTCTCTTACCCCAATTTGTGTCACATCTACTGGAGCATCATGAGCATGTATTATGATGTCAGAGTATATGATGACATCATAATTAGTATGCAGTATGACGTCACAATGTATTATGACGTCATAATGTATCCGCATTATGACAGCACAATATATTATGAGAGCGCAATTTGCAGGTTTCATGACCAATTTCGCTTACCCCAATTTGTGTCACATCTACTGCAGCATCATCAGCATGTATTATGACGTCAGAGTATATGATGACATCATAATTAGTATGCAGTATGATGTCACAATGTATTATGACGTCATAATGTATCCGCATTATGACATCACAATATATTATGAGAGCGCAACATGCAGGTATTATGAGCAATTTCTCTTACCCCAATTTGTGTCACATCTACTGGAGCATCATGAGCATGTATTATGACGTCACAGTATATGATGACATCATAATTAGTATGCAGTATGACGTCACAATGTATTATGACGTCATAATGTATCCGCATTATGACATCACAATATATTATGAGAGCGCAATTTGCAGGTTTCATGACCAATTTCGCTTACCCCAATTTGTGTCACATCTACTGCAGCATCATCAGCATGTATTATGACGTCAGAGTATATGATGACATCATAATTAGTATGCAGTATGATGTCACAATGTATTATGACGTCATAATGTATCCGCATTATGACATCACAATATATTATGAGAGCGCAACATGCAGGTATTATGACCAATTTCGCTTACCCCAATTTGTGTCACATCTACTGGAGCATCATGAGCATGTATTATGACGTCACAGTATATGATGACATCATAATTAGTATGCAGTATGAAGTCACAATGTATTATGACGTCATAATGTATGCGCATTATGACAGCACAATATATTATGAGAGCGCAACATTCAGGTATTATGAGCAATTTCTCTTACCCCAATTTGTGTCACATCTACTGGAGCATCATGAGCATGTATTATGACGTCACAGTATATGATGACATCATAATTAGTATGCAGTATGACGTCACAATGTATTATGACGTCATAATGTATCCGCATTATGACATCACAATATATTATGAGAGCGCAATTTGCAGGTTTCATGACCAATTTCGCTTACCCCAATTTGTGTCAAATCTAATGGAGAATCATGAGCATGTACTATGACGTCACAGTATATGATGACATCATAATTAGTATGCAGTATGACGCCACAATGTATTATGACGTCATAATGTATCCGCATTATGACATCACAATATATTATGAGAGCGCAACATGCAGGTATTATGAGCAATTTCTCTTACCCCAATTTGTGTCACATCTACTGGAGCATCATGAGCATGTATTATGACGTCAGAGTATATGATGACATCATAATTAGTATGCAGTATGACGTCACAATGTATTATGACGTCATAATGTATCCGCATTATGACATCACAATATATTATGAGAGCGCAATTTGCAGGTTTCATGACCAATTTCGCTTACCCCAATTTGTGTCACATCTACTGCAGCATCATCAGCATGTATTATGACGTCAGAGTATATGATGACATCATAATTAGTATGCAGTATGATGTCACAATGTATTATGACGTCATAATGTATCCGCATTATGACATCACAATATATTATGAGAGCGCAACATGCAGATATTATGACCAATTTCGCTTACCCCAATTTGTGTCACATCTACTGGAGCATCATGAGCATGTATTATGACGTCACAGTATATGATGACATCATAATTAGTATGCAGTATGATGTCACAATGTATTATGAAGTCATAATGTATCCGCATTATGACCTCACAATATAATATGAGAGCGCAACATGCAGGTATTATGAGCAATTTCTCTTACCCCAATTTGTGTCAAATCTACTGGAGAATCATGAGCATGTATTATGACGTCACAGTATATGATGACATCATAATTAGTATGCACTATGACGTCACAATGTATTATGACGTCATAATGTATCCGCATTATGACATCACAATATATTATGAGAGCGCAACATGCAGGTATTATGAGCAATTTCTCTTACCCCAATTTGTGTCACATCTACTGGAGCATCATGAGCATGTATTATGATGTCAGAGTATATGATGACATCATAATTAGTATGCAGTATGACGTCACAATGTATTATGACGTCATAATGTATCCGCATTATGACAGCACAATATATTATGAGAGCGCAATTTGCAGGTTTCATGACCAATTTCGCTTACCCCAATTTGTGTCAAATCTACTGCAGCATCATCAGCATGTATTATGACGTCAGAGTATATGATGACATCATAATTAGTATGCAGTATGATGTCACAATGTATTATGACGTCATAATATATCCGCATTATGACATCACAATATATTATGAGAGCGCAACATGCAGGTATTATGAGCAATTTCTCTTACCCCAATTTGTGTCACATCTACTGGAGCATCATGAGCATGTATTATGACGTCAGAGTATATGATGACATCATAATTAGTATGCAGTATGACGTCACAATGTATTATGACGTCATAATGTATCCGCATTATGACATCACAATATATTATGAGAGCGCAACATGCAGGTATTATGAGCAATTTCTCTTACCCCAATTTGTGTCAAATCTACTGGAGAATCATGAGCATGTATTATGACGTCACAGTATATGATGACATCATAATTAGTATGCACTATGACATCACAATGCATTATGACCTCATAATGTATCCGCATTATGACAGCACAATATATTATGAGAGCGCAATTTGCAGGTTTCATGACCAATTTCGCTTACCCCAATTTGTGTCACATCTACTGCAGCATCATCAGCATGTATTATGACGTCAGAGTATATGATGACATCATAATGAGTATGCAGTATGACGTCACAATGTATTATGACGTCATACTGTATCCGCATTATGACATCACAATATATTATGAGAGCGCAACATGCAGGTATTATGAGCAATTTCTCTTACCCCAATTTGTGTCAAATCTACTGGAGAATCATGAGCATGTATTATGACGTCACAGTATATGATGACATCATAATTAGTATGCACTATGATGTCACAATGTATTATGACGTCATAATGTATCCTCATTATGACATCACAATATATTATGAGAGCGCAACATGCAGGTATTATGAGCAATTTCTCTTACCCCAATTTGTGTCACATCTACTGGAGCATCATGAGCATGTATTATGACGTCAGAGTATATGATGACATCATAATTAGTATGCATTATGACGTCACAATGTATTATGACGTCATAATGTATCCGCATTATGACATCACAATATATTATGAGAGCGCAATTTGCAGGTTTCATGACCAATTTCGCATACCCCAATTTGTGTCAAATCTCCTGGAGTATCATGAGCATGTATTATGACGTCACAGTATATGATGACATCATAATTAGTATGCAGTATGACGTCACAATGTATTATGACGTCATAATGTATCCGCATTATGACATCACACTATATTATGAGAGCGCAACATGCAGGTATTATGACCAATTTCGCTTACCCCAATTTGTGTCACATCTACTGGAGCATCATGAGCATGTATTATGACGTCACAGTATATGATGACATCATAATTAATATGCAGTATGACGTCACAATGTATTATGACGTCATAATGTATCCGCATTATGACATCACAATATATTATGAGAGCGCAACATGCAGGTATTATGAGCAATTTCTCTTACCCCAATTTGTGTCACATCTACTGGAGCATCATGAGCATGTATTATGACGTCACAGTATATGATGACATCATAATTAGTATGCAGTATGACGTCACAATGTATTATGACGTCATAATGTAGCCGCATTATGACATCACAATATATTATGAGAGCGCAACATGCAGGTATTATGACCAATTTCGCTAACCCCAATTTGTGTCACATCTACTGGAGCATCATGAGCATGTATTATGACATCACAATATATGATGACATCATAATTAGTATGCAGTATGAAGTCACAATGTATTATGACGTCATAATGTATCCGCATTATGACATCACAATATATTATGAGAGCGCAACATGCAGGTATTATGAGCAATTTCTCTTACCCCAATTTGTGTCACATCTACTGGAGCATCATGAGCATGTATTATGACGTCACAGTATATGATGACATCATAATTAGTATGCGGTATGACGTCACAATGTATTATGACGTCATAATGTATCCGCATTATGACAGCACAATATATTATGAGAGCGCAATTTGCAGGTTTCATGACCAATTTCGCTTACCCCAATTTGTGTCACATCTACTGCAGCATCATCAGCATGTATTATGACGTAAGAGTAAATGATGACATCATAATTTGTATGCACTATGACGTCACAATGTATTATGACGTCATAATGTATCCGCATTATGACATCACAATATATTATGAGAGCGCAACATGTAGGTATTATGAGCAATTTCTCTTACCCCAATTTGTGTCAAATCTACTGGAGAATCATGAGCATGTATTATGACGTCACAGTATATGATGACATCATAATTAGTATGCAGTATGACGTCACAATGTATTATGACGTCATAATGTATCCGCATTATGACATCACAATATATTATGAGAGCGCAATTTGCAGGTTTCATGACCAATTTCGCTTACCCCAATTTGTGTCACATCTACTGCAGCATCATCAGCATGTATTATGACGTCAGAGTATATGATGACATCATAATTAGTATGCAGTATGACGTCACAATGTATTATGACGTCATAATGTATCCGCATTATGACATCACAATATATTATGAGAGCGCAACATGCAGGTATTATGAGCAATTTCTCTTACCCCAATTTGTGTCACATCTACTGGAGCATCATGAGCATGTATTATGATGTCAGAGTATATGATGACATCATAATTAGTATGCAGTATGACGTCACAATGTATTATGACGTCATAATGTATCCGCATTATGACAGCACAATATATTAAGAGAGCGCAATTTGCAGGTTTCATGACCAATTTCGCTTACCCCAATTTGTGTCACATCTACTGCAGCATCATCAGCATGTATTATGACGTCAGAGTATGTGATGACATCATAATTAGTATGCAGTCTGATGTCACAATGTATTATGACGTCATAATATATCCGCATTATGACATCACAATATATTATGAGAGCGCAACATGCAGGTATTATGACCAATTTCGCTTACCCCAATTTGTGTCACATCTACTGGAGCATCATGAGCATGTATTATGACGTCACAGTATATGATGACATCATAATTAGTATGCAGTATGAAGTCACAATGTATTATGACGTCATAAAGTATCCGCATTATGACATCACAATATATTATGAGAGCGCAACATACAGGTATTATGAGCAATTTCTCTTACCCCAATTTGTGTCAAATCTACTGGAGAATCATGAGCATGTATTATGACGTCACAGTATATGATGACATCATAATTAGTATGCAGTATGACGTCACAATGTATTATGACGTCATAATGTATCCGCATTATAACATCACAATATATTATGAGAGCGCAATTTGCAGGTTTCATGACCAATTTCGCTTACCCCAATTTGTGTCACATCTACTGCAGCATCATCAGCATGTATTATGACGTCAGAGTATATGATGACATCATAATTAGTATGCAGTATGATGTCACAATGTATTATGACGTCATAATGTATCCGCATTATGACATCACAATATATTATGAGAGCACAATTTGCAGGTTTCATGACCAATTTCGCTTACCCCAATTTGTGTCACATCTACTGCAGCATCATCAGCATGTATTATGACGTCAGAGTATATGATGACATCATAATTAATATGCAGTATGACGTCACAATGTATTATGACGTCATAATGTATCCGCATTATGACATCACAATATATTATGAGAGCGCAACATGCAGGTATTATGAGCAATTTCTCTTACCCCAATTTGTGTCACATCTACTGGAGCATCATGAGCATGTATTATGATGTCAGAGTATATGATGACATCATAATTAGTATGCAGTATGACGTCACAATGTATTATGACGTCATAATGTATCCGCATTATGACAGCACAATATATTATGAGAGCGCAATTTGCAGGTTTCATGACCAATTTCGCTTACCCCAATTTGTGTCACATCTACTGCAGCATCATCAGCATGTATTATGACGTCAGAGTATATGATGACATCATAATTAGTATGCAGTATGATGTCACAATGTATTATGACGTCATAATGTATCCGCATTATGACATCACAATATATTATGAGAGCGCAACATGCAGGTATTATGACCAATTTCTCTTACCCCAATTTGTGTCACATCTACTGGAGCATCATGAGCATGTATTATGACGTCACAGTATATGATGACATCATAATTAGTATGCAGTATGACGTCACAATGTATTATGACGTCATAATGTATCCGCATTATGACATCACAATATATTATGAGAGCGCAATTTGCAGGTTTCATGACCAATTTCGCTTACCCCAATTTGTGTCACATCTACTGCAGCATCATCAGCATGTATTATGACGTCAGAGTATATGATGACATCATAATTAGTATGCAGTATGATGTCACAATGTATTATGACGTCATAATGTATCCGCATTATGACATCACAATATATTATGAGAGCGCAACATGCAGGTATTATGACCAATTTCGCTTACCCCAATTTGTGTCACATCTACTGGAGCATCATGAGCATGTATTATGACGTCACAGTATATGATGACATCATAATTAGTATGCAGTATGAAGTCACAATGTATTATGACGTCATAATGTATCCGCATTATGACAGCACAATATATTATGAGAGCGCAACATTCAGGTATTATGAGCAATTTCTCTTACCCCAATTTGTGTCACATCTACTGGAGCATCATGAGCATGTATTATGACGTCACAGTATATGATGACATCATAATTAGTATGCAGTATGACGTCACAATGTATTATGACGTCATAATGTATCCGCATTATGACATCACAATATATTATGAGAGCGCAATTTGCAGGTTTCATGACCAATTTCGCTTACCCCAATTTGTGTCAAATCTAATGGAGAATCATGAGCATGTACTATGACGTCACAGTATATGATGACATCATAATTAGTATGCAGTATGACGCCACAATGTATTATGACGTCATAATGTATCCGCATTATGACATCACAATATATTATGAGAGCGCAACATGCAGGTATTATGAGCAATTTCTCTTACCCCAATTTGTGTCACATCTACTGGAGCATCATGAGCATGTATTATGACGTCAGAGTATATGATGACATCATAATTAGTATGCAGTATGACGTCACAATGTATTATGACGTCATAATGTATCCGCATTATGACATCACAATATATTATGAGAGCGCAATTTGCAGGTTTCATGACCAATTTCGCTTACCCCAATTTGTGTCACATCTACTGCAGCATCATCAGCATGTATTATGACGTCAGAGTATATGATGACATCATAATTAGTATGCAGTATGATGTCACAATGTATTATGACGTCATAATGTATCCGCATTATGACATCACAATATATTATGAGAGCGCAACATGCAGATATTATGACCAATTTCTCTTACCCCAATTTGTGTCACATCTACTGGAGCATCATGAGCATGTATTATGACGTCACAGTATATGATGACATCATAATTAGTATGCAGTATGATGTCACAATGTATTATGATGTCATAATGTATCCGCATTATGACCTCACAATATAATATGAGAGCGCAACATGCAGGTATTATGAGCAATTTCTCTTACCCCAATTTGTGTCACATCTACTGGAGCATCATGAGCATGTATTATGACGTCACAGTATATGATGACATCATAATTAGTATGCAGTATGACGTCACAATGTATTATGACGTCACAACGTATCCGCATTATGACAGCACAATATATTATGAGAGCGCAATTTGCAGGTTTCATGACCAATTCCGCTTACCCCAATTTGTGTCACATCTACTGCAGCATCATCAGCATGTATTATGACGTCAGAGTATATGATGACATCATAATTAGTATGCAGTATGACGTCACAATGTATTATGACGTCATAATGTATCCGCATTATGACATCACAATATATTATGAGAGCGCAACATACAGGTATTATGAGCAATTTCTCTTACCCCAATTTGTGTCAAATCTACTGGAGAATCATGAGCATGTATTATGACGTCACAGTATATGATGACATCATAATTAGTATGCACTATGACGTCACAATGTATTATGACGTCATAATGTATCCGCATTATGACAGCACAATATATTATGAGAGCGCAATTTGCAGGTTTCATGACCAATTTCGCTTACCCTAATTTGTGTCACATCTGTTGCAGCATCATCAGCATGTATTATGACGTCAGAGTATATGATGACATCATAATTAGTATGCAGTATGATGTCACAATGTATTATGACGTCATAATGTATCCGCATTATGACATCACAATATATTATGAGAGCGCAACATGCAGGTATTATGACCAATTTCTCTTACCCCAATTTGTGTCACATCTACTGGAGCATCATGAGCATGTATTATGACGTCACAGTATATGATGACATCATAATTAGTATGCAGTATGACGTCACAATGTATTATGACGTCATAATGTATCCGCATTATGACATCACAATATATTATGAGAGCGCAATTTGCAGGTTTCATGACCAATTTCGCTTACCCCAATTTGTGTCAAATCTAATGGAGAATCATGAGCATGTACTATGACGTCACAGTATATGATGACATCATAATTAGTATGCAGTATGACGCCACAATGTATTATGACGTCATAATGTATCCGCATTATGACATCACAATATATTATGAGAGCGCAACATGCAGGTATTATGAGCAATTTCTCTTACCCCAATTTGTGTCTCATCTACTGGAGCATCATGAGCATGTATTATGACGTCAGAGTATATGATGATATCATAATTAGTATGCAGTATGACGTCACAATGTATTATGACGTCATAATGTATCCGCATTATGACATCACAATATATTATGAGAGCGCAATTTGCAGGTTTCATGACCAATTTCGCTTACCCCAATTTGTGTCACATCTACTGCAGCATCATCAGCATGTATTATGACGTCAGAGTATATGATGACATCATAATTAGTATGCAGTATGATGTCACAATGTATTATGACGTCATAATGTATCCGCATTATGACATCACAATATATTATGAGAGCGCAACATGCAGATATTATGACCAATTTCGCTTACCCCAATTTGTGTCACATCTACTGGAGCATCATGAGCATGTATTATGACGTCACAGTATATGATGACATCATAATTAGTATGCAGTATGATGTCACAATGTATTATGATGTCATAATGTATCCGCATTATGACCTCACAATATAATATGAGAGCGCAACATGCAGGTATTATGAGCAATTTCTCTTACCCCAATTTGTGTCACATCTACTGGAGCATCATGAGCATGTATTATGACGTCACAGTATATGATGACATCATAATTAGTATGCAGTATGACGTCACAATGTATTATGACGTCACAATGTATCCGCATTATGACAGCACAATATATTATGAGAGCGCAATTTGCAGGTTTCATGACCAATTCCGCTTACCCCAATTTGTGTCACATCTACTGCAGCATCATCAGCATGTATTATGACGTCAGAGTATATGATGACATCATAATTAGTATGCAGTATGACGTCACAATGTATTATGACGTCATAATGTATCCGCATTATGACATCACAATATATTATGAGAGCGCAACATACAGGTATTATGAGCAATTTCTCTTACCCCAATTTGTGTCAAATCTACTGGAGAATCATGAGCATGTATTATGACGTCACAGTATATGATGACATCATAATTAGTATGCACTATGACGTCACAATGTATTATGACGTCATAATGTATCCGCATTATGACAGCACAATATATTATGAGAGCGCAATTTGCAGGTTTCATGACCAATTTCGCTTACCCTAATTTGTGTCACATCTGCTGCAGCATCATCAGCATGTATTATGACGTCAGAGTATATGATGACATCATAATTAGTATGCAGTATGATGTCACAATGTATTATGACGTCATAATGTGTCCGCATTATGACATCACAATATATTATGAGAGCGCAACAGGCAGGTATTATGACCAATTTCGCTTACCCCAATTTGTGTCACATCTACTGGAGCATCATGAGCATGTATTATGACGTCAGAGTATATGATGACATCATAATTAGTATGCAGTATGACGTCACAATATATTATGACGTCATAATGTATCCGCATTATGACATCACAATTTATTATGAGAGCGCAATATGCAGGTATTATGAGCAATTTCTCTTACCCCAATTTGTGTCAAATCTACTGGAGAATCATGAGCATGTATTATGACGTCACAGTATATGATGACATCATAATTAGTATGCACTATGACGTCACAATGCATTATGACGTCATAATGTATCCGCATTATGACAGCACAATATATTATGAGAGCGCAATTGCAGGTTTCATGACCAATTTCGCTTACCCCAATTTGTGTCACATCTACTGCAGCATCATCAGCATGTATTATGACGTCAGACTATATGATGACATCATAATTAGTATGCAGTATGATGTCACAATGTATTATGACGTCATAATGTATCCGCATTATGACATCACAATATATTATGAGAGTGCAACATGCAGGTATTATGAGCAATTTCTCTTACCCCAATTTGTGTCACATCTACTGGAGCATCATGAGCATCTATTATGACGTCACAGTATATGATGACATCATAATTAGTATGCAGTATGACGTCACAATGTATTATGACGTCATAATGTATCCGCATTATGACAGCACAATATATTATGAGAGCGCAATTTGCAGGTTTCATGACCAATTTCGCTTACCCCAATTTGTGTCACATCTACTGCAGCATCATCAGCATGTATTATGACGTCAGAGTATATGATGACATCATAATTAGTATGCAGTATGACGTCACAATATATTATGACGTCATAATGTATCCGCATTATGACATCACAATATATTATGAGAGCGCAACATGCAGGTATTATGAGCAATTTCTCTTACCCCAGTTTGTGTCAAACCTACTGGAGAATCATGAGCATGTATTATGACGTCACAGTATATGATGACATCATAATTAGTATGCACTATGACGTCACAATGTATTATGACGTCATAATGTATCCGCATTATGACATCACAATATATTATGAGAGCGCAACATGCAGGTATTATGAGCAATTTCTCTTACCCCAATTTGTGTCACATCTACTGGAGCATCATGAGCATGTATTATGATGTCAGAGTATATGATGACATCATAATTAGTATGCAGTATGACGTCACAATGTATTATGACGTCATAATGTATCCGCATTATGACAGCACAATATATTATGAGAGCGCAATTTGCAGGTTTCATGACCAATTTCGCTTACCCCAATTTGTGTCACATCTACTGCAGCATCATCAGCATGTATTATGACGTCAGAGTATATGATGACATCATAATTAGTATGCAGTATGATGTCACAATGTATTATGACGTCATAATATATCCGCATTATGACATCACAATATATTATGAGAGCGCAACATGCAGGTATTATGACCAATTTCGCTTACCCCAATTTGTGTCACATCTACTGGAGCATCATGAGCATGTATTATGACGTCACAGTATATGATGACATCATAATTAGTATGCAGTATGAAGTCACAATGTATTATGACGTCATAAAGTATCCGCATTATGACATCACAATATATTATGAGAGCGCAACATGCAGGTATTATGAGAAATTTCTCTTACACCAATTTGTGTCAAATCTACTGGAGAATCATGAGCATGTATTATGACGTCACAGTATATGATGACATCATAATTAGTATGCAGTATGACGTCACAATGTATTATGACGTCATAATGTATCCGCATTATGACATCACAATATATTATGAGAGCGCAATTTGCAGGTTTCATGACCAATTTCGCTTACCCCAATTTGTGTCACATCTACTGCAGCATCATCAGCATGTATTATGACGTCAGAGTATATGATGACATCATAATTAGTATGCAGTATGATGTCACAATGTATTATGACGTCATAATGTATCCGCATTATGACATCACAATATATTATGAGAGCGCAATTTGCAGGTTTCATGACCAATTTCGCTTACCCCAATTTGTGTCACATCTACTGCAGCATCATCAGCATGTATTATGACGTCACAGTATATGATGACATCATAATTAATATGCAGTATGACGTCACAATGTATTATGACGTCATAATGTATCCGCATTATGACATCACAATATATTATGAGAGC
This sequence comes from Aotus nancymaae, assembly GCF_030222135.1. NCBI lineage: Eukaryota > Metazoa > Chordata > Mammalia > Primates > Aotidae > Aotus > Aotus nancymaae. The sequence goes on along the minus strand of NW_026988511.1, from coordinate 11,631,963 downwards.
GCAACATGCAGGTATTATGAGCAATTTCTCTTACCCCAATTTGTGTCACATCTACTGGAGCATCATGAGCATGTATTATGATGTCAGAGTATATGATGACATCATAATTAGTATGCAGTATGACGTCACAATGTTTTATGACGTCATTATGTATCCGCATTATGACAGCACATTATATTATGAGAGCGCAATTTGCAGGTTTCATGACCAATTTCGCTTACCCCAATTTGTGTCACATCTACTGCAGCATCATCAGCATGTATTATGACGTCAGAGTATATGATGACATCATAATTAGTATGCAGTATGATGTCACAAAGTATTATGACGTCATAATGTATCCGCATTATGACATCACAATATATTATGAGAGCGCAACATGCAGGTATTATGAGCAATTTCTCTTACCCCAATTTGTGTCACATCTACTGGAGCATCATGAGCATGTATTATGACGTCACAGTATATGATGACATCATAACTAATATGCAGTATGACGTCACAATGTATTATGACGTCATGATGTATCCGCATTATGACATCACAATATATTATGAGAGCGCAATTTGCAGGTTTCATGACCAATTTCGCTTACCCCAATTTGTGTCACATCTACTGCAGCATCATCAGCATGTATTATGACGTCAGAGTATATGATGACATCATAATTAGTATGCAGTATGATGTCACAATGTATTATGACGTCATAATGTATCCGCATTATGACATCACAATATATTATGAGAGCGCAACATGCAGGTATTATGACCAATTTCGCTTACCCCAATTTCTGTCACATCTACTGGAGCATCATGAGCATGTATTATGACGTCACAGTATATGATGACATCATAATTAGTATGCAGTATGAAGTCACAATGTATTATGACGTCATAATATATCCGCATTATGACAGCACAATATATTATGAGAGCGCAACATTCAGGTATTATGAGCAATTTCTCTTACCCCAATTTGTGTCACATCTACTGGAGCATCATGAGCATGTATTATGACGTCACAGTATATGATGACATCATAATTAGTATGCACTATGACGTCACAATGTATTATGACGTCATAATGTATCCGCATTATGACATCACAATATATTATGAGAGCGCAATTTGCAGGTTTCATGACCAATTTCGCTTACCCCAATTTGTGTCAAATCTAATGGAGAATCATGAGCATGTACTATGACGTCACAGTATATGATGACATCATAATTAGTATGCAGTATGACGTCACAATGTATTATGACGTCATAATGTATCCGCATTATGACATCACAATATATTATGAGAGCGCAACATGCAGGTATTATGAGCAATTTCTCTTACCCCAATTTGTGTCACATCTACTGGAGCATCATGAGCATGTATTATGACGTCAGAGTATATGATGACATCATAATTAGTATGCAGTATGACGTCACAATGTATTATGACGTCATAATGTATCCGCATTATGACATCACAATATATTATGAGAGCGCAATTTGCAGGTTTCATGACCAATTTCGCTTACCCCAATTTGTGTCACATCTACTGCAGCATCATCAGCATGTATTATGACGTCAGAGTATATGATGACATCATAATTAGTATGCAGTATGACGTCACAATATATTACGACGTCATAATGTATCCGCATTATGACATCACAATATATTATGAGAGCGCAACATGCAGGTATTATGAGCAATTTCTCTTACCCCAATTTGTGTCAAATCTACTGGAGAATCATGAGCATGTATTATGACGTCACAGTATATGATGACATCATAATTAGTATGCACTATGACGTCACAATGTATTATGACGTCATAATGTATCCGCATTATGACATCACAATATATTATGAGAGCGCAACATGCAGGTATTATGACCAACTTCGCTTACCCCAATTTGTGTCACATCTACTGGAGCATCATGAGCATGTATTATGATGTCAGAGTATATGATGACATCATAATTAGTATGCAGTATGACGTCACAATGTATTATGACGTCATAATGTATCCGCATTATGACAGCACAATATATTATGAGAGCGCAATTTGCAGGTTTCATGACCAATTTCGCTTACCACAATTTGTGTCACATCTACTGCAGCATCATCAGCATGTATTATGACGTCAGAGTATATAATGACATCATAATTAGTATGCAGTATGATGTCACAATGTATTATGACGTCACAATATATCCGCATTATGACATCACAATATATTATGAGAGCGCAACATGCAGGTATTATGACCAATTTCGCTTACCCCAATTTGTGTCACATCTACTGGAGCATCATGAGCATGTAGTATGACGTCACAGTATATGATGACATCATAATTAGTATGCAGTATGAAGTCACAATGTATTATGACGTCATAAAGTATCCGCATTATGACATCACAATATATTATGAGAGCGCAACATGCAGGTATTATGAGCAATTTCTCTTACACCAATTTGTGTCAAATCTACTGGAGAATCATGAGCATGTATTATGACGTCAGAGTATATGATGACATCATAATTAGTATGCAGTATGACGTCACAATGTATTATGACGTCATAATGTATCCGCATTATGACATCACAATATATTATGAGAGCGCAACATGCAGGTATTATGAGCAATTTCTCTTACCCCAATTTGTGTCACATCTACTGGAGCATCATGAGCATGTATTATGATGTCAGAGTATATGATGACATCATAATTAGTATGCAGTATGACGTCACAATGTATTATGACCTCATAATGTATCCGCATTATGACAGCACATTATATTATGAGAGCGCAATTTGCAGGTTTCATGACCAATTTCGCTTACCCCAATTTGTGTCACATCTACTGCAGCATCATCAGCATGTATTATGACGTCAGAGTATATGATGACATCATAATTAGTATGCAGTATGACGTCACAATATATTATGACGTCATAATGTATCCGCATTATGACATCACAATATATTTTGAGAGCGAAACATGCAGGTATTATGAGCAATTTCTCTTACCCCAATTTGTGTCACATCTACTGGAGCATCATGAGCATGTATTATGACGTCAGAGTATATGATGACATCATAATTAGTATGCAGTATGATGTCACAATGTATTATGATGTCATAATGTATCCGCATTATGACCTCACAATATAATATGAGAGCGCAACATGCAGGTATTATGAGCAATTTCTCTTACCCCAATTTGTGTCACATCTACTGGAGCATCATGAGCATGTATTATGACGTCACAGTATATGATGACATCATAATTAGTATGCAGTATGACGTCACAATGTATTATGACGTCATAATGTATCCGCATTATGACAGCACAATATATTATGAGAGCGCAATTTGCAGGTTTCATGACCAATTCCGCTTACCCCAATTTGTGTCACATCTACTGCAGCATCATCAGCATGTATTATGACGTCAGAGTATATGATGACATCATAATTAGTATGCAGTATGACGTCACAATGTATTATGACGTCATAATGTATCCGCATTATGACATCACAATATATTATGAGAGCGCAACATACAGGTATTATGAGCAATTTCTCTTACCCCAATTTGTGTCAAATCTACTGGAGAATCATGAGCATGTATTATGACGTCACAGTATATGATGACATCATAATTAGTATGCACTATGACGTCACAATGTATTATGACGTCATAATGTATCCGCATTATGACAGCACAATATATTATGAGAGCGCAATTTGCAGGTTTCATGACCAATTTCGCTTACCCTAATTTGTGTCACATCTGCTGCAGCATCATCAGCATGTATTATGACGTCAGAGTATATGATGACATCATAATTAGTATGCAGTATGATGTCACAATGTATTATGACGTCATAATGTATCCGCATTATGACATCACAATATATTATGAGAGCGCAACATGCAGGTATTATGACCAATTTCGCTTACCCCAATTTGTGTCACATCTACTGGAGCATCATGAGCATGTATTATGACATCACAGTATATGATGACATCATAATTAGTATGCAGTATGACGTCACAATATATTATGACGTCATAATGTATCCGCATTATGACATCACAAAATATTATGAGAGCGCAACATGCAGGTATTATGAGCAATTTCTCTTACCCCAATTTGTGTCAAATCTACTGGAGAATCATGAGCATGTATTATGACGTCACAGTATATGATGATATCATAATTAGTATGCACTATGACGTCACAATGCATTATGACGTCATAATGTATCCGCATTATGACAGCACAATATATTATGAGAGCGCAATTGCAGGCTTCATGACCAATTTCGCTTACCCCAATTTGTGTCACATCTACTGCAGCATCATCAGCATGTATTATGACGTCAGAGTATATGATGACATCATAATTAGTATGCAGTATGATGTCACAATGTATTATGACGTCATAATGTATCCGCATTATGACATCACAATATATTATGAGAGCGCAACATGCAGGTATTATGAGGAATTTCTCTTACCCCAATTTGTGTCACATCTACTGGAGCATCATGAGCATGTATTATGACGTCACAGTATATGATGACATCATAATTAGTATGCAGTATGACGTCACAATGTATTATGACGTCATAATGTATCCGCATTATGACAGCACAATATATTATGAGAGCGCAATTTGCAGGTTTCATGACCAATTTCGCTTACCCCAATTTGTGTCACATCTACTGCAGCATCATCAGCATGTATTATGACGTCAGAGTATATGATGACATCATAATTAGTATGCAGTATGACGTCACAATATATTATGACGTCATAATGTATCCGCATTATGACATCACAATATATTATGAGAGCGCAACATGAAGGTATTATGAGCAATTTCTCTTACCCCAATTTGTGTCAAATCTACTGGAGAATCATGAGCATGTATTATGACGTCACAGTATATGATGACATCATAATTAGTATGCACTATGACGTCACAATGTATTATGACGTCATAATGTATCCGCATTATGACATCACAATATATTATGAGAGCGCAACATGCAGGTATTATGAGCAATTTCTCTTACCCCAATTTGTGTCACATCTACTGGAGCATCATGAGCATGTATTATGATGTCAGAGTATATGAAGACATCATAATTAGTATGCAGTATGGCGTCACAATGTATTATGACGTCATAATGTATCCGCATTATGACAGCACAATATATTATGAGAGCGCAATTTGCAGGTTTCATGACCAATTTCGCTTACCCCAATTTGTGTCACATCTACTGCAGCATCATCAGCATGTATTATGACGTCAGAGTATATGATGACATCATAATTAGTATGCAGTATGATGTCACAATGTATTATGACGACATAATGTATCCGCATTATGACATCACAATATATTATGAGAGCGCAACATGCAGGTATTATGAGCAATTTCTCTTACCCCAATTTGTGTCACATCTACTGGAGCATCATGAGCATGTATTATGACGTCACAGTATATGATGACATCATAATTAGTATGCAGTATGACGTCACAATGTATTATGACGTCATAATGTATCCGCATTATGACATCACAATATATTATGAGAGCGCAATTTGCAGGTTTCATGACCAATTTCGCTTACCCCAATTTGTGTCACATCTACTGCAGCATCATCAGCATGTATTATGACGTCAGAGTATATGATGACATCATAATTAGTATGCAGTATGATGTCACAATGTATTATGACGTCATAATGTATCCGCATTATGACATCACAATATATTATGAGAGCGCAACATGCAGGTATTATGACCAATTTCGCTTACCCCAATTTGTGTCACATCTACTGGAGCATCATGAGCATGTATTATGACGTCACAGTATATGATGACATCATAATTAGTATGCAGTATGAAGTCACAATGTATTATGACGTCATAATGTATCCGCATTATGACATCACAATATATTATGAGAGAGCAACATGCAGGTATTATGAGCAATTTCTCTTACCCCAATTTGTGTCACATCTACTGGAGCATCATGAGCATGTATTATGACGTCAGAGTATATGATGACATCATAATTAGTATGCAGTATGACGTCACAATGTATTATGACGTCATAATGTATCCGCATTATGACATCACAATATATTATGAGAGCGCAATTTGCAGGTTTCATGACCAATTTCGCTTACCCCAATTTGTGTCACATCTACTGCAGCATCATCAGCATGTATTATGACGTCAGAGTATATGATGACATCATAATTAGTATGCAGTATGATGTCACAATGTATTATGACGTCATAATGTATCCGCATTATGACATCACAATATACTATGAGAGCGCAACATGCAGATATTATGACCAATTTCGCTTACCCCAATTTGTGTCACATCTACTGGAGCATCATGAGCATGTATTATGACGTCACAGTATATGATGACATCATAATTAGTATGCAGTATGATGTCACAATGTATTATGATGTCATAATGTATCCGCCTTATGACCTCACAATATAATATGAGAGCGCATCATGTAGGTATTATGAGCAATTTCTCTTACCCCAATTTGTGTCACATCTACTGGAGCATCATGAGCATGTATTATGACGTCACAGTATATGATGACATCATAATTAGTATGCAGTATGACGTCACAATGTATTATGACGTCACAATGTATCCGCATTATGACAGCACAATATATTATGAGAGCGCAATTTGCAGGTTTCATGACCAATTCCGCTTACCCCAATTTGTGTCACATCTACTGCAGCATCATCAGCATGTATTATGACGTCAGAGTATATGATGACATCATAATTAGTATGCAGTATGACGTCACAATGTATTATGACGTCATAATGTATCCGCATTATGACATCACAATATATTATGAGAGCGCAACATACAGGTATTATGAGCAATTTCTCTTACCCCAATTTGTGTCAAATCTACTGGAGAATCATGAGCATGTATTATGACGTCACAGTATATGATGACATCATAATTAGTATGCACTATGACGTCACAATGCATTATGACGTCATAATGTATCCGCATTATGACAGCACAATATATTATGAGAGCGCAATTGCAGGTTTCATGACCAATTTCGCTTACCCCAATTTGTGTCACATCTACTGCAGCATCATCAGCATGTATTATGACGTCAGAGTATATGATGACATCATAATTAGTATGCAGTATGATGTCACAATGTATTATGACGTCATAATGTATCCGCATTATGACATCACAATATATTATGAGAGTTCAACATGCAGGTATTATGAGGAATTTCTCTTACCCCAATTTGTGTCACATCTACTGGAGCATCATGAGCATCTATTATGACGTCACAGTATATGATGACATCATAATTAGTATGCAGTATGACGTCACAATGTATTATGACGTCATAATGTATCCGCATTATGACAGCACAATATATTATGAGAGCGCAATTTGCAGGTTTCATGACCAATTTCGCTTACCCCAATTTGTGTCACATCTACTGAAGCATCATCAGCATGTATTATGACGTCAGAGTATATGATGACATCATAATTAGTATGCAGTATGACGTCACAATATATTATGACGTCATAATATATCCGCATTATGACATCACAATATATTATGAGAGCGCAACATGCAGGTATTATGAGCAATTTCTCTTACCCCAATTTGTGTCAAATCTACTGGAGAATCATGAGCATGTATTATGACGTCACAGTATATGATGACATCATAATTAGTATGCACTATGACGTCACAATGTATTATGACGTCATAATGTATCCGCATTATGACATCACAATATATTATGAGAGCGCAACATGCAGGTATTATGAGCAATTTCTCTTACCCCAATTTGTGTCACATCTACTGGAGCATCATGAGCATGTATTATGATGTCAGAGTATATGATGACATCATAATTAGTATGCAGTATGACGTCACAATGTATTATGACGTCATAATGTATCCGCATTATGACAGCACAATATATTATGAGAGCGCAATTTGCAGGTTTCATGACCAATTTCGCTTACCCCAATTTGTGTCAAATCTACTGCAGCATCATCAGCATGTATTATGACGTCAGAGTATATGATGACATCATAATTAGTATGCAGTATGATGTCACAATGTATTATGACGTCATAAAATATCCGCATTATGACATCACAATATATTATGAGAGCGCAACATGCAGGTATTATGAGCAATTTCTCTTACCCCAATTTGTGTCACATCTACTGGAGCATCATGAGCATGTATTATGACGTCAGAGTATATGATGACATCATAATTAGTATGCAGTATGACGTCACAATGTATTATGACGTCATAATGTATCCGCATTATGACATCACAATATATTATGAGAGCGCAACATGCAGGTATTATGAGCAATTTCTCTTACCCCAATTGGTGTCAAATCTACTGGAGAATCATGAGCATGTATTATGACGTCACAGTATATGATGACATCATAATTAGTATGCACTATGACGTCACAATGCATTATGACCTCATAATGTATCCGCATTATGACAGCACAATATATTATGAGAGCGCAATTTGCAGGTTTCATGACCAATTTCGCTTACCCCAATTTGTGTCACATCTACTGCAGCATCATCAGCATGTATTATGACGTCAGAGTATATGATGACATCATAATTAGTATGCAGTATGATGTCACAATGTATTATGACGTCATAATGTATCCGCATTATGACATCACAATATATTATGAGAGCGCAACATGCAGGTATTATGAGCAATTTCTCTTACCCCAATTTGTGTCACATCTACTGGAGCATCATGAGCATGTATTATGACGTCACAGTATATGATGACATCATAATTAGTATGCAGTATGACGTCACAATGTATTATGACGTCATAATGTATCCGCATTATGACAGCACAATATATTATGAGAGCGCAATTTGCAGGTTTCATGACGAATTTCTCTTACCCCAATTTGTGTCACATCTACTGCAGCATCATCAGCATGTATTATGACGTCAGAGTATATGATGACATCATAATGAGTATGCAGTATGACGTCACAATGTATTATGACGTCATAATGTATCCGCATTATGACATCACAATATATTATGAGAGCGCAACATGCAGGTATTATGAGCAATTTCTCTTACCCCAATTTGTGTCAAATCTACTGGAGAATCATGAGCATGTATTATGACGTCACAGTATATGATGACATCATAATTAGTATGCACTATGACGTCACAATGTATTATGACGTCATAATGTATCCGCATTATGACATCACAATATATTATGAGAGCGCAACATGCAGGTATTATGAGCAATTTCTCTTACCCCAATTTGTGTCACATCTACTGGAGCATCATGAGCATGTATTATGACGTCAGAGTATATGATGACATCATAATTAGTATGCATTATGACGTCACAATGTATTATGACGTCATAATGTATCCGCATTATGACATCACAATATATTATGAGAGCGCAATTTGCAGGTTTCATGACCAATTTCGCATACCCCAATTTGTGTCAAATCTACTGGAGTATCATGAGCATGTATTATGACGTCACAGTATTTGATGACATCATAATTAGTATGCAGTATGACGTCACAATGTATTATGACGTCATAATGTATCCGCATTATGACATCACACTATATTATGAGAGCGCAACATGCAGGTATTATGACCAATTTCGCTTACCCCAATTTGTGTCACATCTACTGGAGCATCATGAGCATGTATTATGACGTCACAGTATATGATGACATCATAATTAATATGCAGTATGACGTCACAATGTATTATGACGTCATAATGTATCCGCATTATGACATCACAATATATTATGAGAGCGCAACATGCAGGTATTATGAGCAATTTCTCTTACCCCAATTTGTGTCACATCTACTGGAGCATCATGAGCATGTATTATGACGTCACAGTATATGATGACATCATAATTAGTATGCAGTATGACGTCACAATGTATTATGACGTCATAATGTATCCGCATTATGACAGCACAATATATTATGAGAGCGCAACATGCAGGTATTATGACCAATTTCGCTAACCCCAATTTGTGTCACATCTACTGGAGCATCATGAGCATGTATTATGACGTCACAATATATGATGACATCATAATTAGTATGCAGTATGAAGTCACAATGTATTATGACGTCATAATGTATCCGCATTATGACATCACAATATATTATGAGAGCGCAACATGCAGATATTATGAGCAATTTCTCTTACCCCAATTTGTGTCACATCTACTGGAGCATCATGAGCATGTATTATGACGTCACAGTATATGATGACATCATAATTAGTATGCGGTATGACGTCACAATGTATTATGACGTCATAATGTATCCGCATTATGACAGCACAATATATTATGAGAGCGCAATTTGCAGGTTTCATGACCAATTTCGCTTACCCCAATTTGTGTCACATCTACTGCAGCATCATCAGCATGTATTATGACGTAAGAGTAAATGATGACATCATAATTTGTATGCACTATGACGTCACAATGTATTATGACGTCATAATGTATCCGCATTATGACATCACAATATATTATGAGAGCGCAACATGTAGGTATTATGAGCAATTTCTCTTACCCCAATTTGTGTCAAATCTACTGGAGAATCATGAGCATGTATTATGACGTCACAGTATATGATGACATCATAATTAGTATGCAGTATGACGTCACAATGTATTATGACGTCATAATGTATCCGCATTATGACATCACAATATATTATGAGAGCGCAATTTGCAGGTTTCATGACCAATTTCGCTTACCCCAATTTGTGTCACATCTACTGGAGCATCATCAGCATGTATTATGACGTCAGAGTATATGATGACATCATAATTAATATGCAGTATGACGTCACAATGTATTATGACGTCATAATGTATCCGCGTTATGACATCACAATATATTATGAGAGCGCAACATGCAGGTATTATGAGCAATTTCTCTTACCCCAATTTGTGTCACATCTACTGGAGCATCATGAGCATGTATTATGACGTCACAGTATATGATGACATCATAATTAGTATGCAGTATGACGTCACAATGTATTATGACGTCATAATGTATCCGCATTATGACATCACAATATATTTTGAGAGCGCAACATGCAGGTATTATGAGCAATTTCTCTTACCCCAATTTGTGTCACATCTACTGGAGCATCATGAGCATGTATTATGACGTCAGAGTATATGATGACATCATAATTAGTATGCAGTATGATGTCACAATGTATTATGATGTCATAATGTATCCGCATTATGACCTCACAATATAATATAAGAGCGCAACATGCAGGTATTATGAGCAATTTCTCTTACCCCAATTTGTGTCACATCTACTGGAGCATCATGAGCATGTATTATGACGTCACAGTATATGATGACATCATAATTAGTATGCAGTATGACGTCACAATGTATTATGACGTCATAATGTATCCGCATTATGACAGCACAATATATTATGAGAGCGCAATTTGCAGGTTTCATGACCAATTCCGCTTACCCCAATTTGTGTCACATCTACTGCAGCATCATCAGCATGTATTATGACGTCAGAGTATATGATGACATCATAATTAGTATGCAGTATGACGTCACAATGTATTATGACGTCATAATGTATCCGCATTATGACATCACAATATATTATGAGAGCGCAACATACAGGTATTATGAGCAATTTCTCTTACCCCAATTTGTGTCAAATCTACTGGAGAATCATGAGCATGTATTATGACGTCACAGTATATGATGACATCATAATTAGTATGCACTATGACGTCACAATGTATTATGACGTCATAATGTATCCGCATTATGACAGCACAATATATTATGAGAGCGCAATTTGCAGGTTTCATGACCAATTTCGCTTACCCTAATTTGTGTCACATCTGCTGCAGCATCATCAGCATGTATTATGACGTCAGAGTATATGATGACATCATAATTAGTATGCAGTATGATGTCACAATGTATTATGACGTCATAATGTATCCGCATTATGACATCACAATATATTATGAGAGCGCAACATGCAGGTATTATGACCAATTTCGCTTACCCCAATTTGTGTCACATCTACTGGAGCATCATGAGCATGTATTATGACATCACAGTATATGATGACATCATAATTAGTATGCAGTATGACGTCACAATATATTATGACGTCATAATGTATCCGCATTATGACATCACAATATATTATGAGAGCGCAACATGCAGGTATTATGAGCAATTTCTCTTATCCCAATTTGTGTCAAATCTACTGGAGAATCATGAGCATGTATTATGACGTCACAGTATATGATGACATCATAATTAGTATGCACTATGACGTCACAATGCATTATGACGTCATAATGTATCCGCATTATGACAGCACAATATATTATGAGAGCGCAATTGCAGGCTTCATGACCAATTTCGCTTACCCCAATTTGTGTCACATCTTCTGCAGCATCATCAGCATGTATTATGATGTCAGAGTATATGATGACATCATAATTAGTATGCAGTATGATGTCACAATGTATTATGACGTCATAATGTATCCGCATTATGACATCACAATATATTATGAGAGCGCAACATGCAGGTATTATGAGCAATTTCTCTTACCCCAATTTGTGTCACATCTACTGGAGCATCATGAGCATGTATTATGACGTCACAGTATATGATGACATCATAATTAGTATGCAGTATGACGTCACAATGTATTATGACGTCATAATGTATCCGCATTATGACATCACAATATATTATGAGAGCGCAATTTGCAGGTTTCATGACCAATTTCGCTTACCCCAATTTGTGTCACATCTACTGCAGCATCATCAGCATGTATTATGACGTCAGAGTATATGATGACATCATAATTAGTATGCAGTATGATGTCACAATGTATTATGACGTCATAATGTATCCGCATTATGACATCACAATATATTATGAGAGCGCAACATGCAGGTATTATGACCAATTTCGCTTACCCCAATTTGTGTCACATCTACTGGAGCATCATGAGCATGTATTATGACGTCACAGTATATGATGACGTCATAATTAGTATGCAGTATGAAGTCACAATGTATTATGACGTCATAATGTATCCGCATTATGACAGCACAATATATTATGAGAGCGCAACATTCAGGTATTATGAGCAATTTCTCTTACCCCAATTTGTGTCACATCTACTGGAGCATCATGAGCATGTATTATGACGTCACAGTATATGATGACATCATAATTAGTATGCAGTATGACGTCACAATGTATTATGACGTCATAATGTATCCGCATTATGACATCACAATATATTATGAGAGCGCAATTTGCAGGTTTCATGACCAATTTCGCTTACCCCAATTTGTGTCAAATCTAATGGAGAATCATGAGCATGTACTATGACGTCACAGTATATGATGACATCATAATTAGTATGCACTATGACGCCACAATGTATTATGACGTCATAATGTATCCGCATTATGACATCACAATATATTATGAGAGCGCAACATGCAGGTATTATGAGCAATTTCTCTTACCCCAATTTGTGTCACATCTACTGGAGCATCATGAGCATGTATTATGACGTCAGAGTATATGATGACATCATAATTAGTATGCAGTATGACGTCACAATGTATTATGACGTCATAATGTATCCGCATTATGACATCACAATATATTATGAGAGCGCAATTTGCAGGTTTCATGACCAATTTCGCTTACCCCAATTTGTGTCACATCTACTGCAGCATCATCAGCATGTATTATGACGTCAGAGTATATGATGACATCATAATTAGTATGCAGTATGATGTCACAATGTATTATGACGTCATAATGTATCCGCATTATGACATCACAATATATTATGAGAGCGCAACATGCAGATATTATGACCAATTTCGCTTACCCCAATTTGTGTCACATCTACTGGAGCATCATGAGCATGTATTATGACGTCACAGTATATGATGACATCATAATTAGTATGCAGTATGATGTCACAATGTATTATGATGTCATAATGTATCCGCATTATGACCTCACAATATAATATGAGAGCGCAACATGCAGGTATTATGAGCAATTTCTCTAACCCCAATTTGTGTCACATCTACTGGAGCATCATGAGCATGTATTATGACGTCACAGTATATGATGACATCATAATTAGTATGCAGTATGACGTCACAATGTATTATGACGTCACAATGTATCCGCATTATGACAGCACAATATATTATGAGAGCGCAATTTGCAGGTTTCATGACCAATTCCGCTTACCCCAATTTGTGTCACATCTACTGCAGCATCATCAGCATGTATTATGACGTCAGAGTATATGATGACATCATAATTAGTATGCAGTATGACGTCACAATGTATTATGACGTCATAATGTATCCGCATTATGACATCACAATATATTATGAGAGCGCAACATACAGGTATTATGAGCAATTTCTCTTACCCCAATTTGTGTCAAATCTACTGGAGAATCATGAGCATGTATTATGACGTCACAGTATATGATGACATCATAATTAGTATGCACTATGACGTCACAATGTATTATGACGTCATAATGTATCTGCATTATGACAGCACAATATATTATGAGAGCGCAATTTGCAGGTTTCATGACCAATTTCGCTTACCCTAATTTGTGTCACATCTGCTGCAGCATCATCAGCATGTATTATGACGTCAGAGTATATGATGACATCATAATTAGTATGCAGTATGATGTCACAATGTATTATGACGTCATAATGTATCCGCATTATGACATCACAATATATTATGAGAGCGCAACATGCAGGTATTATGACCAATTTCTCTTACCCCAATTTGTGTCACATCTACTGGAGCATCATGAGCATGTATTATGACGTCACAGTATATGATGACATCATAATTAGTATGCAGTATGACGTCACAATGTATTATGACGTCATAATGTATCCGCATTATGACATCACAATATATTATGAGAGCGCAATTTGCAGGTTTCATGACCAATTTCGCTTACCCCAATTTGTGTCACATCTACTGCAGCATCATCAGCATGTATTATGACGTCAGAGTATATGATGACATCATAATTAGTATGCAGTATGATGTCACAATGTATTATGACGTCATAATGTATCCGCATTATGACATCACAATATATTATGAGAGCGCAACATGCAGGTATTATGACCAATTTCGCTTACCCCAATTTGTGTCACATCTACTGGAGCATCATGAGCATGTATTATGACGTCACAGTATATGATGACATCATAATTAGTATGCAGTATGAAGTCACAATGTATTATGACGTCATAATGTATCCGCATTATGACAGCACAATATATTATGAGAGCGCAACATTCAGGTAGTATGAGCAATTTCTCTTACCCCAATTTGTGTCACATCTACTGGAGCATCATGAGCATGTATTATGACGTCACAGTATATGATGACATCATAATTAGTATGCAGTATGACGTCACAATGTATTATGACGTCATAATGTATCCGCATTATGACATCACAATATATTATGAGAGCGCAATTTGCAGGTTTCATGACCAATTTCGCTTACCCCAATTTGTGTCAAATCTAATGGAGAATCATGAGCATGTACTATGACGTCACAGTATATGATGACATCATAATTAGTATGCAGTATGACGCCACAATGTATTATGACGTCATAATGTATCCGCATTATGACATCACAATATATTATGAGAGCGCAACATGCAGGTATTATGAGCAATTTCTCTTACCCCAATTTGTGTCACATCTACTGGAGCATCATGAGCATGTATTATGACGTCAGAGTATATGATGACACCATAATTAGTATGCAGTATGACGTCACAATGTATTATGACGTCATAATGTATCCGCATTATGACATCACAATATATTATGAGAGCGCATTTTGCAGGTTTCATGACCAATTTCGCTTACCCCAATTTGTGTCACATCTACTGCAGCATCATCAGCATGTATTATGACGTCAGAGTATATGATGACATCATAATTAGTATGCAGTATGATGTCACAATGTATTATGACGTCATAATGTATCCGCATTATGACATCACAATATATTATGAGAGCGCAACATGCAGATATTATGACCAATTTCGCTTACCCCAATTTGTGTCACATCTACTGGAGCATCATGAGCATGTATTATGACGTCACAGTATATGATGACATCATAATTAGTATGCAGTATGATGTCACAATGTATTATGATGTCATAATGTATCCGCATTATGACCTCACAATATGATATGAGAGCGCAACATGCAGGTATTATGAGCAATTTCTCTTACCCCAATTTGTGTCACATCTACTGGAGCATCATGAGCATGTATTATGACGTCACAGTATATGATGACATCATAATTAGTATGCAGTATGACGTCACAATGTATTATGACGTCACAATGTATCCGCATTATGACAGCACAATATATTATGAGAGCGCAATTTGCAGGTTTCATGACCAATTCCGCTTACCCCAATTTGTGTCACATCTACTGCAGCATCATCAGCATGTATTATGACGTCAGAGTATATGATGACATCATAATTAGTATGCAGTATGACGTCACAATGTATTATGACGTCATAATGTATCCGCATTATGACATCACAATATATTATGAGAGCGCAACATACAGGTATTATGAGCAATTTCTCTTACCCCAATTTGTGTCAAATCTACTGGAGAATCATGAGCATGTATTATGACGTCACAGTATATGATGACATCATAATTAGTATGCACTACGACGTCACAATGTATTATGACGTCATAATGTATCCGCATTATGACAGCACAATATATTATGAGAGCGCAATTTGCAGGTTTCATGACCAATTTCGCTTACCCTAATTTGTGTCACATCTGCTGCAGCATCATCAGCATGTATTATGACGTCAGAGTATATGATGACATCATAATTAGTATGCAGTATGATGTCACAATGTATTATGACGTCATAATGTATCCGCATTATGACATCACAATATATTATGAGAGCGCAACATGCAGGTATTATGACCAATTTCGCTTACCCCAATTTGTGTCACATCTACTGGAGCATCATGAGCATGTATTATGACGTCACAGTATATGATGACATCATAATTAGTATGCAGTATGACGTCACAATATATTATGACGTCATAATGTATCCGCATTATGACATCACAATATATTATGAGAGCGCAACATGCAGGTATTATGAGCAATTTCTCTTACCCCAATTTGTGTCAAATCTACTGGAGAATCATGAGCATGTATTATGACGTCACAGTATATGATGACATCATAATTAGTATGCACTATGACGTCACAATGCATTATGACGTCATAATGTATCCGCATTATGACAGCACAATATATTATGAGAGCGCAATTGCATGTTTTATGACCAATTTCGCTTACCCCAATTTGTGTCACATCTACTGCAGCATCATCAGCATGTATTATGACGTCAGAGTATATGATGACATCATAATTAGTATGCAGTATGATGTCACAATGTATTATGACGTCATAATGTATCCGCATTATGACATCACAATATATTATGAGAGTGCAACATGCAGGTATTATGAGGAATTTCTCTTACCCCAATTTGTGTCACATCTACTGCAGCATCATGAGCATCTATTATGACGTCACAGTATATGATGACATCATAATTAGTATGCAGTATGACGTCACAATGTATTATGACGTCATAATGTATCCGCATTATGACAGCACAATATATTATGAGAGCGCAATTTGCAGGTTTCATGACCAATTCCGCTTACCCCAATTTGTGTCACATCTACTGCAGCATCATCAGCATGTATTATGACGTCAGAGTATATGATGACATCATAATTAGTATGCAGTATGACGTCACAATATATTATGACGTCATAATGTATCCGCATTATGACATCACAATATATTATGAGAGCGCAACATGCAGGTATTATGAGCAATTTCTCTTACCCCAATTTGTGTCAAATCTACTGGAGAATCATGAGCATGTATTATGTCGTCACAGTATATGATGACATCATAATTAGTATGCACTATGACGTCACAATGTATTATGACGTCATAATGTATCCGCATTATGACATCACAATATATTATGAGAGCACAACATGCAGGTATTATGAGCAATTTCTCTTACCCCAATTTGTGTCACATCTACTGGAGCATCATGAGCATGTATTATGATGTCAGAGTATATGATGACATCATAATTAGTATGCAGTATGACGTCACAATGTATTATGACGTCATAATGTATCCGCATTATGACAGCACAATATATTATGAGAGCGCAATTTGCAGGTTTCATGACCAATTTCGCTTACCCCAATTTGTGTCACATCTACTGCAGCATCATCAGCATGTATTATGACGTCAGAGTATATGATGACATCATAATTAGTATGCAGTATGATGTCACAATGTATTATGACGTCATAATATATCCGCATTATGACATCACAATATATTATGAGAGCGAAACATGCAGGTATTATGACCAATTTCGCTTACCCCAATTTGTGTCACATCTACTGGAGCATCATGAGCATGTATTATGACGTCACAGTATATGATGACATCATAATTAGTATGCAGTATGAAGTCACAATGTATTATGACGTCATAAAGTATCCGCATTATGACATCACAATATATTATGAGAGCGCAACATGCAGGTATTATGAGCAATTTCTCTTACACCAATTTGTGTCAAATCTACTGGAGAATCATGAGCATGTATTATGACGTCACAGTATATGATGACATCATAATTAGTATGCAGTATGACGTCACAATGTATTATGACGTCATAATGTATCCGCATTATGACATCACAATATATTATGAGAGCGCAATTTGCAGGTTTCATGACCAATTTCGCTTACCCCAATTTGTGTCACATCTACTGCAGCATCATCAGCATGTATTATGACGTCAGAGTATATGATGACATCATAATTAGTATGCAGTATGATGTCACAATGTATTATGACGTCATAATGTATCCGCATTATGACATCACAATATATTATGAGAGCGCAATTTGCAGGTTTCATGACCAATTTCGCTTACCCCAATTTGTGTCACATCTACTGCAGCATCATCAGCATGTATTATGACGTCAGAGTATATGATGACATCATAATTAATATGCAGTATGACGTCACAATGTATTATGACGTCATAATGTATCCGCATTATGACATCACAATACATTATGAGAGCGCAACATGCAGGTATTATGAGCAATTTCTCTTACCCCAATTTGTGTCACATCTACTGGAGCATCATGAGCATGTATTATGATGTCAGAGTATATGATGACATCATAATTAGTATGCAGTATGACGTCACAATGTATTATGACGTCATTATGTATCCGCATTATGACAGCACATTATATTATGAGAGCGCAATTTGCAGGTTTCATGACCAATTTCGCTTACCCCAATTTGTGTCACATCTAATGCAGCATCATCAGCATGTATTATGACGTCAGAGTATATGATGACATCATAATTAGTATGCAGTATGATGTCACAATGTATTATGACGTCATAATGTATCCGCATTATGACATCACAATATATTATGAGAGCGCAACATGCAGGTATTATGAGCAATTTCTCTTACCCCAATTTGTGTCACATCTACTGGAGCATCATGAGCATGTATTATGACGTCACAGTATATGATGACATCATAATTAGTATGCAGTATGACGTCACAATGTATTATGACGTCATGATGTATCCGCATTATGACATCACAATATATTATGAGAGCGCAATTTGCAGGTTTCATGACCAATTTCGCTTACCCCAATTTGTGTCACATCTACTGCAGCATCATCAGCATGTATTATGACGTCAGAGTATATGATGACATCATAATTAGTATGCAGTATGATGTCACAATGTATTATGACGTCATAATGTATCCGCATTATGACATCACAATATATTATGAGAGCGCAACATGCAGGTATTATGACCAATTTCGCTTACCCCAATTTGTGTCACATCTACTGGAGCATCATGAGCATGTATTATGACGTCACAGTATATGATGACATCATAATTAGTATGCAGTATGAAGTCACAATGTATTATGACGTCATAATGTATCCGCATTATGACAGCACAATATATTATGAGAGCGCAACATTCAGGTATTATGAGCAATTTCTCTTACCCCAATTTGTGTCACATCTACTGGAGCATCATGAGCATGTATTATGACGTCACAGTATATGATGACATCATAATTAGTATGCAGTATGACGTCACAATGTATTATGACGTCATAATGTATCCGCATTATGACATCACAATATATTATGAGAGCGCAATTTGCAGGTTTCATGACCAATTTCGCTTACCCCAATTTGTGTCAAATCTAATGGAGAATCATGAGCATGTACTATGACGTCACAGTATATGATGACATCATAATTAGTATGCAGTATGACGTCACAATGTATTATGACGTCATAATGTATCCGCATTATGACATCACAATATATTATGAGAGCGCAACATGCAGGTATTATGAGCAATTTCTCTTACCCCAATTTGTGTCAAATCTACTGGAGAATCATGAGCATGTATTATGACGTCACAGTATATGATGACATCATAATTAGTATGCACTATGACGTCACAATGTATTATGACGTCATAATGTATCCGCATTATGACATCACAATATATTATGAGAGCGCAACATGCAGGTATTATGACCAACTTCGCTTACCCCAATTTGTGTCACATCTACTGGAGCATCATGAGCATGTATTATGATGTCAGAGTATATGATGACATCATAATTAGTATGCAGTATGACGTCACAATGTATTATGACGTCATAATGTATCCGCATTATGACAGCACAATATATTATGAGAGCGCAATTTGCAGGTTTCATGACCAATTTCGCTTACCACAATTTGTGTCACATCTACTGCAGCATCATCAGCATGTATTATGACGTCAGAGTATATAATGACATCATAATTAGTATGCAGTATGATGTCACAATGTATTATGACGTCATAATATATCCGCATTATGACATCACAATATATTATGAGAGCGCAACATGCAGGTATTATGACCAATTTCGCTTACCCCAATTTGTGTCACATCTACTGGAGCATCATGAGCATGTATTATGACGTCACAGTATATGATGACATCATAATTAGTATGCAGTATGAAGTCACAATGTATTATGACGTCATAAAGTATCCGCATTATGACATCACAATATATTATGAGAGCGCAACATGCAGGTATTATGAGCAATTTCTCTTACACCAATTTGTGTCAAATCTACTGGAGAATCATAAGCATGTATTATGACGTCACAGTATATGATGACATCATAATTAGTATGCAGTATGACGTCACAATGTATTATGACGTCATAATGTATCCGCATTATGACATCACAATATATTATGAGAGCGCAATTTGCAGGTTTCATGACCAATTTCGCTTACCCCAATTTGTGTCACATCTACTGCAGCATCATCAGCATGTATTATGACGTCAGAGTATATGATGACATCATAATTAGTATGCAGTATGATGTCACAATGTATTATGACGTCATAATGTATCCGCATTATGACATCACAATATATTATGAGAGCGCAATTTGCAGGTTTCATGACCAATTTCGCTTACCCCAATTTGTGTCACATCTACTGCAGCATCATCAGCATGTATTATGACGTCAGAGTATATGATGACATCATAATTAATATGCAGTATGACGTCACAATGTATTATGACGTCATAATGTATCCGCATTATGACATCACAATATATTATGAGAGCGCAACATGCAGGTATTATGAGCAATTTCTCTTACCCCAATTTGTGTCACATCTACTGGAGCATCATGAGCATGTATTATGATGTCAGAGTATATGATGACATCATAATTAGTATGCAGTATGACGTCACAATGTATTATGACGTCATAATGTATCCGCATTATGACATCACAATATATTATGAGAGCGCAATTTGCAGGTTTCATGACCAATTTTGCTTACCCCAATTTGTGTCACATCTACTGCAGCATCATCAGCATGTATTATGACGTCACAGTATATGATGACATCATAATTAGTATGCAGTATGATGTCACAATGTATTATGACGTCATAATGTATCCGCATTATGACAGCACAATATATTATGAGAGCGCAACATGCAGGTATTATGACCAATTTCGCTTACCCCAATTTGTGTCACATCTACTGGAGCATCATGAGCATGTATTATGACGTCACAGTATATGATGACATCATAATTAGTATGCATTATGATGTCACAATGTATTATGACGTCATAATGTATCCGCATTATGACAGCACAATATATTATGAGAGCGCAACATTCAGGTATTATGAGCAATTTCTCTTACCCCAATTTGTGTCACATCTACTGGAGCATCATGAGCATGTATTATGACGTCACAGTATATGATGACATCATAATTAGTATGCAGTATGACGTCACAATGTATTATGACGTCATAATGTATCCGCATTATGACATCACAATATATTATGAGAGCGCAATTTGCAGGTTTCATGACCAATTTCGCTTACCCCAATTTGTGTCAAATCTAATGGAGAATCATGAGCATGTACTATGACGTCACAGTATATGATGACATCATAATTAGTATGCAGTATGACGTCACAATGTATTATGACGTCATAATGTATCCGCATTATGACATCACAATATATTATGAGAGCGCAACATGCAGGTATTATGAGCAATTTCTCTTACCCCAATTTGTGTCACATCTACTGGAGCATCATGAGCATGTATTATGACGTCAGAGTATATGATGACATCATAATTAGTATGCAGTATGACGTCACAATGTATTATGACGTCATAATGTATCCGCATTATGACATCACAATATATTATGAGAGCGCAATTTGCAGGTTTCATGACCAATTTCGCTTACCCCAATTTGTGTCACATCTACTGCAGCATCATCAGCATGTATTATGACGTCACAATATATGATGACATCATAATTAGTATGCAGTATGACGTCACAATGTATTATGACGTCATAATGTATCCGCATTATGACATCACAATGTATTATGAGAGCGCAACATGCCGGTATTATGAGCAATTTCTCTTACCCCAATTTGTGTCAAATCTACTGGAGAATCATGAGCATGTATTATGACGTCACAGTATATGATGACATCATAATTAGTATGCACTATGACGTCACAATGTATTATGACGTCATAATGTATCCGCATTATGACATCACAATATATTATGAGAGCGCAACATGCAGGTATTATGACCAACTTCGCTTACCCCAATTTGTGTCACATCTACTGGAGCATCATGAGCATGTATTATGATGTCAGAGTATATGATGACATCATAATTAGTATGCAGTATGACGTCACAATGTATTATGACGTCATAATGTATCCGCATTATGACATCACAATATATTATGAGAGCGCAATTTGCAGGTTTCATGACCAATTTCGCTTACCCCAATTTGTGTCACATCTACTGCAGCATCATCAGCATGTATTATGACGTCAGAGTATATGATGACATCATAATTAGTATGCAGTATGATGTCACAATGTATTATGACGTCATAATATATCCGCATTATGACATCACAATATATTATGAGAGCGCAACATGCAGGTATTATGACCAATTTCGCTTACCCCAATTTGTGTCACATCTACTGGAGCATCATGAGCATGTATTATGACGTCACAGTATATGATGACATCATAATTAGTATGCAGTATGAAGTCACAATGTATTATGACGTCATAAAGTATCCGCATTATGACATCACAATATATTATGAGAGCGCAACATGCAGGTATTATGAGCAATTTCTCTTACACCAATTTGTGTCAAATCTACTGGAGAATCATGAGCATGTATTATGACGTCACAGTATATGATGACATCATAATTAGTATGCAGTATGACGTCACAATGTATTATGACGTCATAATGTATCCGCATTATGACATCACAATATATTATGAGAGCGCAATTTGCAGGTTTCATGACAAATTTCGCTTACCCCAATTTGTGTCACATCTACTGCACCATCATCAGCATGTATTATGACGTCAGAGTATATGATGACATCATAATTAGTATGCAGTATGATGTCACAATGTATTATGACGTCATAATGTATCCGCATTATGACATCACAATATATTATGAGAGCGCAATTTGCAGGTTTCATGACCAATTTCGCTTACCCCAATTTGTGTCACATCTACTGCAGCATCATCAGCATGTATTATGACGTCAGAGTATATGATGACATCATAATTAATATGCAGTATGACGTCACAATGTATTATGACGTCATAATGTATCCGCATTATGACATCACAATATATTATGAGAGCGCAACATGCAGGTATTATGAGCAATTTCTCTTACCCCAATTTGTGTCACATCTACTGGAGAATCATGAGCATGTATTATGACGTCACAGTATATGATGACATCATAATTAGTATGCAGTATGACGTCACAATGTATTATGACGTCATAATGTATCCGCATTATGACATCACAATATATTATCAGAGCGCAATTTGCAGGTTTCATGACCAATTTCGCTTACCCCAATTTGTGTCACATCTACTGCAGCATCATCAGCATGTATTATGACGTCAGAGTATATGATGACATCATAATTAGTATGCAGTATGATGTCACAATGTATTATGACGTCATAATGTATCCGCATTATGACATCACAATATATTATGAGAGCGCAACATGCAGGTATTATGACCAATTTCGCTTACCCCAATTTGTGTCACATCTACTGGAGCATCATGAGCATGTATTATGACGTCACAGTATATGATGACATCATAATTAGTATGCAGTATGAAGTCACAATGTATTATGACGTCATAATGTATCCGCATTATGACAGCACAATATAATATGAGAGCGCAACATTCAGGTATTATGAGCAATTTCTCTTACCCCAATTTGTGTCACATCTACTGGAGCATCATGAGCATGTATTATGACGTCACAGTATATGATGACATCATAATTAGTATGCAGTATGACGTCACAATGTATTATGACGTCATAATGTATCCGCATTATGACATCACAATATATTATGAGAGCGCAATTTGCAGGTTTCATGACCAATTTCGCTTACCCCAATTTGTGTCAAATCTAATGGAGAATCATGAGCATGTACTATGACGTCACAGTATATGATGACATCATAATTAGTATGCAGTATGACGTCACAATGTATTATGACGTCATAATGTATCCGCATTATGACATCACAATATATTATGAGAGCGCAACATGCAGGTATTATGAGCAATTTCTCTTACCCCAATTTGTGTCACATCTACTGGAGCATCATGAGCATGTATTATGACGTCAGAGTATATGATGACATCATAATTAGTATGCAGTATGACGTCACAATGTATTATGACGTCATAATGTATCCGCATTATGACATCACAATATATTATGAGAGCGCAATTTGCAGGTTTCATGACCAATTTCGCTTACCCCAATTTGTGTCACATCTACTGCAGCATCATCAGCATGTATTATGACGTCAGAGTATATGATGACATCATAATTAGTATGCAGTATGATGTCACAATGTATTATGACGTCATAATGTGTCCGCTTTATGGCATCACAATATATTATGAGAGCGCAACATGCAGATATTATGACCAATTTCGCTTACCCCAATTTGTGTCACATCTACTGGAGCATCATGAGCATGTATTATGACGTCACAGTATATGATGACATCATAATTAGTATGCAGTATGAAGTCACAATGTATTATGACGTCATAATGTATCCGCATTATGACATCACAATATATTATGAGAGCGCAACATGCAGGTATTATGAGCAATTTCTCTTACCCCAATTTGTGTCACATCTACTGGAGCATCATCAGCATGTATTATGACGTCAGAGTATATGATGACATCATAATTAGTATGCAGTATGACGTCACAATGTATTATGACGTCATAATGTATCCGCATTATGACATCACAATATATTATGAGAGCGCAATTTGCAGGTTTCATGACCAATTTCGCTTACCCCAATTTGTGTCACATCTACTGCAGCATCATCAGCATGTATTATGACGTCAGAGTATATGATGACATCATAATTAGTATGCAGTATGACGTCACAATGTACTATGACGTCATAATGTATCCGCATTATGACATCACAATATATTATGAGAGCGCAACATGCAGGTATTATGACCAATTTCGCTTACCCCAATTTGTGTCACATCTACTGGAGCATCATGAGCATGTATTATGACGTCACAGTATATGATGACATCATAATTAGTATGCAGTATGAAGTCACAATGTATTATGACGTCATAATGTATCCGCATTATGACAGCACAATATATTATGAGAGCGCAACATGCAGGTATTATGAGCAATTTCTCTTACCCCAATTTGTGTCACATCTACTGGAGCATCATGAGCATGTATTATGACGTCACAGTATATGATGACATCATAATTAGTATGCAGTATGACGTCACAATGTATTATGACGTCATAATGTATCCGCATTATGACATCACAATATATTATGAGAGCGCAATTTGCAGGTTTCATGACCAATTTCGCTTACCCCAATTTGTGTCAAATCTACTGGAGAATCATGAGCATGTATTATGACGTCACAGTATATGATGACATCATAATTAGTATGCGGTATGACGTCACAATGTATTATGACGTCATAATGTATCCGCATTATGACAGCACAATATATTATGAGAGCGCAATTTGCAGGTTTCATGACCAATTTCGCTTACCCCAATTTGTGTCACATCTACTGCAGCATCATCAGCATGTATTATGACGTAAGAGTATATGATGACATCATAATTTGTATGCAGTATGACGTCACAATGTATTATGACGTCATAATGTATCCGCATTATGACATCACAATATATTATGAGAGCGCAACATGTAGGTATTATGAGCAATTTCTCTTACCCCAATTTGTGTCAAATCTACTGGAGAATCATGAGCATGTATTATGACGTCACAGTATATGATGACATCATAATTAGTATGCAGTATGACGTCACAATGTATTATGACGTCATAATGTATCCGCATTATGACAGCACAATATATTATGAGAGCGCAATTTGCAGGTTTCATGACCAATTTCGCTTACCCCAATTTGTGTCACATCTACTGCAGCATCATCAGCATGTATTATGACGTCAGAGTATATGATGACATCATAATTAGTATGCAGTATGACGTCACAATGTATTATGACGTCATAATGTATCCGCATTATGACATCACAATATATTTTGAGAGCGCAACATGCAGGTATTATGAGCAATTTCTCTTACCCCAATTTGTGTCACATCTACTGGAGCATCATGAGCATGTATTATGACGTCACAGTATATGATGACATCATAATTAGTATGCAGTATGACGTCACAATGTATTATGACGTCATAATGTATCCGCATTATGACAGCACAATATATTATGAGAGCGCAATTTGCAGGTTTCATGACCAATTCCGCTTACCCCAATTTGTGTCACATCTACTGCAGCATCATCAGCATGTATTATGACGTCAGAGTATATGATGACATCATAATTAGTATGCAGTATGACGTCACAATGTATTATGACGTCATAATGTATCCGCATTATGACATCACAATATATTATGAGAGCGCAACATACAGGTATTATGAGCAATTTCTCTTACCCCAATTTGTGTCAAATCTACTGGAGAATCATGAGCATGTATTATGACGTCACAGTATATGATGACATCATAATTAGTATGCACTATGACGTCACAATGCATTATGACGTCATAATGTATCCGCATTATGACAGCACAATATATTATGAGAGCGCAATTGCAGGCTTCATGACCAATTTCGCTTACCCCAATTTGTGTCACATCTACTGCAGCATCATCAGCATGTATTATGACGTCAGAGTATATGATGACATCATAATTAGTATGCAGTATGATGTCACAATGTATTATGACGTCATAATGTATCCGCATTATGACATCACAATATGTTATGAGAGCGCAACATGCAGGTATTATGAGGAATTTCTCTTACCCCAATTTGTGTCACATCTACTGGAGCATCATGAGCATGTATTATGACGTCACAGTATATGATGACATCATAATTAGTATGCAGTATGACGTCACAATGTATTATGACGTCATAATGTATCCGCATTATGACAGCACAATATATTATGAGAGCGCAATTTGCAGGTTTCATGACCAATTTCGCTTACCCCAATTTGTGTCACATCTACTGCAGCATCATCAGCATGTATTATGACGTCAGAGTATATGATGACATCATAATTAGTATGCAGTATGACGTAAAAATATATTATGACGTCATAATGTATCCGCATTATGACATCACAATATATTATGAGAGCGCAACATGCAGGTATTATGAGCAATTTCTCTTACCCCAATTTGTGTCAAATCTACTGGAGAATCATGAGCATGTATTATGACGTCACAGTATATGATGACATCATAATTAGTATGCACTATGACGTCACAATGTATTATGACGTCATAATGTATCCGCATTATGACATCACAATATATTATGAGAGCGCAACATGCAGGTATTATGAGCAATTTCTCTTACCCCAATTTGTGTCACATCTACTGGAGCATCATGAGCATGTATTATGATGTCAGAGTATATGATGACATCACAATTAGTATGCAGTATGACGTCACAATGTATTATGACGTCATAATGTATCCGCATTATGACAGCACAATATATTATGAGAGCGCAATTTGCAGGTTTCATGACCAATTTCGCTTACCCCAATTTGTGTC
The DNA here is from genome assembly GCF_030222135.1 of Aotus nancymaae. Lineage (NCBI taxonomy): Eukaryota > Metazoa > Chordata > Mammalia > Primates > Aotidae > Aotus > Aotus nancymaae. Next base: position 11,602,749 of record NW_026988511.1, on the reverse strand, counting down.
ACATCTACTGCAGCATCATCAGCATGTATTATGACGTCAGAGTATATGATGACATCATAATTAGTATGCAGTATGATGTCACAATGTATTATGACGTCATAATATATCCGCATTATGACATCACAATATATTATGAGAGCGCAACATGCAGGTATTATGACCAATTTCGCTTACCCCAATTTGTGTCACATCTACTGGAGCATCATGAGCATGTATTATGACGTCACAGTATATGATGACATCATAATTAGTATGCGGTATGACGTCACAATGTATTATGACGTTATAATGTATCCGCATTATGACAGCACAATATATTATGAGAGCGCAATTTGCAGGTTTCATGACCAATTTCGCTTACCCCAATTTGTGTCACATCTACTGCAGCATCATCAGCATGTATTATGACGTAAGAGTATATGATGACATCATAATTTGTATGCAGTATGACGTCACAATGTATTATGACGTCATAATGTATCCGCATTATGACATCACAATATATTATGAGAGCGCAACATGTAGGTATTATGAGCAATTTCTCTTACCCCAATTTGTGTCAAATCTACTGGAGAATCATGAGCATGTATTATGACGTCACAGTATATGATGACATCATAATTAGTATGCAGTATGACGTCACAATGTATTATGACGTCATAATGTATCCGCATTATGACATCACAATATATTATGAGAGCGCAATTTGCAGGTTTCATGACCAATTTCGCTTACCCCAATTTGTGTCACATCTACTGCAGCATCATCAGCATGTATTATGACGTCAGAGTATATGATGACATCATAATTAGTATGCAGTATGACGTCACAATGTATTATGACGTCATAATGTATCCGCATTATGACATCACAATATATTTTGAGAGCGCAACATGCAGGTATTATGAGCAATTTCTCTTACCCCAATTTGTGTCACATCTACTGGAGCATCATGAGCATGTATTATGACGTCAGAGTATATGATGACATCATAATTAGTATGCAGTATGATGTCACAATGTATTATGATGTCATAATGTATCCGCATTATGACCTCACAATATAATATGAGAGCGCAACATGCAGGTATTATGAGCAATTTCTCTTACCCCAATTTGTGTCACATCTACTGGAGCATCATGAGCATGTATTATGACGTCACAGTATATGATGACATCATAATTAGTATGCAGTATGACGTCACAATGTATTATGACGTCATAATGTATCCGCATTATGACAGCACAATATATTATGAGAGCGCAATTTGCAGGTTTCATGACCAATTCCGCTTACCCCAATTTGTGTCACATCTACTGCAGCATCATCAGCATGTATTATGACGTCAGAGTATATGATGACATCATAATTAGTATGCAGTATGACGTCACAATGTATTATGACGTCATAATGTATCCGCATTATGACATCACAATATATTATGAGAGCGCAACATACAGGTATTATGAGCAATTTCTCTTACCCCAATTTGTGTCAAATCTACTGGAGAATCATGAGCATGTATTATGACGTCACAGTATATGATGACATCATAATTAGTATGCACTATGACGTCACAATGCATTATGACGTCATAATGTATCCGCATTATGACAGCACAATATATTATGAGAGCGCAATTGCAGGCTTCATGACCAATTTCGCTTACCCCAATTTGTGTCACATCTACTGCAGCATCATCAGCATGTATTATGACGTCAGAGTATATGATGACATCATAATTAGTATGCAGTATGATGTCACAATGTATTATGACGTCATAATGTATCCGCATTATGACATCACAATATATTATGAGAGCGCAACATGCAGGTATTATGAGGAATTTCTCTTACCCCAATTTGTGTCACATCTACTGGAGCATCATGAGCATGTATTATGATGTCACAGTATATGATGACAACATAATTAGTATGCAGTATGACGTCACAATGTATTATGACGTCATAATGTATCCGCATTATGACAGCACAATATATTATGAGAGCGCAACATGCAGGTATTGTGACCAATTTCGCTAACCCCAATTTGTGTCACATCTACTGGAGCATCATGAGCATGTATTATGACGTCACAATATATGATGACATCATAATTAGTATGCAGTATGACGTCACAATGTATTATGACGTCATAATGTATCCGCATTATGACATCACAATATATTATGAGAGCGCAACATGCAGGTATTGTGACCAATTTCGCTAACCCCAATTTGTGTCACATCTACTGGAGCATCATGAGCATGTATTATGACGTCACAATATATGATGACATCATAATTAGTATGCAGTATGAAGTCACAATGTATTATGACGTCATAATGTATCCGCATTATGACATCACAATATATTATGAGAGCGCAACATGCAGGTATTATGAGCAATTTCTCTTACCCCAATTTGTGTCACATCTACTGGAGCATCATGAGCATGTATTATGACGTCACAGTATATGATGACATCATAATTAGTATGCGGTATGACGTCACAATGTATTATGACGTCATAATGTATCCGCATTATGACAGCACAATATATTATGAGAGCGCAATTTGCAGGTTTCATGACCAATTTCGCTTACCCCAATTTGTGTCACATCTACTGCAGCATCATCAGCATGTATTATGACGTAAGAGTATATGATGACATCATAATTTGTATGCAGTATGACGTCACAATGTATTATGACGTCATAATGTATCCGCATTATGACATCACAATATATTATGAGAGCGCAACATGTAGGTATTATGAGCAATTTCTCTTACCCCAATTTGTGTCAAATCTACTGGAGAATCATGAGCATGTATTATGACGTCACAGTATATGATGACATCATAATTAGTATGCAGTATGACGTCACAATGTATTATGACGTCATAATGTATCCGCATTATGACATCACAATATATTATGAGAGCGCAATTTGCAGGTTTCATGACCAATTTCGCTTACCCCAATTTGTGTCACATCTACTGCAGCATCATCAGCATGTATTATGACGTCAGAGTATATGATGACATCATAATTAGTATGCAGTATGACGTCACAATGTATTATGACGTCATAATGTATCCGCATTATGACATCACAATATATTTTGAGAGCGCAACATGCAGGTATTATGAGCAATTTCTCTTACCCCAATTTGTGTCACATCTACTGGAGCATCATGAGCATGTATTATGACGTCAGAGTATATGATGACATCATAATTAGTATGCAGTATGACGTCACAATGTATTATGACGTCATAATGTATCCGCATTATGACAGCACAATATATTATGAGAGCGCAATTTGCAGGTTTCATGACCAATTCCGCTTACCCCAATTTGTGTCACATCTACTGCAGCATCATCAGCATGTATTATGACGTCAGAGTATATGATGACATCATAATTAGTATGCAGTATGACGTCACAATGTATTATGACGTCATAATGTATCCGCATTATGACATCACAATATATTATGAGAGCGCAACATACAGGTATTATGAGCAATTTCTCTTACCCCAATTTGTGTCAAATCTACTGGAGAATCATGAGCATGTATTATGACGTCACAGTATATGATGACATCATAATTAGTATGCACTATGACGTCACAATGCATTATGACGTCATAATGTATCCGCATTATGACAGCACAATATATTATGAGAGCGCAATTGCAGGCTTCATGACCAATTTCGCTTACCCCAATTTGTGTCACATCTACTGCAGCATCATCAGCATGTATTATGACGTCAGAGTATATGATGACATCATAATTAGTATGCAGTATGATGTCACAATGTATTATGACGTCATAATGTATCCGCATTATGACATCACAATATGTTATGAGAGCGCAACATGCAGGTATTATGAGGAATTTCTCTTACCCCAATTTGTGTCACATCTACTGGAGCATCATGAGCATGTATTATGACGTCACAGTATATGATGACATCATAATTAGTATGCAGTATGACGTCACAATGTATTATGACGTCATAATGTATCCGCATTATGACAGCACAATATATTATGAGAGCGCAATTTGCAGGTTTCATGACCAATTTCGCTTACCCCAATTTGTGTCACATCTACTGCAGCATCATCAGCATGTATTATGACGTCAGAGTATATGATGACATCATAATTAGTATGCAGTATGACGTAAAAATATATTATGACGTCATAATGTATCCGCATTATGACATCACAATATATTATGAGAGCGCAACATGCAGGTATTATGAGCAATTTCTCTTACCCCAATTTGTGTCAAATCTACTGGAGAATCATGAGCATGTATTATGACGTCACAGTATATGATGACATCATAATTAGTATGCACTATGACGTCACAATGTATTATGACGTCATAATGTATCCGCATTATGACATCACAATATATTATGAGAGCGCAACATGCAGGTATTATGAGCAATTTCTCTTACCCCAATTTGTGTCACATCTACTGGAGCATCATGAGCATGTATTATGATGTCAGAGTATATGATGACATCACAATTAGTATGCAGTATGACGTCACAATGTATTATGACGTCATAATGTATCCGCATCATGACAGCACAATATATTATGAGAGCGCAATTTGCAGGTTTCATGACCAATTTCGCTTACCCCAATTTGTGTCACATCTACTGCAGCATCATCAGCATGTATTATGACGTCAGAGTATATGATGACATCATAATTAGTATGCAGTATGATGTCACAATGTATTATGACGTCATAATATATCCGCATTATGACATCACAATATATTATGAGAGCGCAACATGCAGGTATTATGACCAATTTCGCTTACCCCAATTTGTGTCACATCTACTGGAGCATCATGAGCATGTATTATGACGTCACAGTATATGATGACATCATAATTAGTATGCGGTATGACGTCACAATGTATTATGACGTTATAATGTATCCGCATTATGACAGCACAATATATTATGAGAGCGCAATTTGCAGGTTTCATGACCAATTTCGCTTACCCCAATTTGTGTCACATCTACTGCAGCATCATCAGCATGTATTATGACGTAAGAGTATATGATGACATCATAATTTGTATGCAGTATGACGTCACAATGTATTATGACGTCATAATGTATCCGCATTATGACATCACAATATATTATGAGAGCGCAACATGTAGGTATTATGAGCAATTTCTCTTACCCCAATTTGTGTCAAATCTACTGGAGAATCATGAGCATGTATTATGACGTCACAGTATATGATGACATCATAATTAGTATGCAGTATGACGTCACAATGTATTATGACGTCATAATGTATCCGCATTATGACATCACAATATATTATGAGAGCGCAATTTGCAGGTTTCATGACCAATTTCGCTTACCCCAATTTGTGTCACATCTACTGCAGCATCATCAGCATGTATTATGACGTCAGAGTATATGATGACATCATAATTAGTATGCAGTATGACGTCACAATGTATTATGACGTCATAATGTATCCGCATTATGACATCACAATATATTTTGAGAGCGCAACATGCAGGTATTATGAGCAATTTCTCTTACCCCAATTTGTGTCACATCTACTGGAGCATCATGAGCATGTATTATGACGTCAGAGTATATGATGACATCATAATTAGTATGCAGTATGATGTCACAATGTATTATGATGTCATAATGTATCCGCATTATGACCTCACAATATAATATGAGAGCGCAACATGCAGGTATTATGAGCAATTTCTCTTACCCCAATTTGTGTCACATCTACTGGAGCATCATGAGCATGTATTATGACGTCACAGTATATGATGACATCATAATTAGTATGCAGTATGACGTCACAATGTATTATGACGTCATAATGTATCCGCATTATGACAGCACAATATATTATGAGAGCGCAATTTGCAGGTTTCATGACCAATTCCGCTTACCCCAATTTGTGTCACATCTACTGCAGCATCATCAGCATGTATTATGACGTCAGAGTATATGATGACATCATAATTAGTATGCAGTATGACGTCACAATGTATTATGACGTCATAATGTATCCGCATTATGACATCACAATATATTATGAGAGCGCAACATACAGGTATTATGAGCAATTTCTCTTACCCCAATTTGTGTCAAATCTACTGGAGAATCATGAGCATGTATTATGACGTCACAGTATATGATGACATCATAATTAGTATGCACTATGACGTCACAATGCATTATGACGTCATAATGTATCCGCATTATGACAGCACAATATATTATGAGAGCGCAATTGCAGGCTTCATGACCAATTTCGCTTACCCCAATTTGTGTCACATCTACTGCAGCATCATCAGCATGTATTATGACGTCAGAGTATATGATGACATCATAATTAGTATGCAGTATGATGTCACAATGTATTATGACGTCATAATGTATCCGCATTATGACATCACAATATATTATGAGAGCGCAACATGCAGGTATTATGAGGAATTTCTCTTACCCCAATTTGTGTCACATCTACTGGAGCATCATGAGCATGTATTATGACGTCACAGTATATGATGACATCATAATTAGTATGCACTATGACGTCACAATGTATTATGACGTCATAATGTATCCGCATTATGACAGCACAATATATTATGAGAGCGCAACATGCAGGTATTGTGACCAATTTCGCTAACCCCAATTTGTGTCACATCTACTGGAGCATCATGAGCATGTATTATGACGTCACAATATATGATGACATCATAATTAGTATGCAGTATGACGTCACAATGTATTATGACGTCATAATGTATCCGCATTATGACATCACAATATATTATGAGAGCGCAACATGCAGGTATTGTGACCAATTTCGCTAACCCCAATTTGTGTCACATCTACTGGAGCATCATGAGCATGTATTATGACGTCACAATATATGATGACATCATAATTAGTATGCAGTATGAAGTCACAATGTATTATGACGTCATAATGTATCCGCATTATGACATCACAATATATTATGAGAGCGCAACATGCAGGTATTATGAGCAATTTCTCTTACCCCAATTTGTGTCACATCTACTGGAGCATCATGAGCATGTATTATGACGTCACAGTATATGATGACATCATAATTAGTATGCGGTATGACGTCACAATGTATTATGACGTCATAATGTATCCGCATTATGACAGCACAATATATTATGAGAGCGCAATTTGCAGGTTTCATGACCAATTTCGCTTACCCCAATTTGTGTCACATCTACTGCAGCATCATCAGCATGTATTATGACGTAAGAGTATATGATGACATCATAATTTGTATGCAGTATGACGTCACAATGTATTATGACGTCATAATGTATCCGCATTATGACATCACAATATATTATGAGAGCGCAACATGTAGGTATTATGAGCAATTTCTCTTACCCCAATTTGTGTCAAATCTACTGGAGAATCATGAGCATGTATTATGACGTCACAGTATATGATGACATCATAATTAGTATGCAGTATGACGTCACAATGTATTATGACGTCATAATGTATCCGCATTATGACATCACAATATATTATGAGAGCGCAATTTGCAGGTTTCATGACCAATTTCGCTTACCCCAATTTGTGTCACATCTACTGCAGCATCATCAGCATGTATTATGACATCAGAGTATATGATGACATCATAATTAGTATGCAGTATGACGTCACAATGTATTATGACGTCATAATGTATCCGCATTATGACATCACAATATATTTTGAGAGCGCAACATGCAGGTATTATGAGCAATTTCTCTTACCCCAATTTGTGTCACATCTACTGGAGCATCATGAGCATGTATTATGACGTCACAGTATATGATGACATCATAATTAGTATGCAGTATGACGTCACAATGTATTATGACGTCATAATGTATCCGCATTATGACAGCACAATATATTATGAGAGCGCAATTTGCAGGTTTCATGACCAATTCCGCTTACCCCAATTTGTGTCACATCTACTGCAGCATCATCAGCATGTATTATGACGTCAGAGTATATGATGACATCATAATTAGTATGCAGTATGACGTCACAATGTATTATGACGTCATAATGTATCCGCATTATGACATCACAATATATTATGAGAGCGCAACATACAGGTATTATGAGCAATTTCTCTTACCCCAATTTGTGTCAAATCTACTGGAGAATCATGAGCATGTTTTATGACGTCACAGTATATGATGACATCATAATTAGTATGCACTATGACGTCACAATGCATTATGACGTCATAATGTATCCGCATTATGACAGCACAATATATTATGAGAGCGCAATTGCAGGCTTCATGACCAATTTCGCTTACCCCAATTTGTGTCACATCTACTGCAGCATCATCAGCATGTATTATGACGTCAGAGTATATGATGACATCATAATTAGTATGCAGTATGATGTCACAATGTATTATGACGTCATAATGTATCCGCATTATGACATCACAATATGTTATGAGAGCGCAACATGCAGGTATTATGAGGAATTTCTCTTACCCCAATTTGTGTCACATCTACTGGAGCATCATGAGCATGTATTATGACGTCACAGTATATGATGACATCATAATTAGTATGCAGTATGACGTCACAATGTATTATGACGTCATAATGTATCCGCATTATGACAGCACAATATATTATGAGAGCGCAATTTGCAGGTTTCATGACCAATTTCGCTTACCCCAATTTGTGTCACATCTACTGCAGCATCATCAGCATGTATTATGACGTCAGAGTATATGATGACATCATAATTAGTATGCAGTATGACGTAAAAATATATTATGACGTCATAATGTATCCGCATTATGACATCACAATATATTATGAGAGCGCAACATGCAGGTATTATGAGCAATTTCTCTTACCCCAATTTGTGTCAAATCTACTGGAGAATCATGAGCATGTATTATGACGTCACAGTATATGATGACATCATAATTAGTATGCACTATGACGTCACAATGTATTATGACGTCATAATGTATCCGCATTATGACATCACAATATATTATGAGAGCGCAACATGCAGGTATTATGAGCAATTTCTCTTACCCCAATTTGTGTCACATCTACTGGAGCATCATGAGCATGTATTATGATGTCAGAGTATATGATGACATCACAATTAGTATGCAGTATGACGTCACAATGTATTATGACGTCATAATGTATCCGCATTATGACAGCACAATATATTATGAGAGCGCAATTTGCAGGTTTCATGACCAATTTCGCTTACCCCAATTTGTGTCACATCTACTGCAGCATCATCAGCATGTATTATGACGTCAGAGTATATGATGACATCATAATTAGTATGCAGTATGATGTCACAATGTATTATGACGTCATAATATATCCGCATTATGACATCACAATATATTATGAGAGCGCAACATGCAGGTATTATGACCAATTTCGCTTACCCCAATTTGTGTCACATCTACTGGAGCATCATGAGCATGTATTATGACGTCACAGTATATGATGACATCATAATTAGTATGCGGTATGACGTCACAATGTATTATGACGTTATAATGTATCCGCATTATGACAGCACAATATATTATGAGAGCGCAATTTGCAGGTTTCATGACCAATTTCGCTTACCCCAATTTGTGTCACATCTACTGCAGCATCATCAGCATGTATTATGACGTAAGAGTATATGATGACATCATAATTTGTATGCAGTATGACGTCACAATGTATTATGACGTCATAATGTATCCGCATTATGACATCACAATATATTATGAGAGCGCAACATGTAGGTATTATGAGCAATTTCTCTTACCCCAATTTGTGTCAAATCTACTGGAGAATCATGAGCATGTATTATGACGTCACAGTATATGATGACATCATAATTAGTATGCAGTATGACGTCACAATGTATTATGACGTCATAATGTATCCGCATTATGACATCACAATATATTATGAGAGCGCAATTTGCAGGTTTCATGACCAATTTCGCTTACCCCAATTTGTGTCACATCTACTGCAGCATCATCAGCATGTATTATGACGTCAGAGTATATGATGACATCATAATTAGTATGCAGTATGACGTCACAATGTATTATGACGTCATAATGTATCCGCATTATGACATCACAATATATTTTGAGAGCGCAACATGCAGGTATTATGAGCAATTTCTCTTACCCCAATTTGTGTCACATCTACTGGAGCATCATGAGCATGTATTATGACGTCAGAGTATATGATGACATCATAATTAGTATGCAGTATGATGTCACAATGTATTATGATGTCATAATGTATCCGCATTATGACCTCACAATATAATATGAGAGCGCAACATGCAGGTATTATGAGCAATTTCTCTTACCCCAATTTGTGTCACATCTACTGGAGCATCATGAGCATGTATTATGACGTCACAGTATATGATGACATCATAATTAGTATGCAGTATGACGTCACAATGTATTATGACGTCATAATGTATCCGCATTATGACAGCACAATATATTATGAGAGCGCAATTTGCAGGTTTCATGACCAATTCCGCTTACCCCAATTTGTGTCACATCTACTGCAGCATCATCAGCATGTATTATGACGTCAGAGTATATGATGACATCATAATTAGTATGCAGTATGACGTCACAATGTATTATGACGTCATAATGTATCCGCATTATGACATCACAATATATTATGAGAGCGCAACATACAGGTATTATGAGCAATTTCTCTTACCCCAATTTGTGTCAAATCTACTGGAGAATCATGAGCATGTATTATGACGTCACAGTATATGATGACATCATAATTAGTATGCACTATGACGTCACAATGCATTATGACGTCATAATGTATCCGCATTATGACAGCACAATATATTATGAGAGCGCAATTGCAGGCTTCATGACCAATTTCGCTTACCCCAATTTGTGTCACATCTACTGCAGCATCATCAGCATGTATTATGACGTCAGAGTATATGATGACATCATAATTAGTATGCAGTATGATGTCACAATGTATTATGACGTCATAATGTATCCGCATTATGACATCACAATATATTATGAGAGCGCAACATGCAGGTATTATGAGGAATTTCTCTTACCCCAATTTGTGTCACATCTACTGGAGCATCATGAGCATGTATTATGACGTCACAGTATATGATGACATCATAATTAGTATGCAGTATGACGTCACAATGTATTATGACGTCATAATGTATCCGCATTATGACAGCACAATATATTATGAGAGCGCAACATGCAGGTATTGTGACCAATTTCGCTAACCCCAATTTGTGTCACATCTACTGGAGCATCATGAGCATGTATTATGACGTCACAATATATGATGACATCATAATTAGTATGCAGTATGACGTCACAATGTATTATGACGTCATAATGTATCCGCATTATGACATCACAATATATTATGAGAGCGCAACATGCAGGTATTGTGACCGATTTCGCTAACCCCAATTTGTGTCACATCTACTGGAGCATCATGAGCATGTATTATGACGTCACAATATATGATGACATCATAATTAGTATGCAGTATGAAGTCACAATGTATTATGACGTCATAATGTATCCGCATTATGACATCACAATATATTATGAGAGCGCAACATGCAGGTATTATGAGCAATTTCTCTTACCCCAATTTGTGTCACATCTACTGGAGCATCATGAGCATGTATTATGACGTCACAGTATATGATGACATCATAATTAGTATGCGGTATGACGTCACAATGTATTATGACGTCATAATGTATCCGCATTATGACAGCACAATATATTATGAGAGCGCAATTTGCAGGTTTCATGACCAATTTCGCTTACCCCAATTTGTGTCACATCTACTGCAGCATCATCAGCATGTATTATGACGTAAGAGTATATGATGACATCATAATTTGTATGCAGTATGACGTCACAATGTATTATGACGTCATAATGTATCCGCATTATGACATCACAATATATTATGAGAGCGCAACATGTAGGTATTATGAGCAATTTCTCTTACCCCAATTTGTGTCAAATCTACTGGAGAATCATGAGCATGTATTATGACGTCACAGTATATGATGACATCATAATTAGTATGCAGTATGACGTCACAATGTATTATGACGTCATAATGTATCCGCATTATGACATCACAATATATTATGAGAGCGCAATTTGCAGGTTTCATGACCAATTTCGCTTACCCCAATTTGTGTCACATCTACTGCAGCATCATCAGCATGTATTATGACGTCAGAGTATATGATGACATCATAATTAGTATGCAGTATGACGTCACAATGTATTATGACGTCATAATGTATCCGCATTATGACATCACAATATATTTTGAGAGCGCAACATGCAGGTATTATGAGCAATTTCTCTTACCCCAATTTGTGTCACATCTACTGGAGCATCATGAGCATGTATTATGACGTCAGAGTATATGATGACATCATAATTAGTATGCAGTATGATGTCACAATGTATTATGATGTCATAATGTATCCGCATTATGACCTCACAATATAATATGAGAGCGCAACATGCAGGTATTATGAGCAATTTCTCTTACCCCAATTTGTGTCACATCTACTGGAGCATCATGAGCATGTATTATGACGTCACAGTATATGATGACATCATAATTAGTATGCAGTATGACGTCACAATGTATTATGACGTCATAATGTATCCGCATTATGACAGCACAATATATTATGAGAGCGCAATTTGCAGGTTTCATGACCAATTCCGCTTACCCCAATTTGTGTCACATCTACTGCAGCATCATCAGCATGTATTATGACGTCAGAGTATATGATGACATCATAATTAGTATGCAGTATGACGTCACAATGTATTATGACGTCATAATGTATCCGCATTATGACATCACAATATATTATGAGAGCGCAACATACAGGTATTATGAGCAATTTCTCTTACCCCAATTTGTGTCAAATCTACTGGAGAATCATGAGCATGTATTATGACGTCACAGTATATGATGACATCATAATTAGTATGCACTATGACGTCACAATGCATTATGACGTCATAATGTATCCGCATTATGACAGCACAATATATTATGGGAGCGCAATTGCAGGCTTCATGACCAATTTCGCTTACCCCAATTTGTGTCACATCTACTGCAGCATCATCAGCATGTATTATGACGTCAGAGTATATGATGACATCATAATTAGTATGCAGTATGATGTCACAATGTATTATGACGTCATAATGTATCCGCATTATGACATCACAATATATTATGAGAGCGCAACATGCAGGTATTATGAGGAATTTCTCTTACCCCAATTTGTGTCACATCTACTGGAGCATCATGAGCATGTATTATGACGTCACAGTATATGATGACATCATAATTAGTATGCAGTATGACGTCACAATGTATTATGACGTCATAATGTATCCGCATTATGACAGCACAATATATTATGAGAGCGCAATTTGCAGGTTTCATGACCAATTTCGCTTACCCCAATTTGTGTCACATCTACTGCAGCATCATCAGCATGTATTATGACGTCAGAGTATATGATGACATCATAATTAGTATGCAGTATGACGTCACAATATATTATGACGTCATAATGTATCCGCATTATGACATCACAATATATTATGAGAGCGCAACATGCAGGTATTATGAGCAATTTCTCTTACCCCAATTTGTGTCAAATCTACTGGAGAATCATGAGCATGTATTATGACGTCACAGTATATGATGACATCATAATTAGTATGCACTATGACGTCACAATGTATTATGACGTCATAATGTATCCGCATTATGACATCACAATATATTATGAGAGCGCAACATGCAGGTATTATGAGCAATTTCTCTTACCCCAATTTGTGTCACATCTACTGGAGCATCATGAGCATGTATTATGATGTCAGAGTATATGATGACATCACAATTAGTATGCAGTATGACGTCACAATGTATTATGACGTCATAATGTATCCGCATTATGACAGCACAATATATTATGAGAGCGCAATTTGCAGGTTTCATGACCAATTTCGCTTACCCCAATTTGTGTCACATCTACTGCAGCATCATCAGCATGTATTATGACGTCAGAGTATATGTTGACATCATAATTAGTATGCAGTATGATGTCACAATGTATTATGACGTCATAATATATCCGCATTATGACATCACAATACATTATGAGAGCGCAACATGCAGGTATTATGACCAATTTCGCTTACCCCAATTTGTGTCACATCTACTGGAGCATCATGAGCATGTATTATGACGTCACAGTATATGATGACATCATAATTAGTATGCAGTATGAAGTCACAATGTATTATGACGTCATAAAGTATCCGCATTATGACATCACAATATATTATGAGAGCGCAACATGCAGGTATTATGAGCAATTTCTCTTACCCCAATTTGTGTCAAATCTACTGGAGAATCATGAGCATGTATTATGACGTCACAGTATATGATGACATCATAATTAGTATGCAGTATGACGTCACAATGTATTATGACGTCATAATGTATCCGCATTATGACAGCACAATATATTATGAGAGCGCAATTTGCAGGTTTCATGACCAATTTCGCTTACCCCAATTTGTGTCACATCTACTGGAGCATCATCAGCATGTATTATGACGTCACAGTATATGATGACATCATAATTAGTATGCAGTATGATGTCACAATGTATTATGACGTCATAATGTATCCGCATTATGACATCACAATATATTATGAGAGCACAATTTGCAGGTTTCATGACCAATTTCGCTTACCCCAATTTGTGTCACATCTACTGCAGCATCATCAGCATGTATTATGACGTCAGAGTATATGATGACATCATAATTAATATGCAGTATGACGTCACAATGTATTATGACGTCATAATGTATCCGCATTATGACATCACAA
This sequence comes from Aotus nancymaae, assembly GCF_030222135.1. Lineage (NCBI taxonomy): Eukaryota > Metazoa > Chordata > Mammalia > Primates > Aotidae > Aotus > Aotus nancymaae. The sequence goes on along the minus strand of NW_026988511.1, from coordinate 11,587,669 downwards.
TATATTATGAGAGCGCAACATGCAGGTATTATGAGCAATTTCTCTTACCCCAATTTGTGTCACATCTACTGGAGCATCATGAGCATGTATTATGATGTCAGAGTATATGATGACATCATAATTAGTATGCAGTATGACGTCACAATGTATTATGACGTCATAATGTATCCGCATTATGACAGCACAATATATTATGAGAGCGCAATTTGCAGGTTTCATGACCAATTTCGCTTACCCCAATTTGTGTCACATCTACTGCAGCATCATCAGCATGTATTATGACGTCAGAGTATATGATGACATCATAATTAGTATGCAGTATGATGTCACAATGTATTATGACGTCATAATGTATCCGCATTATGACATCACAATATATTATGAGAGCGCAACATGCAGGTATTATGAGCAATTTCTCTTACCCCAATTTGTGTCACATCTACTGGAGCATCATGAGCATGTATTATGATGTCACAGTATATGATGACATCATAATTAGTATGCAGTATGACGTCACAATGTATTATGACGTCATAATGTATCCGCATTATGACATCACAATATATTATGAGAGCGCAATTTGCAGGTTTCATGACCAATTTCGCTTACCCCAATTTGTGTCACATCTACTGCAGCATCATCAGCATGTATTATGACGTCAGAGTATATGATGACATCATAATTAGTATGCAGTATGATGTCACAATGTATTATGACGTCATAATGTATCCGCATTATGACATCACAATATATTATGAGAGCGCAACATGCAGGTATTATGACCAATTTCGCTTACCCCAATTTGTGTCACATCTACTGGAGCATCATGAGCATGTATTATGACGTCACAGTATATGATGACATCATAATTAGTATGCAGTATGAAGTCACAATGTATTATGACGTCATAATGTATCCGCATTATGACAGCACAATATATTATGAGAGCGCAACATTCAGGTATTATGAGCAATTTCTCTTACCCCAATTTGTGTCACATCTACTGGAGCATCATGAGCATGTATTATGACGTCACAGTATATGATGACATCATAATTAGTATGCAGTATGACGTCACAATGTATTATGACGTCATAATGTATCCGCATTATGACATCACAATATATTATGAGAGCGCAATTTGCAGGTTTCATGACCAATTTCGCTTACCCCAATTTGTGTCAAATCTAATGGAGAATCATGAGCATGTACTATGACGTCACAGTATATGATGACATCATAATTAGTATGCAGTATGACGCCACAATGTATTATGACGTCATAATGTATCCGCATTAAGACATCACAATATATTATGCGAGCGCAACATGCAGGTATTATGAGCAATTTCTCTTACCCCAATTTGTGTCACATCTACTGGAGCATCATGAGCATGTATTATGACGTCAGAGTATATGATGACATCATAATTAGTATGCAGTATGACGTCACAATGTATTATGACGTCATAATGTATCCGCATTATGACATCACAATATATTATGAGAGCGCAATTTGCAGGTTTCATGACCAATTTCGCTTACCCCAATTTGTGTCACATCTACTGCAGCATCATCAGCATGTATTATGACGTCAGAGTATATGATGACATCATAATTAGTATGCAGTATGATGTCACAATGTATTATGACGTCATAATGTATCCGCATTATGACATCACAATATATTATGAGAGCGCAACATGCAGATATTATGACCAATTTCGCTTACCCCAATTTGTGTCACATCTACTGGAGCATCATGAGCATGTATTATGACGTCACAGTATATGATGACATCATAATTAGTATGCATTATGATGTCACAATATATTATGATGTCATAATGTATCCGCATTATGACCTCACAATATAATATGAGAGCGCAACATGCAGGTATTATGAGCAATTTCTCTTACCCCAATTTGTGTCACATCTACTGGAGCATCATGAGCATGTATTATGACGTCACAGTATATGATGACATCATAATTAGTATGCAGTATGACGTCACAATGTATTATGACGTCACATTGTATCCGCATTATGACAGCACAATATATTATGAGAGCGCAATTTGCAGGTTTCATGACCAATTCCGCTTACCCCAATTTGTGTCACATCTACTGCAGCATCATCAGCATGTATTATGACGTCAGAGTATATGATGACATCATAATTAGTATGCAGTATGACGTCACAATGTATTATGATGTCATAATGTATCCGCATTATGACATCACAATATATTATGAGAGCGCAACAGACAGGTATTATGAGCAATTTCTCTTACCCCAATTTGTGTCAAATCTACTGGAGAATCATGAGCATGTATTATGACGTCACAGTATATGATGACATCATAATTAGTATGCACTATGACGTCACAATGTATTATGACGTCATAATGTATCCGCATTATGACAGCACAATATATTATGAGAGCGCAATTTGCAGGTTTCATGACCAATTTCGCTTACCCTAATTTGTGTCACATCTGCTGCAGCATCATCAGCATGTATTATGACGTCAGAGTATATGATGACATCATAATTAGTATGCAGTATGATGTCACAATGTATTATGACGTCATAATGTATCCGCATTATGACATCACAATATATTATGAGAGCGCAACATGCAGGTATTATGACCAATTTCGCTTACCCCAATTTGTGTCACATCTACTGGAGCATCATGAGCATGTATTATGACGTCACAGTATATGATGACATCATAATTAGTATGCAGTATGACGTCACAATATATTATGACGTCATAATGTATCCGCATTATGACATCACAATATATTATGAGAGCGCAACATGCAGGTATTATGAGCAATTTCTCTTACCCCAATTTGTGTCAAATCTACTGGAGAATCATGAGCATGTATTATGACGTCACACTATATGATGACATCATAATTAGTATGCACTATGACGTCACAATGCATTATGACGTCATAATGTATCCGCATTATGACAGCACAATATATTATGAGAGCGCAAGTGCAGGTTTCATGACCAATTTCGCTTACCCCAATTTGTGTCACATCTACTGCAGCATCATCAGCATGTATTATGACGTCAGAGTATATGATGACATCATAATTAGTATGCAGTATGATGTCACAATGTATTATGACGTCATAATGTATCCGCATTATGACATCACAATATATTATGAGAGTGCAACATGCAGGTATTATGAGGAATTTCTCTTACCCCAATTTGTGTCACATCTACTGGAGCATCATGAGCATCTATTATGATGTCACAGTATATGATGACATCATAATTAGTATGCAGTATGACGTCACAATGTATTATGACGTCATAATGTATCCGCATTATGACAGCACAATATATTATGAGAGCGCAATTTGCAGGTTTCATGACCAATTTCGCTTACCCCAATTTGTGTCACATCTACTGCAGCATCATCAGCATGTATTATGACGTCAGAGTATATGATGACATCATAATTAGTATGCAGTATGACGTCACAATATATTATGACGTCATAATGTATCCGCATTATGACATCACAATATATTATGAGAGCGCAACATGCAGGTATTATGAGCAATTTTTCTTACCCCAATTTGTGTCAAATCTACTGGAGAATCATGAGCATGTATTATGACGTCACAGTATATGATGGCATCATAATTAGTATGCACTATGACGTCACAATGTATTATGACGTCATAATGTATCCGCATTATGACATCACAATATATTATGAGAGCGCAACATGCAGGTATTATGAGCAATTTCTCTTACCCCAATTTGTGTCACATCTACTGGAGCATCATGAGCATGTATTATGATGTCAGAGTATATGATGACATCATAATTAGTATGCAGTATGACGTCACAATGTATTATGACGTCATAATGTATCCGCATTATGACAGCACAATATATTATGAGAGCGCAATTTGCAGGTTTCATGACCAATTTCGCTTACCCCAATTTGTGTCACATCTACTGCAGCATCATCAGCATGTATTATGACGTCAGAGTATATGATGACATCATAATTAGTATGCAGTATGATGTCACAATGTATTATGACGTCATAATATATCCGCATTATGACATCACAATATATTATGAGAGCGCAACATGCAGGTATTATGACCAATTTCGCTTACCCCAATTTGTGTCACATCTACTGGAGCATCATGAGCATGTATTATGACGTCACAGTATATGATGACATCATAATTAGTATGCAGTATGAAGTCACAATGTATTATGACGTCATAAAGTATCCGCATTATGACATCACAATATATTATGAGAGCGCAACATGCAGGTATTATGAGCAATTTCTCTTACACCAATTTGTGTCAAATCTACTGGAGAATCATGAGCATGTATTATGACGTCACAGTATATGATGACATCATAATTAGTATGCAGTATGACGTCACAATGTATTATGACGTCATAATGTATCCGCATTATGACATCACAATATATTATGAGAGCGCAATTTGCAGGTTTCATGACCAATTTCGCTTACCCCAATTTGTGTCACATCTACTGCAGCATCATCAGCATGTATTATGACGTCAGAGTATATGATGACATCATAATTAGTATGCAGTATGATGTCACAATGTATTATGACGTCATATTGTATCCGCATTATGACATCACAATATATTATGAGAGCGCAATTTGCAGGTTTCATGACCAATTTCGCTTACCCCAATTTGTGTCACATCTACTGCAGCATCATCAGCATGTATTATGACGTCAGAGTATATGATGACATCATAATTAATATGCAGTATGACGTCACAATGTATTATGACGTCATAATGTATCCGCATTATGACATCACAATATATTATGAGAGCGCAACATGCAGGTATTATGAGCAATTTCTCTTACCCCAATTTGTGTCACATCTACTGGAGCATCATGAGCATGTATTATGATGTCAGAGTATATGATGACATCATAATTAGTATGCAGTATGACGTCACAATGTATTATGACGTCATTATGTATCCGCATTATGACAGCACATTATATTATGAGAGCGCAATTTGCAGGTTTCATGACCAATTTCGCTTACCCCAATTTGTGTCACATCTACTGCAGCATCATCAGCATGTATTATGACGTCAGAGTATATGATGACATCATAATTAGTATGCAGTATGATGTCACAATGTATTATGACGTCATAATGTATCCGCATTATGACATCACAATATATTATGAGAGCGCAACATGCAGGTATTATGAGCAATTTCTCTTACCCCAATTTGTGTCACATCTACTGGAGCATCATGAGCATGTATTATGACGTCACAGTATATGATGACATCATAATTAGTATGCAGTATGACGTCACAATGTATTATGACGTCATGATGTATCCGCATTATGACATCACAATATATTATGAGAGCGCAATTTGCAGGTTTCATGACCAATTTCGCTTACCCCAATTTGTGTCACATCTACTGCAGCATCATCAGCATGTATTATGACGTCAGAGTATATGATGACATCATAATTAGTATGCAGTATGATGTCACAATGTATTATGACGTCATAATGTATCCGCATTATGACATCACAATATATTATGAGAGCGCAACATGCAGGTATTATGACCAATTTCGCTTACCCCAATTTGTGTCACATCTACTGGAGCATCATGAGCATGTATTATGACGTCACAGTATATGATGACATCATAATTAGTATGCAGTATGAAGTCACAATGTATTATGACGTCATAATGTATCCGCATTATGACAGCACAATATATTATGAGAGCGCAACATTCAGGTATTATGAGCAATTTCTCTTACCCCAATTTGTGTCACATCTACTGGAGCATCATGAGCATGTATTATGACGTCACAGTATATGATGACATCATAATTAGTATGCAGTATGACGTCACAATGTATTATGACGTCATAATGTATCCGCATTATGACATCACAATATATTTTGAGAGCGCAATTTGCAGGTTTCATGACCAATTTCGCTTACTCCAATTTGTGTCAAATCTAATGGAGAATCATGAGCATGTACTATGACGTCACAGTATATGATGACATCATAATTAGTATGCAGTATGACGTCACAATGTATTATGACGTCATAATGTATCCGCATTATGACATCACAATATATTATGAGAGCGCAACATGCAGGTATTATGAGCAATTTCTCTTACCCCAATTTGTGTCACATCTACTGGAGCATCATGAGCATGTATTATGACGTCAGAGTATATGATGACATCATAATTAGTATGCAGTATGACGTCACAATGTATTATGACGTCATAATGTATCCGCATTATGACATCACAATATATTATGAGAGCGCAATTTGCAGGTTTCATGACCAATTTCGCTTACCCCAATTTGTGTCACATCTACTGCAGCATCATCAGCATGTATTATGACGTCAGAGTATATGATGACATCATAATTAGTATGCAGTATGATGTCACAATATATTATGACGTCATAATGTATCCGCATTATGACATCACAATATATTATGAGAGCGCAACATGCAGGTATTATGAGCAATTTCTCTTACCCCAATTTGTGTCAAATCTACTGGAGAATCATGAGCATGTATTATGACGTCACAGTATATGATGACATCACAATTAGTATGCACTATGACGTCACAATGTATTATGACGTCATAATGTATCCGCATTATGACATCACAATATATTATGAGAGCGCAACATGCAGGTATTATGACCAACTTCGCTTACCCCAATTTGTGTCACATCTACTGGAGCATCATGAGCATGTATTATGATGTCAGAGTACATGATGACATCATAATTAGTATGCAGTATGACGTCACAATGTATTATGACGTCATAATGTATCCGCATTATGACAGCACAATATATTATGAGAGCGCAATTTGCAGGTTTCATGACCAATTTCGCTTACCCCAATTTGTGTCACATCTACTGCAGCATCATCAGCATGTATTATGACGTCAGAGTATATGATGACATCATAATTAGTATGCAGTATGATGTCACAATGTATTATGACGTCATAATGTATCCGCATTATGACATCACAATATATTATGAGAGCGCAACATGCAGGTATTATGAGCAATTTCTCTTACGCCAATTTGTGTCACATCTACTGGAGCATCATGAGCATGTATTATGATGTCAGAGTATATGATGACATCATAATTAGTATGCAGTATGACGTCACAATGTATTATGACGTCATAATGTATCCGCATTATGACAGCACAATATATTATGAGAGCGCAATTTGCAGGTTTCATGACCAATTTCGCTTACCCCAATTTGTGTCACATCTACTGCAGCATCATCAGCATGTATTATGACGTCAGAGTATATGATGACATCATAATTAGTATGAAGTATGATGTCACAATGTATTATGACGTCATAATGTATCCGCATTATGACATCACAATATATTATGAGAGCGCAACATGCAGGTATTATGAGCAATTTCTCTTACCCCAATTTGTGTCACATCTACTGGAGCATCATGAGCATGTATTATGACGTCACAGTATATGATGACATCATAATTAGTATGCAGTATGACGTCACAATGTATTATGACGTCATAATGTATCCGCATTATGACATCACAATATATTATGAGAGCGCAATTTGCAGGTTTCATGACCAATTTCGCTTACCCCAATTTGTGTCACATCTACTGCAGCATCATCAGCATGTATTATGACGTCAGAGTATATGATGACATCATAATTAGTATGCAGTATGATGTCACAATGTATTATGACGTCATAATGTATCCGCATTATGACATCACAATATATTATGAGAGCGCAACATGCAGGTATTATGACCAATTTCGCTTACCCCAATTTGTGTCACATCTACTGGAGCATCATGAGCATGTATTATGACGTCACAGTATATGATGATATCATAATTAGTATGCAGTATGAAGTCACAATGTATTATGACGTCATAATGTATCCGCATTATGACAGCACAATATATTATGAGAGCGCAACATTCAGGTATTATGAGCAATTTCTCTTACCCCAATTTGTGTCACATCTACTGGAGCATCATGAGCATGTATTATGACGTCACAGTATATGATGACATCATAATTAGTATGCAGTATGACGTCACAATGTATTATGACGTCATAATGTATCCGCATTATGACATCACAATATATTATGAGAGCGCAATTTGCAGGTTTCATGACCAATTTCGCTTACCCCAATTTGTGTCAAATCTAATGGAGAATCATGAGCATGTACTATGACGTCACAGTATATGATGACATCATAATTAGTATGCAGTATGACGCCACAATGTATTATGACGTCATAATGTATCCGCATTAAGACATCACAATATATTATGAGAGCGCAACATGCAGGTATTATGAGCAATTTCTCTTACCCCAATTTGTGTCACATCTACTGGAGCATCATGAGCATGTATTATGACGTCAGAGTATATGATGACATCATAATTAGTATGCAGTATGACGTCACAATGTATTATGACGTCATAATGTATCCGCATTATGACATCACAATATATTATGAGAGCGCAATTTGCAGGTTTCATGACCAATTTCGCTTACCCCAATTTGTGTCACATCTACTGCAGCATCATCAGCATGTATTATGACGTCAGAGTATATGATGACATCATAATTAGTATGCAGTATGATGTCACAATGTATTATGACGTCATAATGTATCCGCATTATGACATCACAATATATTATGAGAGCGCAACATGCAGATATTATGACCAATTTCGCTTACCCCAATTTGTGTCACATCTACTGGAGCATCATGAGCATGTATTATGACGTCACAGTATATGATGACATCATAATTAGTATGCATTATGATGTCACAATGTATTATGACGTCATAATGTATCCGCATTATGACCTCACAATATAATATGAGAGCGCAACATGCAGGTATTATGAGCAATTTCTCTTACCCCAATTTGTGTCACATCTACTGGAGCATCATGAGCATGTATTATGACGTCACAGTATATGATGACATCATAATTAGTATGCAGTATGACGTCACAATGTATTATGACGTCACATTGTATCCGCATTATGACAGCACAATATATTATGAGAGCGCAATTTGCAGGTTTCATGACCAATTCCGCTTACCCCAATTTGTGTCACATCTACTGCAGCATCATCAGCATGTATTATGACGTCAGAGTATATGATGACATCATAATTAGTATGCAGTATGACGTCACAATGTATTATGATGTCATAATGTATCCGCATTATGACATCACAATATATTATGAGAGCGCAACAGACAGGTATTATGAGCAATTTCTCTTACCCCAATTTGTGTCAAATCTACTGGAGAATCATGAGCATGTATTATGACGTCACAGTATATGATGACATCATAATTAGTATGCACTATGACGTCACAATGTATTATGACGTCATAATGTATCCGCATTATGACAGCACAATATATTATGAGAGCGCAATTTGCAGGTTTCATGACCAATTTCGCTTACCCTAATTTGTGTCACATCTGCTGCAGCATCATCAGCATGTATTATGACGTCAGAGTATATGATGACATCATAATTAGTATGCAGTATGATGTCACAATGTATTATGACGTCATAATGTATCCGCATTATGACATCACAATATATTATGAGAGCGCAACATGCAGGTATTATGACCAATTTCGCTTACCCCAATTTGTGTCACATCTACTGGAGCATCATGAGCATGTATTATGACGTCACAGTATATGATGACATCATAATTAGTATGCAGTATGACGTCACAATATATTATGACGTCATAATGTATCCGCATTATGACATCACAATATATTATGAGAGCGCAACATGCAGGTATTATGAGCAATTTCTCTTACCCCAATTTGTGTCAAATCTACTGGAGAATCATGAGCATGTATTATGACGTCACACTATATGATGACATCATAATTAGTATGCACTATGACGTCACAATGCATTATGACGTCATAATGTATCCGCATTATGACAGCACAATATATTATGAGAGCGCAAGTGCAGGTTTCATGACCAATTTCGCTTACCCCAATTTGTGTCACATCTACTGCAGCATCATCAGCATGTATTATGACGTCAGAGTATATGATGACATCATAATTAGTATGCAGTATGATGTCACAATGTATTATGACGTCATAATGTATCCGCATTATGACATCACAATATATTATGAGAGTGCAACATGCAGGTATTATGAGGAATTTCTCTTACCCCAATTTGTGTCACATCTACTGGAGCATCATGAGCATCTATTATGACGTCACAGTATATGATGACATCATAATTAGTATGCAGTATGACGTCACAATGTATTATGACGTCATAATGTATCCGCATTATGACAGCACAATATATTATGAGAGCGCAATTTGCAGGTTTCATGACCAATTTCGCTTACCCCAATTTGTGTCACATCTACTGCAGCATCATCAGCATGTATTATGACGTCAGAGTATATGATGACATCATAATTAGTATGCAGTATGACGTCACAATATATTATGACGTCATAATGTATCCGCATTATGACATCACAATATATTATGAGAGCGCAACATGCAGGTATTATGAGCAATTTTTCTTACCCCAATTTGTGTCAAATCTACTGGAGAATCATGAGTATGTATTATGACGTCACAGTATATGATGGCATCATAATTAGTATGCACTATGACGTCACAATGTATTATGACGTCATAATGTATCCGCATTATGACATCACAATATATTATGAGAGCGCAACATGCAGGTATTATGAGCAATTTCTCTTACCCCAATTTGTGTCACATCTACTGGAGCATCATGAGCATGTATTATGATGTCAGAGTATATGATGACATCATAATTAGTATGCAGTATGACGTCACAATGTATTATGACGTCATAATGTATCCGCATTATGACAGCACAATATATTATGAGAGCGCAATTTGCAGGTTTCATGACCAATTTCGCTTACCCCAATTTGTGTCACATCTACTGCAGCATCATCAGCATGTATTATGACGTCAGAGTATATGATGACATCATAATTAGTATGCAGTATGATGTCACAATGTATTATGACGTCATAATATATCCGCATTATGACATCACAATATATTATGAGAGCGCAACATGCAGGTATTATGACCAATTTCGCTTACCCCAATTTGTGTCACATCTACTGGAGCATCATGAGCATGTATTATGACGTCACAGTATATGATGACATCATAATTAGTATGCAGTATGAAGTCACAATGTATTATGACGTCATAAAGTATCCGCATTATGACATCACAATATATTATGAGAGCGCAACATGCAGGTATTATGAGCAATTTCTCTTACACCAATTTGTGTCAAATCTACTGGAGAATCATGAGCATGTATTATGACGTCACAGTATATGATGACATCATAATTAGTATGCAGTATGACGTCACAATGTATTATGACGTCATAATGTATCCGCATTATGACATCACAATATATTATGAGAGCGCAATTTGCAGGTTTCATGACCAATTTCGCTTACCCCAATTTGTGTCACATCTACTGCAGCATCATCAGCATGTATTATGACGTCAGAGTATATGATGACATCATAATTAGTATGCAGTATGATGTCACAATGTATTATGACGTCATATTGTATCCGCATTATGACATCACAATATATTATGAGAGCGCAATTTGCAGGTTTCATGACCAATTTCGCTTACCCCAATTTGTGTCACATCTACTGCAGCATCATCAGCATGTATTATGACGTCAGAGTATATGATGACATCATAATTAATATGCAGTATGACGTCACAATGTATTATGACGTCATAATGTATCCGCATTATGACATCACAATATATTATGAGAGCGCAACATGCAGGTATTATGAGCAATTTCTCTTACCCCAATTTGTGTCACATCTACTGGAGCATCATGAGCATGTATTATGATGTCAGAGTATATGATGACATCATAATTAGTATGCAGTATGACGTCACAATGTATTATGACGTCATTATGTATCCGCATTATGACAGCACATTATATTATGAGAGCGCAATTTGCAGGTTTCATGACCAATTTCGCTTTCCCCAATTTGTGTCACATCTACTGCAGCATCATCAGCATGTATTATGACGTCAGAGTATATGATGACATCATAATTAGTATGCAGTATGATGTCACAATGTATTATGACGTCATAATGTATCCGCATTATGACATCACAATATATTATGAGAGCGCAACATGCAGGTATTATGAGCAATTTCTCTTACCCCAATTTGTGTCACATCTACTGGAGCATCATGAGCATGTATTATGACGTCACAGTATATGATGACATCATAATTAGTATGCAGTATGACGTCACAATGTATTATGACGTCATGATGTATCCGCATTATGACATCACAATATATTATGAGAGCGCAATTTGCAGGTTTCATGACCAATTTCGCTTACCCCAATTTGTGTCACATCTACTGCAGCATCATCAGCATGTATTATGACGTCAGAGTATATGATGACATCATAATTAGTATGCAGTATGATGTCACAATGTATTATGACGTCATAATGTATCCGCATTATGACATCACAATATATTATGAGAGCGCAACATGCAGGTATTATGACCAATTTCGCTTACCCCAATTTGTGTCACATCTACTGGAGCATCATGAGCATGTATTATGACGTCACAGTATATGATGACATCATAATTAGTATGCAGTATGAAGTCACAATGTATTATGACGTCATAATGTATCCGCATTATGACAGCACAATATATTATGAGAGCGCAACATTCAGGTATTATGAGCAATTTCTCTTACCCCAATTTGTGTCACATCTACTGGAGCATCATGAGCATGTATTATGACGTCACAGTATATGATGACATCATAATTAGTATGCAGTATGACGTCACAATGTATTATGACGTCATAATGTATCCGCATTATGACATCACAATATATTTTGAGAGCGCAATTTGCAGGTTTCATGACCAATTTCGCTTACCCCAATTTGTGTCAAATCTAATGGAGAATCATGAGCATGTACTATGACGTCACAGTATATGATGACATCATAATTAGTATGCAGTATGACGTCACAATGTATTATGACGTCATAATGTATCCGCATTATGACATCACAATATATTATGAGAGCGCAACATGCAGGTATTATGAGCAATTTCTCTTACCCCAATTTGTGTCACATCTACTGGAGCATCATGAGCATGTATTATGACGTCAGAGTATATGATGACATCATAATTAGTATGCAGTATGACGTCACAATGTATTATGACGTCATAATGTATCCGCATTATGACATCACAATATATTATGAGAGCGCAATTTGCAGGTTTCATGACCAATTTCGCTTACCCCAATTTGTGTCACATCTACTGCAGCATCATCAGCATGTATTATGACGTCAGAGTATATGATGACATCATAATTAGTATGCAGTATGATGTCACAATATATTATGACGTCATAATGTATCCGCATTATGACATCACAATATATTATGAGAGCGCAACATGCAGGTATTATGAGCAATTTCTCTTACCCCAATTTGTGTCAAATCTACTGGAGAATCATGAGCATGTATTATGACGTCACAGTATATGATGACATCACAATTAGTATGCACTATGACGTCACAATGTATTATGACGTCATAATGTATCCGCATTATGACATCACAATATATTATGAGAGCGCAACATGCAGGTATTATGACCAACTTCGCTTACCCCAATTTGTGTCACATCTACTGGAGCATCATGAGCATGTATTATGATGTCAGAGTACATGATGACATCATAATTAGTATGCAGTATGACGTCACAATGTATTATGACGTCATAATGTATCCGCATTATGACAGCACAATATATTATGAGAGCGCAATTTGCAGGTTTCATGACCAATTTCGCTTACCCCAATTTGTGTCACATCTACTGCAGCATCATCAGCATGTATTATGACGTCAGAGTATATGATGACATCATAATTAGTATGCAGTATGATGTCACAATGTATTATGACGTCATAATGTATCCGCATTATGACATCACAATATATTATGAGAGCGCAACATGCAGGTATTATGAGCAATTTCTCTTACGCCAATTTGTGTCACATCTACTGGAGCATCATGAGCATGTATTATGATGTCAGAGTATATGATGACATCATAATTAGTATGCAGTATGACGTCACAATGTATTATGACGTCATAATGTATCCGCATTATGACAGCACAATATATTATGAGAGCGCAATTTGCAGGTTTCATGACCAATTTCGCTTACCCCAATTTGTGTCACATCTACTGCAGCATCATCAGCATGTATTATGACGTCAGAGTATATGATGACATCATAATTAGTATGAAGTATGATGTCACAATGTATTATGACGTCATAATGTATCCGCATTATGACATCACAATATATTATGAGAGCGCAACATGCAGGTATTATGAGCAATTTCTCTTACCCCAATTTGTGTCACATCTACTGGAGCATCATGAGCATGTATTATGACGTCACAGTATATGATGACATCATAATTAGTATGCAGTATGACGTCACAATGTATTATGACGTCATAATGTATCCGCATTATGACATCACAATATATTATGAGAGCGCAATTTGCAGGTTTCATGACCAATTTCGCTTACCCCAATTTGTGTCACATCTACTGCAGCATCATCAGCATGTATTATGACGTCAGAGTATATGATGACATCATAATTAGTATGCAGTATGATGTCACAATGTATTATGACGTCATAATGTATCCGCATTATGACATCACAATATATTATGAGAGCGCAACATGCAGGTATTATGACCAATTTCGCTTACCCCAATTTGTGTCACATCTACTGGAGCATCATGAGCATGTATTATGACGTCACAGTATATGATGATATCATAATTAGTATGCAGTATGAAGTCACAATGTATTATGACGTCATAATGTATCCGCATTATGACAGCACAATATATTATGAGAGCGCAACATTCAGGTATTATGAGCAATTTCTCTTACCCCAATTTGTGTCACATCTACTGGAGCATCATGAGCATGTATTATGACGTCACAGTATATGATGACATCATAATTAGTATGCAGTATGACGTCACAATGTATTATGACGTCATAATGTATCCGCATTATGACATCACAATATATTATGAGAGCGCAATTTGCAGGTTTCATGACCAATTTCGCTTACCCCAATTTGTGTCAAATCTAATGGAGAATCATGAGCATGTACTATGACGTCACAGTATATGATGACATCATAATTAGTATGCAGTATGACGCCACAATGTATTATGACGTCATAATGTATCCGCATTAAGACATCACAATATATTATGAGAGCGCAACATGCAGGTATTATGAGCAATTTCTCTTACCCCAATTTGTGTCACATCTACTGGAGCATCATGAGCATGTATTATGACGTCAGAGTATATGATGACATCATAATTAGTATGCAGTATGACGTCACAATGTATTATGACGTCATAATGTATCCGCATTATGACATCACAATATATTATGAGAGCGCAATTTGCAGGTTTCATGACCAATTTCGCTTACCCCAATTTGTGTCACATCTACTGCAGCATCATCAGCATGTATTATGACGTCAGAGTATATGATGACATCATAATTAGTATGCAGTATGATGTCACAATGTATTATGACGTCATAATGTATCCGCATTATGACATCACAATATATTATGAGAGCGCAACATGCAGATATTATGACCAATTTCGCTTACCCCAATTTGTGTCACATCTACTGGAGCATCATGAGCATGTATTATGACGTCACAGTATATGATGACATCATAATTAGTATGCATTATGATGTCACAATGTATTATGACGTCATAATGTATCCGCATTATGACCTCACAATATATTATGAGAGCGCAACATGCAGGTATTATGAGCAATTTCTCTTACCCCAATTTGTGTCACATCTACTGGAGCATCATGAGCATGTATTATGACGTCACAGTATATGATGACATCATAATTAGTATGCAGTATGACGTCACAATGTATTATGACGTCACAATGTATCCGCATTATGACAGCACAATATATTATGAGAGCGCAATTTGCAGGTTTCATGACCAATTCCGCTTGCCCCAATTTGTGTCACATCTACTGCAGCATCATCAGCATGTATTATGACGTCAGAGTATATGATGACATCATAATTAGTATGCAGTATGACGTCACAATGTATTATGACGTCATAATGTATCCGCATTATGACATCACAATATATTATGAGAGCGCAACATACAGGTATTATGAGCAATTTCTCTTACCCCAATTTGTGTCAAATCTACTGGAGAATCATGAGCATGTATTATGACGTCACAGTATATGATGACATCATAATTAGTATGCACTATGACGTCACAATGTATTATGACGTCATAATGTATCCGCATTATGACAGCACAATATATTATGAGAGCGCAATTTGCAGGTTTCATGACCAATTTCGCTTACCCTAATTTGTGTCACATCTGCTGCAGCATCATCAGCATGTATTATGACGTCAGAGTATATGATGACATCATAATTAGTATGCAGTATGATGTCACAATGTATTATGACGTCATAATGTATCCGCATTATGACATCACAATATATTATGAGAGCGCAACATGCAGGTATTATGACCAATTTCGCTTACCCCAATTTGTGTCACATCTACTGGAGCATCATGAGCATGTATTATGACGTCACAGTATATGATGACATCATAATTAGTATGCAGTATGAAGTCACAATGTATTATGACGTCATAATGTATCCGCATTATGACAGCACAATATATTATGAGAGCGCAACATTCAGGTATTATGAGCAATTTCTCTTACCCCAATTTGTGTCACATCTACTGGAGCATCATGAGCATGTATTATGACGTCACAGTATATGATGACATCATAATTAGTATGCAGTATGACGTCACAATGTATTATGACGTCATAATGTATCCGCATTATGACATCACAATATATTTTGAGAGCGCAATTTGCAGGTTTCATGACCAATTTCGCTTACCCCAATTTGTGTCAAATCTAATGGAGAATCATGAGCATGTACTATGACGTCACAGTATATGATGACATCATAATTAGTATGCAGTATGACGTCACAATGTATTATGACGTCATAATGTATCCGCATTATGACATCACAATATATTATGAGAGCGCAACATGCAGGTATTATGAGCAATTTCTCTTACCCCAATTTGTGTCACATCTACTGGAGCATCATGAGCATGTATTATGACGTCAGAGTATATGATGACATCATAATTAGTATGCAGTATGACGTCACAATGTATTATGACGTCATAATGTATCCGCATTATGACATCACAATATATTATGAGAGCGCAATTTGCAGGTTTCATGACCAATTTCGCTTACCCCAATTTGTGTCACATCTACTGCAGCATCATCAGCATGTATTATGACGTCAGAGTATATGATGACATCATAATTAGTATGCAGTATGATGTCACAATATATTATGACGTCATAATGTATCCGCATTATGACATCACAATATATTATGAGAGCGCAACATGCAGGTATTATGAGCAATTTCTCTTACCCCAATTTGTGTCAAATCTACTGGAGAATCATGAGCATGTATTATGACGTCACAGTATATGATGACATCACAATTAGTATGCACTATGACGTCACAATGTATTATGACGTCATAATGTATCCGCATTATGACATCACAATATATTATGAGAGCGCAACATGCAGGTATTATGACCAACTTCGCTTACCCCAATTTGTGTCACATCTACTGGAGCATCATGAGCATGTATTATGATGTCAGAGTACATGATGACATCATAATTAGTATGCAGTATGACGTCACAATGTATTATGACGTCATAATGTATCCGCATTATGACATCACAATATATTATGAGAGCGCAACATGCAGATATTATGACCAATTTCGCTTACCCCAATTTGTGTCACATCTACTGGAGCATCATGAGCATGTATTATGACGTCACAGTATATGATGACATCATAATTAGTATGCATTATGATGTCACAATGTATTATGACGTCATAATGTATCCGCATTATGACCTCACAATATAATATGAGAGCGCAACATGCAGGTATTATGAGCAATTTCTCTTACCCCAATTTGTGTCACATCTACTGGAGCATCATGAGCATGTATTATGACGTCACAGTATATGATGACATCATAATTAGTATGCAGTATGACGTCACAATGTATTATGACGTCACAATGTATCCGCATTATGACAGCACAATATATTATGAGAGCGCAATTTGCAGGTTTCATGACCAATTCCGCTTACCCCAATTTGTGTCACATCTACTGCAGCATCATCAGCATGTATTATGACGTCAGAGTATATGATGACATCATAATTAGTATGCAGTATGACGTCACAATGTATTATGACGTCATAATGTATCCGCATTATGACATCACAATATATTATGAGAGCGCAACATACAGGTATTATGAGCAATTTCTCTTACCCCAATTTGTGTCAAATCTACTGGAGAATCATGAGCATGTATTATGACGTCACAGTATATGATGACATCATAATTAGTATGCACTATGACGTCACAATGTATTATGACGTCATAATGTATCCGCATTATGACAGCACAATATATTATGAGAGCGCAATTTGCAGGTTTCATGACCAATTTCGCTTACCCTAATTTGTGTCACATCTGCTGCAGCATCATCAGCATGTATTATGACGTCAGAGTATATGATGACATCATAATTAGTATGCAGTATGATGTCACAATGTATTATGACGTCATAATGTATCCGCATTATGACATCACAATATATTATGAGAGCGCAACATGCAGGTATTATGACCAATTTCGCTTACCCCAATTTGTGTCACATCTACTGGAGCATCATGAGCATGTATTATGACGTCACAGTATATGATGACATCATAATTAGTATGCAGTATGACGTCACAATATATTATGACGTCATAATGTATCCGCATTATGACATCACAATATATTATGAGAGCGCAACATGCAGGTATTATGAGCAATTTCTCTTACCCCAATTTGTGTCAAATCTACTGGAGAATCATGAGCATGTATTATGACGTCACAGTATATGATGACATCATAATTAGTATGCACTATGACGTCACAATGCATTATGACGTCATAATGTATCCGCATTATGACAGCACAATATATTATGAGAGCGCAATTGCAGGTTTCATGACCAATTTCGCTTACCCCAATTTGTGTCACATCTACTGCAGCATCATCAGCATGTATTATGACGTCAGAGTATATGATGACATCATAATTAGTATGCAGTATGATGTCACAATGTATTATGACGTCATAATGTATCCGCATTATGACATCACAATATATTATGAGAGTGCAACATGCAGGTATTATGAGGAGTTTCTCTTACCCCAATTTGTGTCACATCTACTGGAGCATCATGAGCATCTATTATGACGTCACAGTATATGATGACATCATAATTAGTATGCAGTATGACGTCACAATGTATTATGACGTCATAATGTATCCGCATTATGACAGCACAATATATTATGAGAGCGCAATTTGCAGGTTTCATGACCAATTTCGCTTACCCCAATTTGTGTCACATCTACTGCAGCATCATCAGCATGTATTATGACGTCAGAGTATATGATGACATCATAATTAGTATGCAGTATGACGTCACAATATATTATGACGTCATAATGTATCCGCATTATGACATCACAATATATTATGAGAGCGCAACATGCAGGTATTATGAGCAATTTCTCTTACCCCAATTTGTGTCAAATCTACTGGAGAATCATGAGCATGTATTATGACGTCACAGTATATGATGACATCATAATTAGTATGCACTATGACGTCACAATGTATTATGACGTCATAATGTATCCGCATTATGACATCACAATATATTATGAGAGCGCAACATGCAGGTATTATGAGCAATTTCTCTTACCCCAATTTGTGTCACATCTACTGGAGCATCATGAGCATGTATTATGATGTCAGAGTATATGATGACATCATAATTAGTATGCAGTATGACGTCACAATGTATTATGACGTCATAATGTATCCGCATTATGACAGCACAATATATTATGAGAGCGCAATTTGCAGGTTTCATGACCAATTTCGCTTACCCCAATTTGTGTCACATCTACTGCAGCATCATCAGCATGTATTATGACGTCAGAGTATATGATGACATCATAATTAGTATGCAGTATGATGTCACAATGTATTATGACGTCATAATATATCCGCATTATGACATCACAATATATTATGAGAGCGCAACATGCAGGTATTATGAGCAATTTCTCTTACCCCAATTTGTGTCACATCTACTGGAGCATCATGAGCATGTATTATGACGTCACAGTATATGATGACATCATAATTAGTATGCAGTATGAAGTCACAATGTATTATGACGTCATAAAGTATCCGCATTATGACATCACAATATATTATGAGAGCGCAACATGCAGGTATTATGACCAATTTCTCTTACACCAATTTGTGTCAAATCTACTGGAGAATCATGAGCATGTATTATGACGTCACAGTATATGATGACATCATAATTAGTATGCAGTATGACGTCACAATGTATTATGACGTCATAATGTATCCGCATTATGACATCACAATATATTATGAGAGCGCAATTTGCAGGTTTCATGACCAATTTCGCTTACCCCAATTTGTGTCACATCTACTGCAGCATCATCAGCATGTATTATGACGTCAGAGTATATGATGACATCATAATTAGTATGCAGTATGATGTCACAATGTATTATGACGTCATAATGTATCCGCATTATGACATCACAATATATTATGAGAGCGCAATTTGCAGGTTTCATGACCAATTTCGCTTACCCCAATTTGTGTCACATCTACTGCAGCATCATCAGCATGTATTATGACGTCAGAGTATATGATGACATCATAATTAATATGCAGTATGACGTCACAATGTATTATGACGTCATAATGTATCCGCATTATGACATCACAATATATTATGAGAGCGCAACATGCAGGTATTATGAGCAATTTCTCTTACCCCAATTTGTGTCACATCTACTGGAGCATCATGAGCATGTATTATGATGTCAGAGTATATGATGGCATCATAATTAGTATGCAGTATGACGTCACAATGTATTATGACGTCATTATGTATCCGCATTATGACAGCACATTATATTATGAGAGCGCAATTTGCAGGTTTCATGACCAATTTCGCTTACCCCAATTTGTGTCACATCTACTGCAGCATCATCAGCATGTATTATGACGTCAGAGTATATGATGACATCATAATTAGTATGCAGTATGATGTCACAATGTATTATGACGTCATAATGTATCCGCATTATGACATCACAATATATTATGAGAGCGCAACATGCAGGTATTATGAGCAATTTCTCTTACCCCAATTTGTGTCACATCTACTGGAGCATCATGAGCATGTATTATGACGTCACAGTATATGATGACATCATAATTAGTATGCAGTATGACGTCACAATGTATTATGACGTCATAATGTATCCGCATTATGACATCACAATATATTATGAGAGCGCAATTTGCAGGTTTCATGACCAATTTCGCTTACCCCAATTTGTGTCACATCTACTGCAGCATCATCAGCATGTATTATGACGTCAGAGTATATGATGACATCATAATTAGTATGCAGTATGATGTCACAATATATTATGACGTCATAATGTATCCGCATTATGACATCACAATATATTATGAGAGCGCAACATGCAGGTATTATGAGCAATTTCTCTTACCCCAATTTGTGTCAAATCTACTGGAGAATCATGAGCATGTATTATGACGTCACAGTATATGATGACATCACAATTAGTATGCACTATGACGTCACAATGTATTATGACGTCATAATGTATCCGCATTATGACATCACAGTATATTATGAGAGCGCAACATGCAGGTATTATGACCAACTTCGCTTACCCCAATTTGTGTCACATCTACTGGAGCATCATGAGCATGTATTATGATGTCAGAGTACATGATGACATCATAATTAGTATGCAGTATGACGTCACAATGTATTATGACGTCATAATGTATCCGCATTATGACAGCACAATATATTATGAGAGCGCAATTTGCAGGTTTCATGACCAATTTCGCTTACCCCAATTTGTGTCACATCTACTGCAGCAACATCAGCATGTATTATGACGTCAGAGTATATGATGACATCATAATTAGTATGCAGTATGATGTCACAATGTATTATGACGTCATAATGTATCCGCATTATGACATCACAATATATTATGAGAGCGCAACATGCAGGTATTATGAGCAATTTCTCTTACCCCAATTTGTGTCACATCTACTGGAGCATCATGAGCATGTATTATGATGTCAGAGTATATGATGACATCATAATTAGTATGCAGTATGACGTCACAATGTATTATGACGTCATAATGTATCCGCATTATGACAGCACAATATATTATGAGAGCGCAATTTGCAGGTTTCATGACCAATTTCGCTTACCCCAATTTGTGTCACATCTACTGCAGCATCATCAGCATGTATTATGACGTCAGAGTATATGATGACATCATAATTAGTATGAAGTATGATGTCACAATGTATTATGACGTCATAATGTATCCGCATTATGACATCACAATATATTATGAGAGCGCAACATGCAGGTATTATGAGCAATTTCTCTTACCCCAATTTGTGTCACATCTACTGGAGCATCATGAGCATGTATTATGACGTCACAGTATATGATGACATCATAATTAGTATGCAGTATGACGTCACAATGTATTATGACGTCATAATGTATCCGCATTATGACATCACAATATATTATGAGAGCGCAATTTGCAGGTTTCATGACCAATTTCGCTTACCCCAATTTGTGTCACATCTACTGCAGCATCATCAGCATGTATTATGACGTCAGAGTATATGATGACATCATAATTAGTATGCAGTATGATGTCACAATGTATTATGACGTCATAATGTATCCGCATTATGACATCACAATATATTATGAGAGCGCAACATGCAGGTATTATGACCAATTTCGCTTACCCCAATTTGTGTCACATCTACTGGAGCATCATGAGCATGTATTATGACGTCACAGTATATGATGATATCATAATTAGTATGCAGTATGAAGTCACAATGTATTATGACGTCATAATGTATCCGCATTATGACAGCACAATATATTATGAGAGCGCAACATTCAGGTATTATGAGCAATTTCTCTTACCCCAATTTGTGTCACATCTACTGGAGCATCATGAGCATGTATTATGACGTCACAGTATATGATGACATCATAATTAGTATGCAGTATGACGTCACAATGTATTATGACGTCATAATGTATCCGCATTATGACATCACAATATATTATGAGAGCGCAATTTGCAGGTTTCATGACCAATTTCGCTTACCCCAATTTGTGTCAAATCTAATGGAGAATCATGAGCATGTACTATGACGTTACAGTATATGATGACATCATAATTAGTATGCAGTATGACGCCACAATGTATTATGACGTCATAATGTATCCGCATTAAGACATCACAATATATTATGAGAGCGCAACATGCAGGTATTATGAGCAATTTCTCTTACCCCAATTTGTGTCACATCTACTGGAGCATCATGAGCATGTATTATGACGTCAGAGTATATGATGACATCATAATTAGTATGCAGTATGACGTCACAATGTATTATGACGTCATAATGTATCCGCATTATGACATCACAATATATTATGAGAGCGCAATTTGCAGGTTTCATGACCAATTTCGCTTACCCCAATTTGTGTCACATCTACTGCAGCATCATCAGCATGTATTATGACGTCAGAGTATATGATGACATCATAATTAGTATGCAGTATGATGTCACAATGTATTATGACGTCATAATGTATCCGCATTATGACATCACAATATATTATGAGAGCGCAACATGCAGATATTATGACCAATTTCGCTTACCCCAATTTGTGTCACATCTACTGGAGCATCATGAGCATGTATTATGACGTCACAGTATATGATGACATCATAATTAGTATGCATTATGATGTCACAATGTATTATGACGTCATAATGTATCCGCATTATGACCTCACAATATAATATGAGAGCGCAACATGCAGGTATTATGAGCAATTTCTCTTACCCCAATTTGTGTCACATCTACTGGAGCATCATGAGCATGTATTATGACGTCACAGTATATGATGACATCATAATTAGTATGCAGTATGACGTCACAATGTATTATGACGTCACAATGTATCCGCATTATGACAGCACAATATATTATGAGAGCGCAATTTGCAGGTTTCATGACCAATTCCGCTTACCCCAATTTGTGTCACATCTACTGCAGCATCATCAGCATGTATTATGACGTCAGAGTATATGATGACATCATAATTAGTATGCAGTATGACGTCACAATGTATTATGACGTCATAATGTATCCGCATTATGACAACACAATATATTATGAGAGCGCAACATACAGGTATTATGAGCAATTTCTCTTACCCCAATTTGTGTCAAATCTACTGGAGAATCATGAGCATGTATTATGACGTCACAGTATATGATGACATCATAATTAGTATGCACTATGACGTCACAATGTATTATGACGTCATAATGTATCCGCATTATGACAGCACAATATATTATGAGAGCGCAATTTGCAGGTTTCATGACCAATTTCGCTTACCCTAATTTGTGTCACATCTGCTGCAGCATCATCAGCATGTATTATGACGTCAGAGTATATGATGACATCATAATTAGTATGCAGTATGATGTCACAATGTATTATGACGTCATAATGTATCCGCATTATGACATCACAATATATTATGAGAGCGCAACATGCAGGTATTATGACCAATTTCGCTTACCCCAATTTGTGTCACATCTACTGGAGCATCATGAGCATGTATTATGACGTCACAGTATATGATGACATCATAATTAGTATGCAGTATGAAGTCACAATGTATTATGACGTCATAATGTATCCGCATTATGACAGCACAATATATTATGAGAGCGCAACATTCAGGTATTATGAGCAATTTCTCTTACCCCAATTTGTGTCACATCTACTGGAGCATCATGAGCATGTATTATGACGTCACAGTATATGATGACATCATAATTAGTATGCAGTATGACGTCACAATGTATTATGACGTCATAATGTATCCGCATTATGACATCACAATATATTTTGAGAGCGCAATTTGCAGGTTTCATGACCAATTTCGCTTACCCCAATTTGTGTCAAATCTAATGGAGAATCATGAGCATGTACTATGACGTCGCAGTATATGATGACATCATAATTAGTATGCAGTATGACGTCACAATGTATTATGACGTCATAATGTATCCGCATTATGACATCACAATATATTATGAGAGCGCAACATGCAGGTATTATGAGCAATTTCTCTTACCCCAATTTGTGTCACATCTACTGGAGCATCATGAGCATGTATTATGACGTCAGAGTATATGATGACATCATAATTAGTATGCAGTATGACGTGACAATGTATTATGACGTCATAATGTATCCGCATTATGACATCACAATATATTATGAGAGCGCAATTTGCAGGTTTCATGACCAATTCCGCTTACCCCAATTTGTGTCACATCTACTGCAGCATCATCAGCATGTATTATGACGTCAGAGTATATGATGACATCATAATTAGTATGCAGTATGACGTCACAATGTATTATGACGTCATAATGTATCCGCATTATGACATCACAATATATTATGAGAGCGCAACATACAGGTATTATGAGCAATTTCTCTTACCTCAATTTGTGTCAAATCTACTGGAGAATCATGAGCATGTATTATGACGTCACAGTATATGATGACATCATAATTAGTATGCACTATGACGTCACAATGTATTATGACGTCATAATGTATCCGCATTATGACAGCACAATATATTATGAGAGCGCAATTTGCAGGTTTCATGACCAATTTCGCTTACCCTAATTTGTGTCACATCTGCTGCAGCATCATCAGCATGTATTATGACGTCAGAGTATATGATGACATCATAATTAGTATGCAGTATGATGTCACAATGTATTATGACGTCATAATGTATCCGCATTATGACATCACAATATATTATGAGAGCGCAACATGCAGGTATTATGACCAATTTCGCTTACCCCAATTTGTGTCACATCTACTGGAGCATCATGAGCATGTATTATGACGTCACAGTATATGATGACATCATAATTAGTATGCAGTATGACGTCACAATATATTATGACGTCATAATGTATCCGCATTATGACATCACAATATATTATGAGAGCGCAACATGCAGGTATTATGAGCAATTTCTCTTACCCCAATTTGTGTCAAATCTACTGGAGAATCATGAGCATGTATTATGACGTCACAGTATATGATGACATCATAATTAGTATGCACTATGACGTCACAATGCATTATGACGTCATAATGTATCCGCATTATGACAGCACAATATATTATGAGAGCGCAATTGCAGGTTTCATGACCAATTTCGCTTACCCCAATTTGTGTCACATCTACTGCAGCATCATCAGCATGTATTATGACGTCAGAGTATATGATGACATCATAATTAGTATGCAGTATGATGTCACAATGTATTATGACGTCATAATGTATCCGCATTATGACATCACAATATATTATGAGAGTGCAACATGCAGGTATTATGAGGAATTTCTCTTACCCCAATTTGTGTCACATCTACTGGAGCATCATGAGCATCTATTATGACGTCACAGTA
Organism: Aotus nancymaae; assembly: GCF_030222135.1. Lineage (NCBI taxonomy): Eukaryota > Metazoa > Chordata > Mammalia > Primates > Aotidae > Aotus > Aotus nancymaae. The sequence continues at coordinate 11,560,453 of NW_026988511.1, read as the reverse complement.
TATGATGACATCATAATTAGTATGCAGTATGACGTCACAATGTATTATGACGTCATAATGTATCCGCATTATGACAGCACAATATATTATGAGAGCGCAATTTGCAGGTTTCATGACCAATTTCGCTTACCCCAATTTGTGTCACATCTACTGCAGCATCATCAGCATGTATTATGACGTCAGAGTATATGATGACATCATAATTAGTATGCAGTATGACGTCACAATATATTATGACGTCATAATGTATCCGCATTATGACATCACAATATATTATGAGAGCGCAACATGCAGGTATTATGAGCAATTTCTCTTACCCCAATTTGTGTCAAATCTACTGGAGAATCATGAGCATGTATTATGACGTCACAGTATATGATGACATCATAATTAGTATGCACTATGACGTCACAATGTATTATGACGTCATAATGTATCCGCATTATGACATCACAATATATTATGAGAGCGCAACATGCAGGTATTATGAGCAATTTCTCTTACCCCAATTTGTGTCACATCTACTGGAGCATCATGAGCATGTATTATGATGTCAGAGTATATGATGACATCATAATTAGTATGCAGTATGACGTCACAATGTATTATGACGTCATAATGTATCCGCATTATGACAGCACAATATATTATGAGAGCGCAATTTGCAGGTTTCATGACCAATTTCGCTTACCCCAATTTGTGTCACATCTACTGCAGCATCATCAGCATGTATTATGACGTCAGAGTATATGATGACATCATAATTAGTATGCAGTATGATGTCACAATGTATTATGACGTCATAATATATCCGCATTATGACATCACAATATATTATGAGAGCGCAACATGCAGGTATTATGAGCAATTTCTCTTACCCCAATTTGTGTCACATCTACTGGAGCATCATGAGCATGTATTATGACGTCACAGTATATGATGACATCATAATTAGTATGCAGTATGAAGTCACAATGTATTATGACGTCATAAAGTATCCGCATTATGACATCACAATATATTATGAGAGCGCAACATGCAGGTATTATGACCAATTTCTCTTACACCAATTTGTGTCAAATCTACTGGAGAATCATGAGCATGTATTATGACGTCACAGTATATGATGACATCATAATTAGTATGCAGTATGACGTCACAATGTATTATGACGTCATAATGTATCCGCATTATGACATCACAATATATTATGAGAGCGCAATTTGCAGGTTTCATGACCAATTTCGCTTACCCCAATTTGTGTCACATCTACTGCAGCATCATCAGCATGTATTATGACGTCAGAGTATATGATGACATCATAATTAGTATGCAGTATGATGTCACAATGTATTATGACGTCATAATGTATCCGCATTATGACATCACAATATATTATGAGAGCGCAATTTGCAGGTTTCATGACCAATTTCGCTTACCCCAATTTGTGTCACATCTACTGCAGCATCATCAGCATGTATTATGACGTCAGAGTATATGATGACATCATAATTAATATGCAGTATGACGTCACAATGTATTATGACGTCATAATGTATCCGCATTATGACATCACAATATATTATGAGAGCGCAACATGCAGGTATTATGAGCAATTTCTCTTACCCCAATTTGTGTCACATCTACTGGAGCATCATGAGCATGTATTATGATGTCAGAGTATATGATGGCATCATAATTAGTATGCAGTATGACGTCACAATGTATTATGACGTCATTATGTATCCGCATTATGACAGCACATTATATTATGAGAGCGCAATTTGCAGGTTTCATGACCAATTTCGCTTACCCCAATTTGTGTCACATCTACTGCAGCATCATCAGCATGTATTATGACGTCAGAGTATATGATGACATCATAATTAGTATGCAGTATGATGTCACAATGTATTATGACGTCATAATGTATCCGCATTATGACATCACAATATATTATGAGAGCGCAACATGCAGGTATTATGAGCAATTTCTCTTACCCCAATTTGTGTCACATCTACTGGAGCATCATGAGCATGTATTATGACGTCACAGTATATGATGACATCATAATTAGTATGCAGTATGACGTCACAATGTATTATGACGTCATGATGTATCCGCATTATGACATCACAATATATTATGAGAGCGCAATTTGCAGGTTTCATGACCAATTTCGCTTACCCCAATTTGTGTCACATCTACTGCAGCATCATCAGCATGTATTATGACGTCAGAGTATATGATGACATCATAATTAGTATGCAGTATGATGTCACAATGTATTATGACGTCATAATGTATCCGCATTATGACATCACAATATATTATGAGAGCGCAACATGCAGGTATTATGACCAATTTCGCTTACCCCAATTTGTGTCACATCTACTGGAGCATCATGAGCATGTATTATGACGTCACAGTATATGATGACATCATAATTAGTATGCAGTATGAAGTCACAATGTATTATGACGTCATAATGTATCCGCATTATGACAGCACAATATATTATGAGAGCGCAACATTCAGGTATTATGAGCAATTTCTCTTACCCCAATTTGTGTCACATCTACTGGAGCATCATGAGCATGTATTATGACGTCACAGTATATGATGACATCATAATTAGTATGCAGTATGACGTCACAATGTATTATGACGTCATGATGTATCCGCATTATGACATCACAATATATTATGAGAGCGCAATTTGCAGGTTTCATGACCAATTTCGCTTACCCCAATTTGTGTCAAATCTAATGGAGAATCATGAGCATGTACTATGACGTCACAGTATATGATGACATCATAATTAGTATGCAGTATGACGTCACAATGTATTATGACGTCATAATGTATCCGCATTATGACATCACAATATATTATGAGAGCGCAACATGCAGGTATTATGAGCAATTTCTCTTACCCCAATTTGTGTCACATCTACTGGAGCATCATGAGCATGTATTATGACGTCAGAGTATATGATGACATCATAATTAGTATGCAGTATGACGTCACAATGTATTATGACGTCATAATGTATCCGCATTATGACATCACAATATATTATGAGAGCGCAATTTGCAGGTTTCATGACCAATTTCGCTTACCCCAATTTGTGTCACATCTACTGCAGCATCATCAGCATATATTATGACGTCAGAGTATATGATGACATCATAATTAGTATGCAGTATGACGTCACAATATATTATAACGTCATAATGTATCCGCATTATGACATCACAATATATTATGAGAGCGCAACATGCAGGTATTATGAGCAATTTCTCTTACCCCAATTTGTGTCAAATCTACTGGAGAATCATGAGCATGTATTATGACGTCACAGTATATGATGACATCATAATTAGTATGCACTCTGACGTCACAATGTATTATGACGTCATAATGTATCCGCATTATGACATCACAATATATTATGAGAGCGCAACATGCAGGTATTATGACCAACTTCGCTTACCCCAATTTGTGTCACATCTACTGGAGCATCATGAGCATGTATTATGATGTCAGAGTATATGATGACATCATAATTAGTATGCAGTATGACGTCACAATGTATTATGACGTCATAATGTATCCGCATTATGACAGCACAATATATTATGAGAGCGCAATTTGCAGGTTTCATGACTAATTTCGCTTACCCCAATTTGTGTCACATCTACTGCAGCATCATCAGCATGTATTATGACGTCAGAGTATATGATGACATCATAATTAGTATGCAGTATGATGTCACAATGTATTATGACGTCATAATATATCCGCATTATGACATCACAATATATTATGAGAGCGCAACATGCAGGTATTATGACCAATTTCGCTTACCCCAATTTGTGTCACATCTACTGGAGCATCATGAGCATGTATTATGACGTCACAGTATATGATGACATCATAATTAGTATGCAGTATGAAGTCACAATGTATTATGACGTCATAAAGTATCCGCATTATGACATCACAATATATTATGAGAGCGCAACATGCAGGTATTATGAGCAATTTCTCTTACACCAATTTGTGTCAAATCTACTGGAGAATCATGAGCATGTATTATGACGTCACAGTATATGATGACATCATAATTAGTATGCAGTATGACGTCACAATGTATTATGACGTCATAATGTATCCGCATTATGACATCACAATATATTATGAGAGCGCAATTTGCAGGTTTCATGACAAATTTCGCTTACCCCAATTTGTGTCACATCTACTGCAGCATCATCAGCATGTATTATGACGTCAGAGTATATGATGACATCATAATTAGTATGCAGTATGATGTCACAATGTATTATGACGTCATAATGTATCCGCATTATGACATCACAATATATTATGAGAGCGCAATTTGCAGGTTTCATGACCAATTTCGCTTACCCCAATTTGTGTCACATCTACTGCAGCATCATCAGCATGTATTATGACGTCAGAGTATATGATGACATCATAATTAATATGCAGTATGACGTCACAATGTATTATGACGTCATAATGTATCCGCATTATGACATCACAATATATTATGAGAGCGCAACATGCAGGTATTATGAGCAATTTCTCTTACCCCAATTTGTGTCACATCTACTGGAGAATCATGAGCATGTATTATGACGTCACAGTATATGATGACATCATAATTAGTATGCAGTATGACGTCACAATGTATTATGACGTCATAATGTATCCGCATTATGACATCACAATATATTATCAGAGCGCAATTTGCAGGTTTCATGACCAATTTCGCTTACCCCAATTTGTGTCACATCTACTGCAGCATCATCAGCATGTATTATGACGTCAGAGTATATGATGACATCATAATTAGTATGCAGTATGATGTCACAATGTATTATGACGTCATAATGTATCCGCATTATGACATCACAATATATTATGAGAGCGCAAGATGCAGGTATTATGACCAATTTCGCTTACCACAATTTGTGTCACATCTACTGGAGCATCATGAGCATGTATTATGACGTCACAGTATATGATGACATCATAATTAGTATGCAGTATGAAGTCACAATGTATTATGACGACATAATGTATCCGCATTATGACAGCACAATATAATATGAGAGCGCAACATTCAGGTATTATGAGCAATTTCTCTTACCCCAATTTGTGTCACATCTACTGGAGCATCATGAGCATGTATTATGACGTCACAGTATATGATGACATCATAATTAGTATGCAGTATGACGTCACAATGTATTATGACGTCATAATGTATCCGCATTATGACATCACAATATATTATGAGAGCGCAATTTGCAGGTTTCATGACCAATTTCGCTTACCCCAATTTGTGTCAAATCTAATGGAGAATCATGAGCATGTACTATGACGTCAGAGTATATGATGACATCATAATTAGTATGCAGTATGACGTCACAATGTATTATGACGTCATAATGTATCCGCATTATGACAGCACAATATATTATGAGAGCGCAATTTGCAGGTTTCATGACCAATTTCGCTTACCCCAATTTGTGTCACATCTACTGCAGCATCATCAGCATGTATTATGACGTCAGAGTATATGATGACATCATAATTAGTATGCAGTATGAAGTCACAATGTATTATGACGTCATAATGTATCCGCATTATGACATCACAATATATTATGAGAGCGCAACATGCAGGTATTATGAGCAATTTCTCTTACCACAATTTGTGTCAAATCTACTGGAGAATCATGAGCATGTATTATGACGTCACAGTATATGATGACATCATAATTAGTATGCAGTATGACGTCACAATGTATTATGACGTCATAATGTATCCGCATTATGACATCACAATATATTATGAGAGCGCAATTTGCAGGTTTCATGACAAATTTCGCTTACCCCAATTTGTGTCACATCTACTGCAGCATCATGAGCATGTATTATGACGTCACAGTATATGATGACATCATAATTAGTATGCAGTATGAAGTCACAATGTATTATGACGTCATAATGTATCCGCATTATGACATCACAATATATTATGAGAGCGCAACATGCAGGTATTATGAGCAATTTCTCTTACGCCAATTTGTGTCACATCTACTGGAGCATCATGAGCATGTATTATGACGTCACAGTATATGATGACATCATAATTAGTATGCAGTATGACGTCACAATGTATTATGACGTCATAATGTATCCGCATTATGACAGCACAATATATTATGAGAGCGCAATTTGCAGGTTTCATGACCAATTTCGCTTACCCCAAGTTGTGTCACATCTGCTGCAGCATCATCAGCATGTATTATGACGTCAGAGTATATGATGACATCATAATTAGTATGCAGTATGATGTCACAATGTATTATGACGTCATAATGTATCCGCATTATGACATCACAATATATTATGAGAGCGCAACATGCAGGTATTATGACCAATTTCGCTTACCCCAATTTGTGTCACATCTACTGGAGCATCATGAGCATGTATTATGACGTCAGAGTATATGATGACATCATAATTAGTATGCAGTATGACGTCACAATGTATTATGACGTCATAATGTATCCGCATTATGACATCACAATATATTATGAGAGCGCAACATGCAGGTATTATGAGCAATTTCTCTTACCCCAATTTTTGTCAAATCGACTGGAGAATCATGAGCATGTATTAAAACGTCACAGTATATGATGACATCATAATTAGTATGCACTATGACGTCACAATGCATTATGACCTCATAATGTATCCGCATTATGACAGCACATTATATTATGAGAGCGCAATTTGCAGGTTTCATGACCAATTTCGCTTACCCCAATTTGTGTCACATCTACTGCAGCATCATCAGCATGTATTATGACGTCAGAGTATATGATGACATCATAATTAGTATGCAGTATGATGTCACAATGTATTATGACGTCATAATGTATCCGCATTATGACATCACAATATATTATGAGAGCGCAACATGCAGGTATTATGAGCAATTTCTCTTACCCCAATTTGTGTCACATCTACTGGAGCATCATGAGCATGTGTTATGACGTCACAGTATATGATGACATCATAATTAGTATGCAGTATGACGTCACAATGTATTATGACGTCATAATGTATCCGCATTATGACATCACAATATATTATGAGAGCGCAATTTGCAGGTTTCATGACCAATTTCGCTTACCCCAATTTGTGTCACATCTACTGCAGCATCATCAGCATGTATTATGACGTCAGAGTATATGATGACATCATAATGAGTATGCAGTATGACGTCACAATGTATTATGACGTCATAATGTATCCGCATTATGACATCACAATATATTATGAGAGCGCAACATGCAGGTATTATGAGCAATTTCTCTTACCCCAATTTGTGTCAAATCTACTGGAGAATCATGAGCATGTATTATGACGTCACAGTATATGATGACATCATAATTAGTATGCACTATGACGTCACAATGTATTATGACGTCATAATGTATCCGCATTATGACATCACAATATATTATGAGAGCGCAACATGCAGGTATTATGAGCAATTTCTCTTACCCCAATTTGTGTCACATCTACTGGAGCATCATGAGCATGTATTATGACGTCAGAGTATATGATGACATCATAATTAGTATGCAGTATGACGTCACAATGTATTATGACGTCATAATGTATCCGCATTATGACATCACAATATATTATGAGAGCGCAATTTGCAGGTTTCATGACCAATTTCGCTTACCCCAATTTGTGTCAAATCTACTGGAGAATCATGAGCATGTATTATGACGTCACAGTATATGATGACATCATAATTAATATGCAGTATGACGTCACAATGTATTATGACGTCATAATGTATCCGCATTATGACATCACAATATATTATGAGAGCGCAACATGCAGGTATTATGAGCAATTTCTCTTGCCCCAATTTGTGTCACATCTACTGGAGCATCATGAGCATGTATTATGACGTCACAGTATATGATGACATCATAATTAGTATGCAGTATGACGTCACAATGTATTATGACGTCATAATGTATCCGCATTATGACATCACAACATATTATGAGAGCGCAACATGCAGGTATTATGACCAATTTCGCTAACCCCAATTTGTGTCACATCTACTGGAGCATCATGAGCATGTATTATGACGTCACAATATATGATGACATCATAATTAGTATGCAGTATGAAGTCACAATGTATTATGACGTCATAATGTATCCGCATTATGACATCACAAAATATTATGAGAGCGCAACATGCAGGTATTATGAGCAATTTCTCTTACCCCAATTTGTGTCACATCTACTGGAGCATCATGAGCATGTATTATGACGAATCAGTATATGATGACATCATAATTAGTATGCGGTATGACGTCACAATGTATTATGACGTCATAATGTATCCGCATTATGACAGCACAATATATTATGAGAGCGCAATTTGCAGGTTTCATGACCAATTTCGCTTACCCCAATTTGTGTCACATCTACTGCAGCATCATCAGCATGTATTATGACATAAGAGTATATGATGACATCATAATTTGTATGCAGTATGACGTCACAATGTATTATGACATCATAATGTATCCGCATTATGACATCACAATATATTATGAGAGCGCAACATGTAGGTATTATGAGCAATTTCTCTTACCCCAATTTGTGTCAAATCTACTGGAGAATCATGAGCATGTATTATGACGTCACAGTATATGATGACATCATAATTAGTATGCAGTATGACGTCACAATGTATTATGACGTCATAATGTATCCGCATTATGACATCACAATATATTATGAGAGCGCAATTTGCAGGTTTCATGACCAATTTCGCTTACCCCAATTTGTGTCACATCTACTGCAGCATCATCAGCATGTATTATGACGTCAGAGTATATGATGACATCATAATTAGTATGCAGTATGACGTCACAATGTATTATGACGTCATAATGTATCCGCGTTATGACATCACAATATATTATGAGAGCGCAACATGCAGGTATTATGAGCAATTTCTCTTACCCCAATTTGTGTCACATCTACTGGAGCATCATGAGCATGTATTATGACGTCACAGTATATGATGACATCATAATTAGTATGCAGTATGACGTCACAATGTATTATGACGTCATAATGTATCCGCATTATGACAGCACAATATATTATGAGAGCGCAATTTGCAGGTTTCATGACCAATTTCGCTGAGCCCAATTTGTGTCACATCTACTGCAGAATCATCAGCATGTATTATGACGTCAGAGTATATGATGACATCATAATTAGTATGCAGTATGATGTCACAATGTATTATGACGTCATAATGTATCCGCATTATGACATCACAATATATTATGAGAGCGCAACATGCAGGTATTATGACCAATTTCGCTTACCCCAATTTGTGTCACATCTACTGGAGCATCATCAGCATGTATTATGACGTCACAGTATATGATGACATCATAATTAGTATGCATTATGATGTCACAATGTATTATGACGTCATAATGTATCCGCATTATGACCTCACAATATAATATGAGAGCGCAACATGCAGGTATTATGAGCAATTTCTCTTACCCCAATTTGTGTCACATCTACTGGAGCATCATGAGCATGTATTATGACGTCACAGTATATGATGACATCATAATTAGTATGCAGTATGACGTCACAATGTATTATGACGTCACAATGTATCCGCATTATGACAGCACAATATATTATGAGAGCGCAATTTGCAGGTTTCATGACCAATTCCGCTTACCCCAATTTGTGTCACATCTACTGCAGCATCATCAGCATGTATTATGACGTCAGAGTATATGATGACATCATAATTAGTATGCAGTATGACGTCACAATGTATTATGACGTCATAATGTATCCGCATTATGACATCACAATATATTATGAGAGCGCAACATACAGGTATTATGAGCAATTTCTCTTACCCCAATTTGTGTCAAATCTACTGGAGAATCATGAGCATGTATTATGACGTCACAGTATATGATGACATCATAATTAGTATGCACTATGACGTCACAATGTATTATGACGTCATAATGTATCCGCATTATGACAGCACAATATATTATGAGAGCGCAATTTGCAGGTTTCATGACCAATTTCGCTTACCCTAATTTGTGTCACATCTGCTGCAGCATCATCAGCATGTATTATGACGTCAGAGTATATGATGACATCATAATTAGTATGCAGTATGATGTCACAATGTATTATGACGTCATAATGTATCCGCATTATGACATCACAATATATTATGAGAGCGCAACATGCAGGTATTATGACCAATTTCGCTTACCCCAATTTGTGTCACATCTACTGGAGCATCATGAGCATGTATTATGACGTCACAGTATATGATGACATCATAATTAGTATGCAGTATGAAGTCACAATGTATTATGACGTCATAATGTATCCGCATTATGACAGCACAATATATTATGAGAGCGCAACATTCAGGTATTATGAGCAATTTCTCTTACCCCAATTTGTGTCACATCTACTGGAGCATCATGAGCATGTATTATGACGTCACAGTATATGATGACATCATAATTAGTATGCAGTATGACGTCACAATGTATTATGACGTCATAATGTATCCGCATTATGACATCACAATATATTTTGAGAGCGCAATTTGCAGGTTTCATCACCAATTTCGCTTACCCCAATTTGTGTCAAATCTAATGGAGAATCATGAGCATGTACTATGACGTCGCAGTATATGATGACATCATAATTAGTATGCAGTATGACGTCACAATGTATTATGACGTCATAATGTATCCGCATTATGACATCACAATATATTATGAGAGCGCAACATGCAGGTATTATGAGCAATTTCTCTTACCCCAATTTGTGTCACATCTACTGGAGCATCATGAGCATGTATTATGACGTCAGAGTATATGAAGACATCATAATTAGTATGCAGTATGACGTCACAATGTATTATGACGTCATAATGTATCCGCATTATGACATCACAATATATTATGAGAGCGCAATTTGCAGGTTTCATGACCAATTTCGCTTACCCCAATTTGTGTCACATCTACTGCAGCATCATCAGCATGTATTATGACGTCAGAGTATATGATGACATCATAATTAGTATGCAGTATGATGTCACAATATATTATGACGTCATAATGTATCCGCATTATGACATCACAATATATTATGAGAGCGCAACATGCAGGTATTATGAGCAATTTCTCTTACCCCAATTTGTGTCAAATCTACTGGAGAATCATGAGCATGTATTATGACGTCACAGTATATGATGACATCACAATTAGTATGCACTATGACGTCACAATGTATTATGACGTCATAATGTATCCGCATTATGACATCACAATATATTATGAGAGCGCAACATGCAGGTATTATGACCAACTTCGCTTACCCCAATTTGTGTCACATCTACTGGAGCATCATGAGCATGTATTATGATGTCAGAGTACATGATGACATCATAATTAGTATGCAGTATGACGTCACAATGTATTATGACGTCATAATGTATCCGCATTATGACAGCACAATATATTATGAGAGCGCAATTTGCAGGTTTCATGACCAATTTCGCTTACCCCAATTTGTGTCACATCTACTGCAGCATCATCAGCATGTATTATGACGTCAGAGTATATGATGACATCATAATTAGTATGCAGTATGATGTCACAATGTATTATGACGTCATAATGTATCCGCATTATGACATCACAATATATTATGAGAGCGCAACATGCAGGTATTATGAGCAATTTCTCTTACCCCAATTTGTGTCACAACTACTGGAGCATCATGAGCATGTATTATGATGTCAGAGTATATGATGACATCATAATTAGTATGCAGTATGACGTCACAATGTATTATGACGTCATAATGTATCCGCATTATGACAGCACAATATATTATGAGAGCGCAATTTGCAGGTTTCATGACCAATTTCGCTTACCCCAATTTGTGTCACATCTACTGCAGCATCATCAGCATGTATTATGACGTCAGAGTATATGATGACATCATAATTAGTATGCAGTATGATGTCACAATGTATTATGACGTCATAATGTATCCGCATTATGACATCACAATATATTATGAGAGCGCAACATGCAGGTATTATGAGCAATTTCTCTTACCCCAATTTGTGTCACATCTACTGGAGCATCATGAGCATGTATTATGACGTCACAGTATATGATGACATCATAATTAGTATGCAGTATGACGTCACAATGTATTATGACGTCATAATGTATCCGCATTATGACATCACAATATATTATGAGAGCGCAATTTGCAGGTTTCATGACCAATTTCGCTTACCCCAATTTGTGTCACATCTACTGCAGCATCATCAGCATGTATTATGACGTCAGAGTATATGATGACATCATAATTAGTATGCAGTATGATGTCACAATGTATTATGACGTCATAATGTATCCGCATTATGACATCACAATATATTATGAGAGCGCAACATGCAGGTATTATGACCAATTTCGCTTACCCCAATTTGTGTCACATCTACTGGAGCATCATGAGCATGTATTATGACGTCACAGTATATGATGATATCATAATTAGTATGCAGTATGAAGTCACAATGTATTATGACGTCATAATGTATCCGCATTATGACAGCACAATATATTATGAGAGCGCAACATTCAGGTATTATGAGCAATTTCTCTTACCCCAATTTGTGTCACATCTACTGGAGCATCATGAGCATGTATTATGACGTCACAGTATATGATGACATCATAATTAGTATGCAGTATGACGTCACAATGTATTATGACGTCATAATGTATCCGCATTATGACATCACAATATATTATGAGAGCGCAATTTGCAGGTTTCATGACCAATTTCGCTTACCCCAATTTGTGTCAAATCTAATGGAGAATCATGAGCATGTACTATGACGTCACAGTATATGATGACATCATAATTAGTATGCAGTATGACGCCACAATGTATTATGACGTCATAATGTATCCGCATTAAGACATCACAATATATTATGAGAGCGCAACATGCAGGTATTATGAGCAATTTCTCTTACCCCAATTTGTGTCACATCTACTGGAGCATCATGAGCATGTATTATGACGTCAGAGTATATGATGACATCATAATTAGTATGCAGTATGACGTCACAATGTATTATGACGTCATAATGTATCCGCATTATGACATCACAATATATTATGAGAGTGCAATTTGCAGGTTTCATGACCAATTTCGCTTACCCCAATTTGTGTCACATCTACTGCAGCATCATCAGCATGTATTATGACGTCAGAGTATATGATGACATCATAATTAGTATGCAGTATGATGTCACAATGTATTATGACGTCATAATGTATCCGCATTATGACATCACAATATATTATGAGAGCGCAACATGCAGATATTATGACCAATTTCGCTTACCCCAATTTGTGTCACATCTACTGGAGCATCATGAGCATGTATTATGACGTCACAGTATATGATGACATCATAATTAGTATGCATTATGATGTCACAATGTATTATGACGTCATAATGTATCCGCATTATGACCTCACAATATAATATGAGAGCGCAACATGCAGGTATTATGAGCAATTTCTCTTACCCCAATTTGTGTCACATCTACTGGAGCATCATGAGCATGTATTATGACGTCACAGTATATGATGACATCATAATTAGTATGCAGTATGACGTCACAATGTATTATGACGTCACAATGTATCCGCATTATGACAGCACAATATATTATGAGAGCGCAATTTGCAGGTTTCATGACCAATTCCGCTTACCCCAATTTGTGTCACATCTACTGCAGCATCATCAGCATGTATTATGACGTCAGAGTATATGATGACATCATAATTAGTATGCAGTATGACGTCACAATGTATTATGACGTCATAATGTATCCGCATTATGACATCACAATATATTATGAGAGCGCAACATACAGGTATTATGAGCAATTTCTCTTACCCCAATTTGTGTCAAATCTACTGGAGAATCATGAGCATGTATTATGACGTCACAGTATATGATGACATCATAATTAGTATGCACTATGACGTCACAATGTATTATGACGTCATAATGTATCCGCATTATGACAGCACAATATATTATGAGAGCGCAATTTGCAGGTTTCATGACCAATTTCGCTTACCCTAATTTGTGTCACATCTGCTGCAGCATCATCAGCATGTATTATGACGTCAGAGTATATGATGACATCATAATTAGTATGCAGTATGATGTCACAATGTATTATGACGTCATAATGTATCCGCATTATGACATCACAATATATTATGAGAGCGCAACATGCAGGTATTATGACCAATTTCGCTTACCCCAATTTGTGTCACATCTACTGGAGCATCATGAGCATGTATTATGACGTCACAGTATATGATGACATCATAATTAGTATGCAGTATGACGTCACAATATATTATGACGTCATAATGTATCCGCATTATGACATCACAATATATTATGAGAGCGCAACATGCAGGTATTATGAGCAATTTCTCTTACCCCAATTTGTGTCAAATCTACTGGAGAATCATGAGCATGTATTATGACGTCACAGTATATGATGACATCATAATTAGTATGCAGTATGACGTCACAATGTATTATGACGTCATAATGTATCCGCATTATGACAGCACAATATATTATGAGAGCGCAATTGCAGGTTTCATGACCAATTTCGCTTACCCCAATTTGTGTCACATCTACTGCAGCATCATCAGCATGTATTATGACGTCAGAGTATATGATGACATCATAATTAGTATGCAGTATGATGTCACAATGTATTATGACGTCATAATGTATCCGCATTATGACATCACAATATATTATGAGAGTGCAACATGCAGGTATTATGAGGAATTTCTCTTACCCCAATTTGTGTCACATCTACTGGAGCATCATGAGCATCTATTATGACGTCACAGTATATGATGACATCATAATTAGTATGCAGTATGACGTCACAATGTATTATGACGTCATAATGTATCCGCATTATGACAGCACAATATATTATGAGAGCGCAATTTGCAGGTTTCATGACCAATTTCGCTTACCCCAATTTGTGTCACATCTACTGCAGCATCATCAGCATGTATTATGACGTCAGAGTATATGATGACATCATAATTAGTATGCAGTATGACGTCACAATATATTATGACGTCATAATGTATCCGCATTATGACATCACAATATATTATGAGAGCGCAACATGCAGGTATTATGAGCAATTTCTCTTACCCCAATTTGTGTCAAATCTACTGGAGAATCATGAGCATGTATTATGACGTCACAGTATATGATGACATCATAATTAGTATGCACTATGACGTCACAATGTATTATGACGTCATAATGTATCCGCATTATGACATCACAATATATTATGAGAGCGCAACATGCAGGTATTATGAGCAATTTCTCTTACCCCAATTTGTGTCACATCTACTGGAGCATCATGAGCATGTATTATGATGTCAGAGTATATGATGACATCATAATTAGTATGCAGTATGACGTCACAATGTATTATGACGTCATAATGTATCCGCATTATGACAGCACAATATATTATGAGAGCGCAATTTGCAGGTTTCATGACCAATTTCGCTTACCCCAATTTGTGTCACATCTACTGCAGCATCATCAGCATGTATTATGACGTCAGAGTATATGATGACATCATAATTAGTATGCAGTATGATGTCACAATGTATTATGACGTCATAATATATCCGCATTATGACATCACAATATATTATGAGAGCGCAACATGCAGGTATTATGAGCAATTTCTCTTACCCCAATTTGTGTCACATCTACTGGAGCATCATGAGCATGTATTATGACGTCACAGTATATGATGACATCATAATTAGTATGCAGTATGAAGTCACAATGTATTATGACGTCATAAAGTATCCGCATTATGACATCACAATATATTATGAGAGCGCAACATGCAGGTATTATGACCAATTTCTCTTACACCAATTTGTGTCAAATCTACTGGAGAATCATGAGCATGTATTATGACGTCACAGTATATGATGACATCATAATTAGTATGCAGTATGACGTCACAATGTATTATGACGTCATAATGTATCCGCATTATGACATCACAATATATTATGAGAGCGCAATTTTTAGGTTTCATGACCAATTTCGCTTACCCCAATTTGTGTCACATCTACTGCAGCATCATCAGCATGTATTATGACGTCAGAGTATATAATGACATCATAATTAGTATGCAGTATGATGTCACAATGCATTATGACGTCATAATATATCCGCATTATGACATCACAATATATTATGAGAGCGCAACATGCAGGTATTATGACCAATTTCGCTTACCCCAATTTGTGTCACATCTACTGGAGCATCATGAGCATGTATTATGATGTCACAGTATATGATGACATCATAATTAGTATGCAGTATGAAGTCACAATGTATTATGACGTCATAAAGTATCCGCATTATGACATCACAATATATTATGAGAGCGCAACATGCAGGTATTATGAGCAATTTCTCTTACACCAATTTGTGTCAAATCTACTGGAGAATCATGAGCATGTATTATGACGTCACAGTATATGATGACATCATAATTAGTATGCAGTATGACGTCACAATGTATTATGACGTCATAATGTATCCGCATTATGACATCACAATATATTATGAGAGCGCAATTTGCAGGTTTCATGAACAATTTCGCTTACCCCAATTTGTGTCACATCTACTGCAGCATCATCAGCATGTATTATGACGTCAGAGTATATGATGACATCATAATTAGTATGCAGTATGATGTCACAATGTATTATGACGTCATAATGTATCCGCATTATGACATCACAATATATTATGAGAGCGCAATTTGCAGGTTTCATGACCAATTTCGCTTACCCCAATTTGTGTCACATCTACTGCAGCATCATCAGCATGTATTATGACGTCAGAGTATATGATGACATCATAATTAATATGCAGTATGACGTCACAATGTATTATGACGTCATAATGTATCCGCATTATGACATCACAATATATTATGAGAGCGCAACATGCAGGCATTATGAGCAATTTCTCTTACCCCAATTTGTGTCACATCTACTGGAGCATCATGAGCATGTATTATGATGTCAGAGTATATGATGACATCATAATTAGTATGCAGTATGACGTCACAATGTATTATGACGTCATAATGTATCCGCATTATGACAGCACATTATATTATGAGAGCGCAATTTGCAGGTTTCATGACCAATTTCGCTTACCCCAATTTGTGTCACATCTACTGCAGCATCATCAGCATGTATTATGACGTCAGAGTATATGATGACATCATAATTAGTATGCAGTATGATGTCACAATGTATTATGACGTCATAATGTATCCGCATTATGACATCACAATATATTATGAGAGCGCAACATGCAGGTATTATGAGCAATTTCTCTTACCCCAATTTGTGTCACATCTACTGGAGCATCATGAGCATGTATTATGACGTCACAGTATATGATGACATCATAATTAGTATGCAGTATGACGTCACAATGTATTATGACGTCATAATGTATCCGCATTATGACATCACAATATATTATGAGAGCGGAATTTGCAGGTTTCATGACCAATTTCGCTTACCCCAATTTGTGTCACATCTACTGCAGCATCATCAGCATGTATTATGACGTCAGAGTATATGATGACATCATAATTAGTATGCAGTATGATGTCACAATGTATTATGACGTCATAATGTATCCGCATTATGACATCACAATATATTATGAGAGCGCAACATGCAGGTATTATGACCAATTTCGCTTACCCCAATTTGTGTCACATCTACTGGAGCATCATGAGCATGTATTATGACGTCACAGTATATGATGACATCATAATTAGTATGCAGTATGAAGTCACAATGTATTATGACGTCATAATGTATCCGCATTATGACAGCACAATATATTATGAGAGCGCAACATTCAGGTATTATGAGCAATTTCTCTTACCCCAATTTGTGTCACATCTACTGGAGCATCATGAGCATGTATTATGACGTCACAGTATATGATGACATCATAATTAGTATGCAGTATGACGTCACAATGTATTATGACGTCATGATGTATCCGCATTATGACATCACAATATATTATGAGAGCGCAATTTGCAGGTTTCATGACCAATTTCGCTTACCCCAATTTGTGTCAAATCTAATGGAGAATCATGAGCATGTACTATGACGTCACAGTATATGATGACATCATAATTAGTATGCAGTATGACGTCACAATGTATTATGACGTCATAATGTATCCGCATTATGACATCACAATATATTATGAGAGCGCAACATGCAGGTATTATGAGCAATTTCTCTTACCCCAATTTGTGTCACATCTACTGGAGCATCATGAGCATGTATTATGACGTCAGAGTATATGATGACATCATAATTAGTATGCAGTATGACGTCACAATGTATTATGACGTCATAATGTATCCGCATTATGACATCACAATATATTATGAGAGCGCAATTTGCAGGTTTCATGACCAATTTCGCTTACCCCAATTTGTGTCACATCTACTGCAGCATCATCAGCATATATTATGACGTCAGAGTATATGATGACATCATAATTAGTATGCAGTATGACGTCACAATATATTATAACGTCATAATGTATCCGCATTATGACATCACAATATATTATGAGAGCGCAACATGCAGGTATTATGAGCAATTTCTCTTACCCCAATTTGTGTCAAATCTACTGGAGAATCATGAGCATGTATTATGACGTCACAGTATATGATGACATCATAATTAGTATGCACTATGACGTCACAATGTATTATGACGTCATAATGTATCCGCATTATGACATCACAATATATTATGAGAGCGCAACATGCAGGTATTATGACCAACTTCGCTTACCCCAATTTGTGTCACATCTACTGGAGCATCATGAGCATGTATTATGATGTCAGAGTATATGATGACATCATAATTAGTATGCAGTATGACGTCACAATGTATTATGACGTCATAATGTATCCGCATTATGACAGCACAATATATTATGAGAGCGCAATTTGCAGGTTTCATGACTAATTTCGCTTACCCCAATTTGTGTCACATCTACTGCAGCATCATCAGCATGTATTATGACGTCAGAGTATATGATGACATCATAATTAGTATGCAGTATGATGTCACAATGTATTATGACGTCATAATATATCCGCATTATGACATCACAATATATTATGAGAGCGCAACATGCAGGTATTATGACCAATTTCGCTTACCCCAATTTGTGTCACATCTACTGGAGCATCATGAGCATGTATTATGACGTCACAGTATATGATGACATCATAATTAGTATGCAGTATGAAGTCACAATGTATTATGACGTCATAAAGTATCCGCATTATGACATCACAATATATTATGAGAGCGCAACATGCAGGTATTATGAGCAATTTCTCTTACACCAATTTGTGTCAAATCTACTGGAGAATCATGAGCATGTATTATGACGTCACAGTATATGATGACATCATAATTAGTATGCAGTATGACGTCACAATGTATTATGACGTCATAATGTATCCGCATTATGACATCACAATATATTATGAGAGCGCAATTTGCAGGTTTCATGACCAATTTCGCTTACCCCAATTTGTGTCACATCTACTGCAGCATCATCAGCATGTATTATGACGTCAGAGTATATGATGACATCATAATTAGTATGCAGTATGATGTCACAATGTATTATGACGTCATAATGTATCCGCATTATGACATCACAATATATTATGAGAGCGCAATTTGCAGGTTTCATGACCAATTTCGCTTACCCCAATTTGTGTCACATCTACTGCAGCATCATCAGCATGTATTATGACGTCAGAGTATATGATGACATCATAATTAATATGCAGTATGACGTCACAATGTATTATGACGTCATAATGTATCCGCATTATGACATCACAATATATTATGAGAGCGCAACATGCAGGTATTATGAGCAATTTCTCTTACCCCAATTTGTGTCACATCTACTGGAGAATCATGAGCATGTATTATGACGTCACAGTATATGATGACATCATAATTAGTATGCAGTATGACGTCACAATGTATTATGACGTCATAATGTATCCGCATTATGACATCACAATATATTATCAGAGCGCAATTTGCAGGTTTCATGACCAATTTCGCTTACCCCAATTTGTGTCACATCTACTGCAGCATCATCAGCATGTATTATGACGTCAGAGTATATGATGACATCATAATTAGTATGCAGTATGATGTCACAATGTATTATGACGTCATAATGTATCCGCATTATGACATCACAATATATTATGAGAGCGCAAGATGCAGGTATTATGACCAATTTCGCTTACCACAATTTGTGTCACATCTACTGGAGCATCATGAGCATGTATTATGACGTCACAGTATATGATGACATCATAATTAGTATGCAGTATGAAGTCACAATGTATTATGACGTCATAATGTATCCGCATTATGACAGCACAATATAATATGAGAGCGCAACATTCAGGTATTATGAGCAATTTCTCTTACCCCAATTTGTGTCACATCTACTGGAGCATCATGAGCATGTATTATGACGTCACAGTATATGATGACATCATAATTAGTATGCAGTATGACGTCACAATGTATTATGACGTCATAATGTATCCGCATTATGACATCACAATATATTATGAGAGCGCAATTTGCAGGTTTCATGACCAATTTCGCTTACCCCAATTTGTGTCAAATCTAATGGAGAATCATGAGCATGTACTATGACGTCAGAGTATATGATGACATCATAATTAGTATGCAGTATGACGTCACAATGTATTATGACGTCATAATGTATCCGCATTATGACAGCACAATATATTATGAGAGCGCAATTTGCAGGTTTCATGACCAATTTCGCTTACCCCAATTTGTGTCACATCTACTGCAGCATCATCAGCATGTATTATGACGTCAGAGTATATGATGACATCATAATTAGTATGCAGTATGAAGTCACAATGTATTATGACGTCATAATGTATCCGCATTATGACATCACAATATATTATGAGAGCGCAACATGCAGGTATTATGAGCAATTTCTCTTACCACAATTTGTGTCAAATCTACTGGAGAATCATGAGCATGTATTATGACGTCACAGTATATGATGACATCATAATTAGTATGCAGTATGACGTCACAATGTATTATGACGTCATAATGTATCCGCATTATGACATCACAATATATTATGAGAGCGCAATTTGCAGGTTTCATGACAAATTTCGCTTACCCCAATTTGTGTCACATCTACTGCAGCATCATGAGCATGTATTATGACGTCACAGTATATGATGACATCATAATTAGTATGCAGTATGACGTCACAATGTATTATGACGTCATAATGTATCCGCATTATGACATCACAATATATTATGAGAGCGCAACATGCAGGTATTATGAGCAATTTCTCTTACGCCAATTTGTGTCACATCTACTGGAGCATCATGAGCATGTATTATGACGTCACAGTATATGATGACATCATAATTAGTATGCAGTATGACGTCACAATGTATTATGACGTCATAATGTATCCGCATTATGACAGCACAATATATTATGAGAGCGCAATTTGCAGGTTTCATGACCAATTTCGCTTACCCCAAGTTGTGTCACATCTGCTGCAGCATCATCAGCATGTATTATGACGTCAGAGTATATGATGACATCATAATTAGTATGCAGTATGATGTCACAATGTATTATGACGTCATAATGTATCCGCATTATGACATCACAATATATTATGAGAGCGCAACATGCAGGTATTATGAGCAATTTCTCTTACCCCAATTTTTGTCAAATCGACTGGAGAATCATGAGCATGTATTAAAACGTCACAGTATATGATGACATCATAATTAGTATGCACTATGACGTCACAATGCATTATGACCTCATAATGTATCCGCATTATGACAGCACATTATATTATGAGAGCGCAATTTGCAGGTTTCATGACCAATTTCGCTTACCCCAATTTGTGTCACATCTACTGCAGCATCATCAGCATGTATTATGACGTCAGAGTATATGATGACATCATAATTAGTATGCAGTATGATGTCACAATGTATTATGACGTCATAATGTATCCGCATTATGACATCACAATATATTATGAGAGCGCAACATGCAGGTATTATGAGCAATTTCTCTTACCCCAATTTGTGTCACATCTACTGGAGCATCATGAGCATGTGTTATGACGTCACAGTATATGATGACATCATAATTAGTATGCAGTATGACGTCACAATGTATTATGACGTCATAATGTATCCGCATTATGACATCACAATATATTATGAGAGCGCAATTTGCAGGTTTCATGACCAATTTCGCTTACCCCAATTTGTGTCACATCTACTGCAGCATCATCAGCATGTATTATGACGTCAGAGTATATGATGACATCATAATGAGTATGCAGTATGACGTCACAATGTATTATGACGTCATAATGTATCCGCATTATGACATCACAATATATTATGAGAGCGCAACATGCAGGTATTATGAGCAATTTCTCTTACCCCAATTTGTGTCAAATCTACTGGAGAATCATGAGCATGTATTATGACGTCACAGTATATGATGACATCATAATTAGTATGCACTATGACGTCACAATGTATTATGACGTCATAATGTATCCGCATTATGACATCACAATATATTATGAGAGCGCAACATGCAGGTATTATGAGCAATTTCTCTTACCCCAATTTGTGTCACATCTACTGGAGCATCATGAGCATGTATTATGACGTCAGAGTATATGATGACATCATAATTAGTATGCAGTATGACGTCACAATGTATTATGACGTCATAATGTATCCGCATTATGACATCACAATATATTATGAGAGCGCAATTTGCAGGTTTCATGACCAATTTCGCTTACCCCAATTTGTGTCAAATCTACTGGAGAATCATGAGCATGTATTATGACGTCACAGTATATGATGACATCATAATTAATATGCAGTATGACGTCACAATGTATTATGACGTCATAATGTATCCGCATTATGACATCACAATATATTATGAGAGCGCAACATGCAGGTATTATGAGCAATTTCTCTTGCCCCAATTTGTGTCACATCTACTGGAGCATCATGAGCATGTATTATGACGTCACAGTATATGATGACATCATAATTAGTATGCAGTATGACGTCACAATGTATTATGACGTCATAATGTATCCGCATTATGACATCACAACATATTATGAGAGCGCAACATGCAGGTATTATGACCAATTTCGCTAACCCCAATTTGTGTCACATCTACTGGAGCATCATGAGCATGTATTATGACGTCACAATATATGATGACATCATAATTAGTATGCAGTATGAAGTCACAATGTATTATGACGTCATAATGTATCCGCATTATGACATCACAAAATATTATGAGAGCGCAACATGCAGGTATTATGAGCAATTTCTCTTACCCCAATTTGTGTCACATCTACTGGAGCATCATGAGCATGTATTATGACGAATCAGTATATGATGACATCATAATTAGTATGCGGTATGACGTCACAATGTATTATGACGTCATAATGTATCCGCATTATGACAGCACAATATATTATGAGAGCGCAATTTGCAGGTTTCATGACCAATTTCGCTTACCCCAATTTGTGTCACATCTACTGCAGCATCATCAGCATGTATTATGACATAAGAGTATATGATGACATCATAATTTGTATGCAGTATGACGTCACAATGTATTATGACATCATAATGTATCCGCATTATGACATCACAATATATTATGAGAGCGCAACATGTAGGTATTATGAGCAATTTCTCTTACCCCAATTTGTGTCAAATCTACTGGAGAATCATGAGCATGTATTATGACGTCACAGTATATGATGACATCATAATTAGTATGCAGTATGACGTCACAATGTATTATGACGTCATAATGTATCCGCATTATGACATCACAATATATTATGAGAGCGCAATTTGCAGGTTTCATGACCAATTTCGCTTACCCCAATTTGTGTCACATCTACTGCAGCATCATCAGCATGTATTATGACGTCAGAGTATATGATGACATCATAATTAGTATGCAGTATGACGTCACAATGTATTATGACGTCATAATGTATCCGCGTTATGACATCACAATATATTATGAGAGCGCAACATGCAGGTATTATGAGCAATTTCTCTTACCCCAATTTGTGTCACATCTACTGGAGCATCATGAGCATGTATTATGACGTCACAGTATATGATGACATCATAATTAGTATGCAGTATGACGTCACAATGTATTATGACGTCATAATGTATCCGCATTATGACAGCACAATATATTATGAGAGCGCAATTTGCAGGTTTCATGACCAATTTCGCTGAGCCCAATTTGTGTCACATCTACTGCAGAATCATCAGCATGTATTATGACGTCAGAGTATATGATGACATCATAATTAGTATGCAGTATGATGTCACAATGTATTATGACGTCATAATGTATCCGCATTATGACATCACAATATATTATGAGAGCGCAACATGCAGGTATTATGACCAATTTCGCTTACCCCAATTTGTGTCACATCTACTGGAGCATCATGAGCATGTATTATGACGTCACAGTATATGATGACATCATAATTAGTATGCAGTATGACGTCGCAATATATTATGACGTCATAATGTATCCGCATTATGACATCACAATATATTATGAGAGCGCAACATGCAGGTATTATGAGCAATTTCTCTTACCCCAATTTGTGTCAAATCTACTGGAGAATCATGAGCATGTATTATGACGTCACAGTATATGATGACATCATAATTAGTATGCACTATGACGTCAGAATGTATTATGACGTCATAATGTATCCGCATTATGACAGCACAATATATTATGAGAGTGCAATTTGCAGGTTTCATGACCAATTTCGCTTACCCCAATTTGTGTCACATCTACTGCAGCATCATCAGCATGTATTATGACGTCAGAGTATATGATGACATCATAATTAGTATGCAGTATGATGTCACAATGTATTATGACGTCATAATATATCCGCATTATGACATCACAATATATTATGAGAGCGCAACATGCAGGTATTATGACCAATTTCGCTTTCCCCAATTTGTGTCACATCTACTGGAGCATCATGAGCATGTATTATGACGTCACAGTATATGATGACATCATAATTAGTATGCAGTATGAAGTCACAATGTATTATGACGTCATAATGTATCCGCATTATGACATCACAATATATTATGAGAGCGCAACATGCAGGTATTATGAGTAATTTCTCTTACCCCAATTTGTGTCACATCTACTGGAGCATCATGAGCATGTATTATGACGTCACAGTATATGATGACATCATAATTAGTATGCAGTATGACGTCACAATGTATTTTGACGTCATAATGTATCCGCATTATGACATCACAATATATTATGAGAGCACAATTTGCAGGTTTCATGACCAATTTCTCTTACCCCAATTTGTGTCACATCTACTGCAGCAGCATCAGCATGTATTATGACGTCAGAGTATATGATGACATCATAATTAGTATGCAGTATGACGTCACAATGTATTATGACGTCATAATGTATCCGCATTATGACATCACAATATATTATGAGAGCGCAACATGCAGGTATTATGAGCAATTTCTCTTACCCCAATTTGTGTCAAATCTACTGGAGAATCTTGAGCATGTATTATGACGTCACAGTATATGATGACATCATAATTAGTATGCAGTATGACGTCACAATGTATTATGACGTCATAATGTATCCGCATTATGACATCACAATATATTATGAGAGCGCAATTTGCAGGTTTCATGACCAATTTCGCTTACCCCAATTTGTGTCACATCTACTGCAGCATCATCAGCATGTATTATGACGTCAGAGTATATGATGACATCATAATTAGTATGCAGTATGACGTCACAATGTATTATGACGTCATAATGTATCCGCATTATGACATCACAATATATTATGAGAGCGCAACATGCAGGTATTATGAGCAATTTCTCTTCCCCCAATTTGTGTCACATCTACTGGAGCATCATGAGCATGTATTATGACGTCACAGTATGTGATGACATCATAATTAGTATGCAGTATGACGTCACAATGTATTATGACGTCATAATGTATCCGCATTATGACAGCACAATATATTATGAGAGCGCAATTTGCAGGTTTCATGACCAATTTCGCTTACCCCAATTTGTGTCACATCTACTGCAGCATCATCAGCATGTATTATGACGTCAGAGTATATGATGACATCATAATTAGTATGCAGTATGACGTCACAATATATTATGACGTCATAATGTATCCGCATTATGACATCACAATATATTATGAGAGCGCAACATGCAGGTATTATGACCAATTTCGCTTACCCCAATTTGTGTCACATCTACTGGAGCATCATGAGCATGTATTATGACGTCACAGTATATGATGACATCATAATTAGTATGCAGTATGAAGTCACAATGTATTATGACGTCATAATGTATCCGCATTATGACATCACAATATATTATGAGAGCGCATCATGCAGGTATTATGAGCAATTTCTCTTACCCCAATTTGTGTCACATCTACTGGAGCATCATGAGCATGTATTATGACGTCACAGTATATGATGACATCATAATTAGTATGCAGTATGACGTGACAATGTATTATGACGTCATAATGTATCCGCATTATGACAGCACAATATATAATGAGAGCGCAATTTGCAGGTTTCATGACCAATTTCGCTTACCCCAATTTGTGTCACATCTACTGCAGCATCATCAGCATGTATTATGACGTCAGAGTATATGATGACATCATAATTTGTATGCAGTATGACGTCACAATGTATTATGACGTCATAATGTATCCGCATTATGACATCACAATATATTATGAGAGCGCAACATGCAGGTATTATGACCAATTTCGCTTACCCCAATTTGTGTCACATCTACTGGAGCATCATGAGCATGTATTATGACGTCACAGTATATGATGACATCATATTTAGTATGCAGTATGAAGTCACAATGTATTATGACGTCAT
Organism: Aotus nancymaae; assembly: GCF_030222135.1. Lineage (NCBI taxonomy): Eukaryota > Metazoa > Chordata > Mammalia > Primates > Aotidae > Aotus > Aotus nancymaae. The sequence continues at coordinate 11,532,909 of NW_026988511.1, read as the reverse complement.
AATGTATCCGCATTATGACATCACAATATATTATGAGAGCGCAACATGCAGGTATTATGAGCAATTTCTCTTACCCCAATTTGTGTCACATCTACTGGAGCATCATGAGCATGTATTATGACGTCACAGTATATGATGACATCATAATTAGTATGCAGTATGACGTCACAATGTATTATGACGTCATAATGTATCCGCATTATGACATCAGAATATATTATGAGAGCACAATTTGCAGGTTTCATGACCAATTTCGCTTACCCCAATTTGTGTCACATCTACTGCAGCATCATCAGCATGTATTATGACGTCAGAGTATATGATGACATCATAATTAGTATGCAGTATGACGTCACAATGTATTATGACGTCATAATGTATCCGCATTATGACATCACAATATATTATGAGAGCGCAACATGCAGGTATTATGAGCAATTTCTCTTACCCCAATTTGTGTCAAATCTACTGGAGAATCATGAGCATGTATTATGACGTCACAGTATATGATGACATCATAATTTGTATGCAGTATGACGTCACAATGTATTATGACGTCATAATGTATCCGCATTATGACATCACAATATATTATGAGAGCGCAATTTGCAGGTTTCATGACCAATTTCGCTTACCCCAATTTGTGTCACATCTACTGCAGCATCATCAGCATGTATTATGATGTCAGAGTATATGATGACATCATAATTAGTATGCAGTATGATGTCACAATGCATTATGACGTCATAATGTATCCGCATTATGACATCACAATATATTATGAGAGCGCAACATGCAGGTATTATGACCAATTTCGCTTACCCCAATTTGTGTCACATCTACTGGAGCATCATGAGCATGTATTATGACGTCAGAGTATATGATGACATCATAATTAGTATGCAGTATGACGTCACAATGTATTATGACGTCATAATGTATCCGCATTATGACATCCCAATATATTATGAGAGCGCAACATGCAGGTATTATGACCAATTTCGCTTACCGCAATTTGTGTCCCATCTACTGGAGCATCATGAGCATGTATTATGACGTCACAGTATATGATGACATCATAATTAGTATGCAGTATGAAGTCACAATGTATTATGACGTCATAATGTATCCGCATTATGACATCACAATATATTATGAGAAGGCAACATGCAGGTATTATGAGCAATTTCTCTTACCCCAATTTGTGTCACATCTACTGGAGCATCATGAGCATGTATTATGACGTCACAGTATATGATGACATCATAATTAGTATGCACTATGACGTCACAATGCATTATGACGTCATAATGTATCCGCATTATGACAGCACAATATGTTATGAGAGCGCAATTTGCAGGTTTCATGACCAATTTCGCTTACCCCAATTTGTGCCACATCTACTGCAGCATCATCAGCATGTATTAAGACGTCAGAGTATATGATGACATCATAATTAGTATGCAGTATGATGTCACAATGTATTATGACGTCATAATGTATCCGCATTATGACATCACAATATATTATGAGAGCGTAACATGCAGGTATTATGAGCAATTTCTCTTACCCCAATTTGTGTCACATCTACTGGAGCATCATGAGCATGTATTATGACGTCAGAGTATATGATGACATCATAATTAGTATGCAGTATGACGTCACAATGTATTATGACGTCATAATGTATCCGCATTAGGACATCACACTATATTAAGAGAGCGCAACATGCAGGTATTACGAGCAATTTCTCTTGCCCCAATTTGTGTCACATCTACTGGAGCATCATGAGCATGTATTATGACGTCACAGTATATGATGACATCATAATTAATATGCAGTATGACGTCACAATATATTATGACGTCATAATGTATCCGCATTATGACAGCACAATATATTATGAGAGCGCAATTTGCAGGTTTCATGACCAATTTCGCTTACACCAATTTGTGTCACATGTACTGCAGCATCATCAGCATGTATTATGACGTCAGAGTATATGATGACATCATAATTAGTATGCAGTATGATGTCACAATGTATTATGACGTCATAATGTATCCGCATTATGACATCACAATATATTATGAGAGCGCAACATGCAGGTATTATGACCAATTTCGCTTACCCCAATTTGTGTCACATCTACTGGAGCATCATGAGCATGTATTATGACGTCACAGTATATGATGACATCATAATTAGTATGCAGTATGAAGTCACAATGTATTATGACGTCATAATGTATCCGCATTATGACATCACAATATATTATGAGAGCGCAACATGCAGGTATTATGAGCAATTTCTCTTACCCCAATTTGTGTCACATCTACTGGAGCATCATGAGCATGTATTATGACGTCACAGTATATGATGACATCATAATTAGTATGCAGTATGACGTCACAATGTATTATGACGTCATAATGTATCCGCATTATGACATCACAATATATTATGAGAGCGCAATTTGCAGGTTTCATGACCAATTTCGCTTACCCCAATTTGTGTCACATCTACTGGAGCATCATGAGCATGTATTATGACGTCAGAGTACATGATGACATCATAATTAGTATGCAGTATGACGTCACAATGTATTATGACGTCATAATGTATCCGCATTATGACATCACAATATATTATGACAGCGCAACATGCAGGTTTTATGAGCAATTTCTCTTACCCCAATTTGTGTCAAATCTACTGGAGAACCATGAGCATGTATTATGACGTCACAGTATATGATGACATCATAATTAGTATGCACTATGACGTCACAATGTATTATGACGTCATAATGTATCCACATTATGACATCACAATATATTATGAGAGCGCAATTTGCAGGTTTCATGACCAATTTCGCTTACCCCAATTTGTGTCACATCTACTGCAGCATCATCAGCATGTATTATGACGTCAGAGTATATGATGACATCATAATTAGTATGCAGTATGATGTCACAATGTATTATGACGTCATAATGTATCCGCATTATGACATCACAATATATTATGAGAGCGCAACATGCAGGTATTATGACCAATTTCGCTTACCCCAATTTGTGTCACATCTACTGGAGCATCATGAGCATGTATTATGACGTCAGAGTATATGATGACATCATAATTAGTATGCAGTATGAAGTCACAATGTATTATGACGTCATAATGTATCCGCATTATGACAGCACAATATATTATGAGAGCGCAACATGCAGGTATTATGACCAATTTCGCTTACCCCAATTTGTGTCACATCTACTGGAGCATCATGAGCATGTATTATGACGTCAGAGTATATGATGACATCATAATTAATATGCAGTATGACGTCACAATGTATTTTGACGTCATAATGTATCCGCATTATGACATCACAATATATTATGAGAGCGCAATTTGCAGGTTTCATGACCAATTTCGCTTACCCCAATTTGTGTCACATCTACTGCAGCATCATCAGCATGTATTATGACGTCAGAGTATATGATGACATCATAATTAGTATGCAGTATGATGTCACAATGTATTATGACGTCATAATGTATCCGCATTATGACATCACAATATATTATGAGAGCGCAACATGCAGGTATTATGACCTATTTCGCTTACCCCAATTTGTGTCACGTCTACTGGAGCATCATGAGCATGTATTTTGACGTCACAGTATATGATGACATCATAATTAGTAGGCAGTATGAAGTCACAATGTATTATGACGTCATAATGTATCCGCATTATGACAGCACAATATATTATGAGAGCGCAACATGCAGGTATTATGAGCAATTTCTCTTACCCCAATTTGTGTCACATCTACTGGAGCATCATGAGCATGTATTATGACGTCACAGTATATGATGACATCATAATTAGTATGCAGTATGACGTCACAATGTATTATGACGTCATAATGTATCCGCATTATGACAGCACAATATATTATGAGAGCGCAATTTGCAGGTTTCATGACCAATTTCGCTTACCCCAATTTTTGTCACATCTACTGGAGAATCATGAGCATGTATTATGACGTCACAGTATATGATGACATCATAATTAGTATGCAGTATGACGTCACAATGTATTATGACGTCATAATGTATCCGCATTATGACATCACAATATATTATGAGAGCGCAATGTGCAGGTTTCATGACCAATTTCGCTTACCCCAATTTGTGTCACATCTACTGCAGCATCATCAGCATGTATTATGACGTCAGAGTATATGATGACATCATAATTAGTATGCAGTATGATGTCACAATGTATTATGACGTCATAATGTATCCGCATTATGACATCACAATATATTATGAGAGCGCAACATGCAGGTATTATGACCAATTTCGCTTACCCCAATTTGTGTCACATCTACTGGAGCATCATGAGCATGTATTATGACGTCACAGTAAATGATGACATCATAATTAGTATGCAGTATGAAGTCACAATGTATTATGACGTCATAATGTATCCGCTTTATGACATCACAATATATTATGAGAGCGCAACATGCAGGTATTATGAGCAATTTCTCTTACCCCAATTTGTGTCAAATCTACTGGAGAATCATGAGCATGTATTATGACGTCACAGTATATGATGACATCATAATTAGTATGCAGTATGACGTCACAATGTATTATGACGTCATAATGTATCCGCATTATGACATCACAATATATTATGAGAGCGCAATTTGCAGGTTTCATGACCAATTTCGCTTACCCCAATTTGTGTCACATCTACTGCAGCATCATCAGCATGTATTATGACGTCAGAGTATATGATGACATCATAATTAGTATGCAGTATGACGTCACAATGTATTATGACGTCATAATGTATCCGCATTATGACATCACAATATATTATGAGAGCGCAACATGCAGGTATTATGAGCAATTTCTCTTCCCCCAATTTGTGTCACATCTACTGGAGCATCATGAGCATGTATTATGACGACACAGTATGTGATGACATCATAATTAGTATGCAGTATGACGTCACAATGTATTATGACGTCATAATGTATCCGCATTATGACAGCACAATATATTATGAGAGCGCAATTTGCAGGTTTCATGACCAATTTCGCTTACCCCAATTTGTGTCACATGTACTGCAGCATCATCAGCATGTATTATGACGTCAGAGTATATGATGACATCATAATTAGTATGCAGTATGATGTCACACTGTATTATGACGTCATAATGTATCCGCATTATGACATCACAATATATTATGAGAGCGCAACATGCAGGTATTATGACCAATTTCGCTTACCCCAATTTGTGTCACATCTACTGGAGCATCATGAGCATGTATTATGACGTCACAGTATATGATGACATCATAATTAGTATGCAGTATGAAGTCACAATGTATTATGACGTCATAATGTATCCGCATTATGACATCACAATATATTATGAGAGCGCAACATGCAGGTATTATGAGCAATTTCTCTTACCCCAATTTGTGTCACATCTACTGGAGCATCATGAGCATGTATTATGACGTCACAGTATATGATGACATCATAATTAGTATGCAGTATGACGTCACAATGTATTATGACGTCATAATGTATCCGCATTATGACATCACAATATATTATGAGAGCGCAATTTGCAGGTTTCATGACCAATTTCGCTTACCCCAATTTGTGTCACATCTACTGCAGCATCATCAGCATGTATTATGACGTCAGAGTATATGATGACATCATAATTAGTATGCAGTATGATGTCACAATGTATTATGACGATATAATGTATCCGCATTATGACATCACAATATATAATGAGGGCGCAACATGCAGGTATTATGACCAATTTCGCTTACCCCAATTTGTGTCACATCTACTGGAGCATCATGAGCATGTATTATGACGTCAGAGTACATGATGACATCATAATTAGTATGCAGTATGACGTCACAATGTATTATGACGTCATAATGTATCCGCATTATGACATCACAATATATTATGACAGCGCAACATGCAGGTTTTATGAGCAATTTCTCTTACCCCAATTTGTGTCAAATCTACTGGAGAACCATGAGCATGTATTATGACGTCACAGTATATGATGACATCATAATTAGTATGCACTATGACGTCACAATGTATTATGACGTCATAATGTATCCACATTATGACATCACAATATATTATGAGAGCGCAATTTGCAGATTTCATGACCAATTTCGCTTACCCCAATTTGTGTCACATCTACTGCAGCATCATCAGCATGTATTATGACGTCAGAGTATATGATGACATCATAATTAGTATGCAGTATGATGTCACAATGTATTATGACGTCATAATGTATCCGCATTATGACATCACAATATATTATGAGAGCGCAACATGCAGGTATTATGACCAATTTCGCTTACCCCAATTTGTGTCACATCTACTGGAGCATCATGAGCATGTATTATGACGTCAGAGTATATGATGACATCATAATTAGTATGCAGTATGAAGTCACAATGTATTATGACGTCATAATGTATCCGCATTATGACAGCACAATATATTATGAGAGCGCAACATGCAGGTATTATGACCAATTTCGCTTACCCCAATTTGTGTCACATCTACTGGAGCATCATGAGCATGTATTATGACGTCAGAGTATATGATGACATCATAATTAATATGCAGTATGACGTCACAATGTATTTTGACGTCATAATGTATCCGCATTATGACATCACAATATATTATGAGAGCGCAATTTGCAGGTTTCATGACCAATTTCGCTTACCCCAATTTGTGTCACATCTACTGCAGCATCATCAGCATGTATTATGACGTCAGAGTATATGATGACATCATAATTAGTATGCAGTATGATGTCACAATGTATTATGACGTCATAATGTATCCGCATTATGACATCACAATATATTATGAGAGCGCAACATGCAGGTATTATGACCTATTTCGCTTACCCCAATTTGTGTCACGTCTACTGGAGCATCATGAGCATGTATTTTGACGTCACAGTATATGATGACATCATAATTAGTATGCAGTATGAAGTCACAATGTATTATGACGTCATAATGTATCCGCATTATGACAGCACAATATATTATGAGAGCGCAACATGCAGGTATTATGAGCAATTTCTCTTACCCCAATTTGTGTCACATCTACTGGAGCATCATGAGCATGTATTATGACGTCACAGTATATGATGACATCATAATTAGTATGCAGTATGACGTCACAATGTATTATGACGTCATAATGTATCCGCATTATGACATCACAATATATTATGAGAGCGCAATTTGCAGGTTTCATGACCAATTTCGCTTACCCCAATTTTTGTCACATCTACTGGAGAATCATGAGCATGTATTATGACGTCACAGTATATGATGACATCATAATTAGTATGCAGTATGACGTCACAATGTATTATGACGTCATAGTGTATCCGCATTATGACATCACAATATATTATGAGAGCGCAATGTGCAGGTTTCATGACCAATTTCGCTTACCCCAATTTGTGTCACATCTACTGCAGCATCATCAGCATGTATTATGACGTCAGAGTATATGATGACATCATAATTAGTATGCAGTATGATGTCACAATGTATTATGACGTCATAATGTATCCGCATTATGACATCACAATATATTATGAGAGCGCAACATGCAGGTATTATGACCAATTTCGCTTACCCCAATTTGTGTCACATCTACTGGAGCATCATGAGCATGTATTATGACGTCACAGTAAATGATGACATCATAATTAGTATGCAGTATGAAGTCACAATGTATTATGACGTCATAATGTATCCGCTTTATGACATCACAATATATTATGAGAGCGCAACATGCAGGTATTATGAGCAATTTCTCTTACCCCAATTTGTGTCAAATCTACTGGAGAATCATGAGCATGTATTATGACGTCACAGTATATGATGACATCATAATTAGTATGCAGTATGACGTCACAATGTATTATGACGTCATAATGTATCCGCATTATGACATCACAATATATTATGAGAGCGCAATTTGCAGGTTTCATGACCAATTTCGCTTACCCCAATTTGTGTCACATCTACTGCAGCATCATCAGCATGTATTATGACGTCAGAGTATATGATGACATCATAATTAGTATGCAGTATGACGTCACAATGTATTATGACGTCATAATGTATCCGCATTATGACATCACAATATATTATGAGAGCGCAACATGCAGGTATTATGAGCAATTTCTCTTCCCCCAATTTGTGTCACATCTACTGGAGCATCATGAGCATGTATTATGACGTCACAGTATGTGATGACATCATAATTAGTATGCAGTATGACGTCACAATGTATTATGACGTCATAATGTATCCGCATTATGACAGCACAATATATTATGAGAGCGCAATTTGCAGGTTTCATGACCAATTTCGCTTACCCCAATTTGTGTCACATGTACTGCAGCATCATCAGCATGTATTATGACGTCAGAGTATATGATGACATCATAATTAGTATGCAGTATGATGTCACAATGTATTATGACGTCATAATGTATCCGCATTATGACATCACAATATATTATGAGAGCGCAACATGCAGGTATTATGACCAATTTCGCTTACCCCAATTTGTGTCACATCTACTGGAGCATCATGAGCATGTATTATGACGTCACAGTATATGATGACATCATAATTAGTATGCAGTATGAAGTCACAATGTATTATGACGTCATAATGTATCCGCATTATGACATCACAATATATTATGAGAGCGCAACATGCAGGTATTATGAGCAATTTCTCTTACCCCAATTTGTGTCACATCTACTGGAGCATCATGAGCATGTATTATGACGTCACAGTATATGATGACATCATAATTAGTATGCAGTATGACGTCACAATGTATTATGACGTCATAATGTATCCGCATTATGACATCACAATATATTATGAGAGCGCAATTTGCAGGTTTCATGACCAATTTCGCTTACCCCAATTTGTGTCACATCTACTGCAGCATCATCAGCATGTATTATGACGTCAGAGTATATGATGACATCATAATTAGTATGCAGTATGATGTCACAATGTATTATGACGATATAATGTATCCGCATTATGACATCACAATATATAATGAGGGCGCAACATGCAGGTATTATGAGCAATTTCTCTTACCCAATTTGTGTCACATCTACTGGAGCATCATGAGCATGTATTATGACGTCAGAGTATATGATGACATCATAATTAGTATGCAGTATGACGTCACAATGTATTATGACGTCATAATGTATCCGCATTATGACATCACAATATATTATGAGAGCGCAACATGCAGGTTTTATGAGCAATTTCTCTTACCCCAATTTGTGTCAAATCTACTGGAGAACCATGAGCATGTATTATGACGTCACAGTATATGATGACATCATAATTAGTATGCACTATGACGTCACAATGTATTATGACGTCATAATGTATCCACATTATGACATCACAATATATTATGAGAGCGCAATTTGCAGGTTTCATGACCAATTTCGCTTACCCCAATTTGTGTCACATCTACTGCAGCATCATCAGCATGTATTATGACGTCAGAGTATATGATGACATCATAATTAGTATGCAGTATGATGTCACAATGTATTATGACGTCATAATGTATCCACATTATGACATCACAATATATTATGAGAGCGCAACATGCAGGTATTATGACCAATTTCGCTTACCCCAATTTGTGTCACATCTACTGGAGCATCATGAGCATGTATTATGACGTCAGAGTATATGATGACATCATAATTAGTATGCAGTATGAAGTCACAATGTATTATGACGTCATAATGTATCCGCATTATGACAGCACAATATATTATGAGAGCGCAACATGCAGGTATTATGACCAATTTCGCTTACCCCAATTTGTGTCACATCTACTGGAGCATCATGAGCATGTATTATGACGTCAGAGTATATGATGACATCATAATTAGTATGCAGTATGACGTCACAATGTATTTTGAAGTCATAATGTATCCGCATTATGACATCACAATATATTATGAGAGCGCAATTTGCAGGTTTCATGACCAATTTCGCTTACCCCAATTTGTGTCACATCTACTGCAGCATCATCAGCATGTATTATGACGTCAGAGTATATGATGACATCATAATTAGTATGCAGTATGATGTCACAATGTATTATGACGTCATAATGTATCCGCATTATGACATCACAATATATTATGAGAGCGCAACATGCAGGTATTATGACCTATTTCGCTTACCCCAATTTGTGTCACGTCAACTGGAGCATCATGAGCATGTATTATGACGTCACAGTATATGATGACATCATAATTAGTATGCAGTATGAAGTCACAATGTATTATGACGTCATAATGTATCCGCATTATGACAGCACAATATATTATGAGAGCGCAACATGCAGGTATTATGAGCAATTTCCCTTACCCCAATTTGTGTCACATCTACTGGAGCATCATGAGCATGTATTATGACGTCACAGTATATGATGACATCATAATTAGTATGCAGTATGACGTCACAATGTATTATGACGTCATAATGTATCCGCATTATGACATCACAATATATTATGAGAGCGCAATTTGCAGGTTTCATGACCAATTTCGCTTACCCCAATTTGTGTCACATCTACTGGAGAATCATGAGCATGTATTATGACGTCACAGTATATGATGACATCATAATTAGTATGCAGTATGACGTCACAATGTATTATGACGTCATAATGTATCCGCATTATGACATCACAATATATTATGAGAGCGCAATGTGCAGGTTTCATGACCAATTTCGCTTACCCCAATTTGTGTCACATCTACTGCAGCATCATCAGCATGTATTATGACGTCAGAGTATATGATGACATCATAATTAGTATGCAGTATGATGTCACAATGTATTATGACGTCATAATGTATCCGCATTATGACATCACAATATATTATGAGAGCGCAACATGCAGGTATTATGACCAATTTCGCTTACCCCAATTTGTGTCACATCTACTGGAGCATCATGAGCATGTATTATGACGTCACAGTAAATGATGACATCATAATTAGTATGCAGTATGAAGTCACAATGTATTATGACGTCATAATGTATCCGCATTATGACATCACAATATATTATGAGAGCGCAACATGCAGGTATTATGAGCAATTTCTCTTACCCCAATTTGTGTCAAATCTACTGGAGAATCATGAGCATGTATTATGACGTCACAGTATATGATGACATCATAATTAGTATGCAGTATGACGTCACAATGTATTATGACGTCATAATGTATCCGCATTATGACATCACAATATATTATGAGAGCGCAATTTGCAGGTTTCATGACCAATTTCGCTTACCCCAATTTGTGTCACATCTACTGCAGCATCATCAGCATGTATTATGACGTCCGAGTATATGATGACATCATAATTAGTATGCAGTATGACGTCACAATGTATTATGACGTCATAATGTATCCGCATTATGACATCACAATATATTATGAGAGCGCAACATGCAGGTATTATGAGCAATTTCTCTTCCCCCAATTTGTGTCACATCTACTGGAGCATCATGAGCATGTATTATGACGTCACAGTATGTGATGACATCATAATTAGTATGCAGTATGACGTCACAATGTATTATGACGTCATAATGTATCCGCATTATGACAGCACAATATATTATGAGAGCGCAATTTGCAGGTTTCATGACCAATTTCGCTTACCCCAATTTGTGTCACATGTACTGCAGCATCATCAGCATGTATTATGACGTCAGAGTATATGATGACATCATAATTAGTATGCAGTATGATGTCACAATGTATTATGACGTCATAATGTATCCGCATTATGACATCACAATATATTATGAGAGCGCAACATGCAGGTATTATGACCAATTTCGCTTACCCCAATTTGTGTCACATCTACTGGAGCATCATGAGCATGTATTATGACGTCACAGTATATGATGACATCATAATTAGTATGCAGTATGAAGTCACAATGTATTATGACGTCATAATGTATCCGCATTATGACATCACAATATATTATGAGAGCGCAACATGCAGGTATTATGAGCAATTTCTCTTACCCCAATTTGTGTCACATCTACTGGAGCATCATGACCATGTATTATGACGTCACAGTATATGATGACATCATAATTAGTATGCAGTATGACGTCACAATGTATTATGACGTCATAATGTATCCGCATTATGACATCACAATATATTATGAGAGCGCAATTTGCAGGTTTCATGACCAATTTCGCTTACCCCAATTTGTGTCACATCTACTGCAGCATCATCAGCATGTATTATGACGTCAGAGTATATGATGACATCATAATTAGTATGCAGTATGATGTCACAATGTATTATGACGATATAATGTATCCGCATTATGACATCACAATATATAATGAGGGCGCAACATGCAGGTATTATGACCAATTTCGCTTACCCCAATTTGTGTCACATCTACTGGAGCATCATGAGCATGTATTATGACGTCAGAGTATATGATGACATCATAATTAGTATGCAGTATGACGTCACAATGTATTATGACGTCATAATGTATCCGCATTATGACATCACAATATATTATGAGAGCGCAACATGCAGGTTTTATGAGCAATTTCTCTTACCCCAATTTGTGTCAAATCTACTGGAGAACCATGAGCATGTATTATGACGTCACAGTATATGATGACATCATAATTAGTATGCACTATGACGTCACAATGTATTATGACGTCATAATGTATCCACATTATGACATCACAATATATTATGAGAGCGCAATTTGCAGGTTTCATGACCAATTTCGCTTACCCCAATTTGTGTCACATCTACTGCAGCATCATCAGCATGTATTATGACGTCAGAGTATATGATGACATCATAATTAGTATGCAGTATGATGTCACAATGTATTATGACGTCATAATGTATCCGCATTATGACATCACAATATATTATGAGAGCGCAACATGCAGGTATTATGACCAATTTCGCTTACCCCAATTTGTGTCACATCTACTGGAGCATCATGAGCATGTATTATGACGTCAGAGTATATGATGACATCATAATTAGTATGCAGTATGAAGTCACAATGTATTATGACGTCATAATGTATCCGCATTATGACAGCACAATATATTATGAGAGCGCAACATGCAGGTATTATGACCAATTTCGCTTACCCCAATTTGTGTCACATCTACTGGAGCATCATGAGCATGTATTATGACGTCAGAGTATATGATGACATCATAATTAGTATGCAGTATGACGTCACAATGTATTTTGACGTCATAATGTATCCGCATTATGACAGCACAATATATTATGAGAGCGCAATTTGCAGGTTTCATGACCAATTTCGCTTACCCCAATTTGTGTCACATCTACTGGAGAATCATGAGCATGTATTATGACGTCACAGTATATGATGACATCATAATTAGTATGCAGTATGACGTCACAATGTATTATGACGTCATAATGTATCCGCATTATGACATCACAATATATTATGAGAGCGCAATGTGCAGGTTTCATGACCAATTTCGCTTACCCCAATTTGTGTCACATCTACTGCAGCATCATCAGCATGTATTATGACGTCAGAGTATATGATGACATCATAATTAGTATGCAGTATGATGTCACAATGTATTATGACGTCATAATGTATCCGCATTATGACATCACAATATATTATGAGAGCGCAACATGCAGGTATTATGACCAATTTCGCTTACCCCAATTTGTGTCACATCTACTGGAGCATCATGAGCATGTATTATGACGTCACAGTAAATGATGACATCATAATTAGTATGCAGTATGAAGTCACAATGTATTATGACGTCATAATGTATCCGCATTATGACATCACAATATATTATGAGAGCGCAACATGCAGGTATTATGAGCAATTTCTCTTACCCCAATTTGTGTCAAATCTACTGGAGAATCATGAGCATGTATTATGACGTCACAGTATATGATGACATCATAATTAGTATGCAGTATGACGTCACAATGTATTATGACGTCATAATGTATCCGCATTATGACATCACAATATATTATGAGAGCGCAATTTGCAGGTTTCATGACCAATTTCGCTTACCCCAATTTGTGTCACATCTACTGCAGCATCATCAGCATGTATTATGACGTCAGAGTATATGATGACATCATAATTAGTATGCAGTATGACGTCACAATGTATTATGACGTCATAATGTATCCGCATTATGACATCACAATATATTATGAGAGCGCAACATGCAGGTATTATGAGCAATTTCTCTTCCCCCAATTTGTGTCACATCTACTGGAGCATCATGAGCATGTATTATGACGTCACAGTATGTGATGACATCATAATTAGTATGCAGTATGACGTCACAATGTATTATGACGTCATAATGTATCCGCATTATGACAGCACAATATATTATGAGAGCGCAATTTGCAGGTTTCATGACCAATTTCGCTTACCCCAATTTGTGTCACATGTACTGCAGCATCATCAGCATGTATTATGACGTCAGAGTATATGATGACATCATAATTAGTATGCAGTATGATGTCACAATGTATTATGACGTCATAATGTATCCGCATTATGACATCACAATATATTATGAGAGCGCAACATGCAGGTATTATGACCAATTTCGCTTACCCCAATTTGTGTCACATCTACTGGAGCATCATGAGCATGTATTATGACGTCACAGTATATGATGACATCATAATTAGTATGCAGTATGAAGTCACAATGTATTATGACGTCATAATGTATCCGCATTATGACATCACAATATATTATGAGAGCGCAACATGCAGGTATTATGAGCAATTTCTCTTACCCCAATTTGTGTCACATCTACTGGAGCATCATGACCATGTATTATGACGTCACAGTATATGATGACATCATAATTAGTATGCAGTATGACGTCACAATGTATTATGACGTCATAATGTATCCGCATTATGACATCACAATATATTATGAGAGCGCAATTTGCAGGTTTCATGACCAATTTCGCTTACCCCAATTTGTGTCACATCTACTGCAGCATCATCAGCATGTATTATGACGTCAGAGTATATGATGACATCATAATTAGTATGCAGTATGATGTCACAATGTATTATGACGATATAATGTATCCGCATTATGACATCACAATATATAATGAGGGCGCAACATGCAGGTATTATGACCAATTTCGCTTACCCCAATTTGTGTCACATCTACTGGAGCATCATGAGCATGTATTATGACGTCAGAGTATATGATGACATCATAATTAGTATGCAGTATGACGTCACAATGTATTATGACGTCATAATGTATCCGCATTATGACATCACAATATATTATGAGAGCGCAACATGCAGGTTTTATGAGCAATTTCTCTTACCCCAATTTGTGTCAAATCTACTGGAGAACCATGAGCATGTATTATGACGTCACAGTATATGATGACATCATAATTAGTATGCACTATGACGTCACAATGTATTATGACGTCATAATGTATCCACATTATGACATCACAATATATTATGAGAGCGCAATTTGCAGGTTTCATGACCAATTTCGCTTACCCCAATTTGTGTCACATCTACTGCAGCATCATCAGCATGTATTATGACGTCAGAGTATATGATGACATCATAATTAGTATGCAGTATGATGTCACAATGTATTATGACGTCATAATGTATCCGCATTATGACATCACAATATATTATGAGAGCGCAACATGCAGGTATTATGACCAATTTCGCTTACCCCAATTTGTGTCACATCTACTGGAGCATCATGAGCATGTATTATGACGTCAGAGTATATGATGACATCATAATTAGTATGCAGTATGAAGTCACAATGTATTATGACGTCATAATGTATCCGCATTATGACAGCACAATATATTATGAGAGCGCAACATGCAGGTATTATGACCAATTTCGCTTACCCCAATTTGTGTCACATCTACTGGAGCATCATGAGCATGTATTATGACGTCAGAGTATATGATGACATCATAATTAGTATGCAGTATGACGTCACAATGTATTTTGACGTCATAATGTATCCGCATTATGACAGCACAATATATTATGAGAGCGCAATTTGCAGGTTTCATGACCAATTTCGCTTACCCCAATTTGTGTCACATCTACTGCAGCATCATCAGCATGTATTATGACGTCAGAGTATATGATGACATCATAATTAGTATGCAGTATGATGTCACAATGTATTATGACGTCATAATGTATCCGCATTATGACATCACAATATATTATGAGAGCGCAACATGCAGGTATTATGACCTATTTCGCTTACCCCAATTTGTGTCACGTCTACTGGAGCATCATGAGCATGTATTTTGACGTCACAGTATATGATGACATCATAATTAGTATGCAGTATGAAGTCACAATGTATTATGACGTCATAATGTATCCGCATTATGACAGCACAATATATTATGAGAGCGCAATTTGCAGGTTTCATGACCAATTTCGCTTACCCCAATTTGTGTCACATCTACTGGAGAATCATGAGCATGTATTATGACGTCACAGTATATGATGACATCATAATTAGTATGCAGTATGACGTCACAATGTATTATGACGTCATAATGTATCCGCATTATGACATCACAATATATTATGAGAGCGCAATGTGCAGGTTTCATGACCAATTTCGCTTACCCCAATTTGTGTCACATCTACTGCAGCATCATCAGCATGTATTATGACGTCAGAGTATATGATGACATCATAATTAGTATGCAGTATGATGTCACAATGTATTATGACGTCATAATGTATCCGCATTATGACATCACAATATATTATGAGAGCGCAACATGCAGGTATTATGACCAATTTCGCTTACCCCAATTTGTGTCACATCTACTGGAGCATCATGAGCATGTATTATGACGTCACAGTAAATGATGACATCATAATTAGTATGCAGTATGAAGTCACAATGTATTATGACGTCATAATGTATCCGCATTATGACATCACAATATATTATGAGAGCGCAACATGCAGGTATTATGAGCAATTTCTCTTACCCCAATTTGTGTCAAATCTACTGGAGAATCATGAGCATGTATTATGACGTCACAGTATATGATGACATCATAATTAGTATGCAGTATGACGTCACAATGTATTATGACGTCATAATGTATCCGCATTATGACATCACAATATATTATGAGAGCGCAATTTGCAGGTTTCATGACCAATTTCGCTTACCCCAATTTGTGTCACATCTACTGCAGCATCATCAGCATGTATTATGACGTCAGAGTATATGATGACATCATAATTAGTATGCAGTATGACGTCACAATGTATTATGACGTCATAATGTATCCGCATTATGACATCACAATATATTATGAGAGCGCAACATGCAGGTATTATGAGCAATTTCTCTTCCCCCAATTTGTGTCACATCTACTGGAGCATCATGAGCATTTATTATGACGTCACAGTATGTGATGACATCATAATTAGTATGCAGTATGACGTCACAATGTATTATGACGTCATAATGTATCCGCATTATGACAGCACAATATATTATGAGAGCGCAATTTGCAGGTTTCATGACCAATTTCGCTTACCCCAATTTGTGTCACATGTACTGCAGCATCATCAGCATGTATTATGACGTCAGACTATATGATGACATCATAATTAGTATGCAGTATGATGTCACAATGTATTATGACGTCATAATGTATCCGCATTATGACATCACAATATATTATGAGAGCGCAACATGCAGGTATTATGACCAATTTCGCTTACCCCAATTTGTGTCACATCTACTGGAGCATCATGAGCATGTATTATGACGTCACAGTATATGATGACATCATAATTAGTATGCAGTATGAAGTCACAATGTATTATGACGTCATAATGTATCCGCATTATGACATCACAATATATTATGAGAGAGCAACATGCAGGTATTATGAGCAATTTCTCTTACCCCAATTTGTGTCACATCTACTGGAGCATCATGAGCATGTATTATGACGTCACAGTATATGATGACATCATAATTAGTATGCAGTATGACGTCACAATGTATTATGACGTCATAATGTATCCGCATTATGACATCACAATATATTATGAGAGCGCAATTTGCAGGTTTCATGACCAATTTCGCTTACCCCAATTTGTGTCACATCTACTGCAGCATCATCAGCATGTATTATGACGTCAGAGTATATGATGACATCATAATTAGTATGCAGTATGAAGTCACAATGTATTATGACGTCATAATGTATCCGCATTATGACAGCACAATATATTATGAGAGCGCAACATGCAGGTATTATGACCAATTTCGCTTACCCCAATTTGTGTCACATCTACTGGAGCATCATGAGCATGTATTATGACGTCAGAGTATATGATGACATCATAATTAGTATGCAGTATGACGTCACAATGTATTTTGACGTCATAATGTATCCGCATTATGACATCACAATATATTATGAGAGCGCAATTTGCAGGTTTCATGACAAATTTCGCTTACCCCAATTTGTGTCACATCTACTGCAGCATCATCAGCATGTATTATGACGTCAGAGTATATGATGACATCATAATTAGTATGCAGTATGATGTCACAATGTATTATGACGTCATAATGTATCCGCATTATGACATCACAATATATTATGAGAGCGCAACATGCAGGTATTATGACCTATTTCGCTTACCCCAATTTGTGTCACGTCTACTGGAGCATCATGAGCATGTATATTGACGTCACAGTATATGATGACATCATAATTAGTATGCAGTATGAAGTCACAATGTATTATGACGTCATAATGTATCCGCATTATGACAGCACAATATATTATGAGAGCGCAACATGCAGGTATTATGAGCAATTTCTCTTACCCCAATTTGTGTCACATCTACTGGAGCATCATGAGCATGTATTATGACGTCACAGTATATGATGACATCATAATTAGTATGCAGTATGACGTCACAATGTATTATGACGTCATAATGTATCCGCATTATGACATCACAATATATTATGAGAGCGCAATTTGCAGGTTTCATGACCAATTTCGCTTACCCCAATTTGTGTCACATCTACTGGAGAATCATGAGCATGTATTATGACGTCACAGTATATGATGACATCATAATTAGTATGCAGTATGACGTCACAATGTATTATGACGTCATAATGTATCCGCATTATGACATCACAATATATTATGAGAGCGCAATGTGCAGGTTTCATGACCAATTTCGCTTACCCCAATTTGTGTCACATCTACTGCAGCATCATCAGCATGTATTATGACGTCAGAGTATATGATGACATCATAATTAGTATGCAGTATGATTTCACAATGTATTATGACGTCATAATGTATCCGCATTATGACATCACAATATATTATGAGAGCGCAACATGCGGGTATTATGACCAATTTCGCTTACCCCAATTTGTGTCACATCTACTGGAGCATCATGAGCATGTATTATGACGTCACAGTAAATGATGACATCATAATTAGTATGCAGTATGAAGTCACAATGTATTATGACGTCATAATGTATCCGCATTATGACATCACAATATATTATGAGAGCGCAACATGCAGGTATTATGAGCAATTTCTCTTACCCCAATTTGTGTCAAATCTACTGGAGAATCATGAGCATGTATTATGACGTCACAGTATATGATGACATCATAATTAGTATGCAGTATGACGTCACAATGTATTATGACGTCATAATGTATCCGCATTATGACATCACAATATATTATGAGAGCGCAATTTGCAGGTTTCATGACCAATTTCGCTTACCCCAATTTGTGTCACATCTACTGCAGCATCATCAGCATGTATTATGACGTCAGAGTATATGATGACATCATAATTAGTATGCAGTATGACGTCACAATGTATTATGACGTCATAATGTATCCGCATTATGACATCACAATATATTATGAGAGCGCAACATGCAGGTATTATGAGCAATTTCTCTTCCCCCAATTTGTGTCACATCTACTGGAGCATCATGAGCATGTATTATGACGTCACAGTATGTGATGACATCATAATTAGAATGCAGTATGACGTCACAATGTATTATGACGTCATAATGTATCCGCATTATGACAGCACAATATATTATGAGAGCGCAATTTGCAGGTTTCATGACCAATTTCGCTTACCCCAATTTGTGTCACATCTACTGCAGCATCATCAGCATGTATTATGACGTCAGAGTATGTGATGACATCATAATTAGTATGCAGTATGACGTCACAATATATTATGACGTCATAATGTATCCGCATTATGACATCACAATATATTATGAGAGCGCAACATGCAGGTATTATGACCAATTTCGCTTACCCCAATTTGTGTCACATCTACTGGAGCATCATGAGCATGTATTATGACGTCACAGTATATGATGACATCATAATTAGTATGCAGTATGACGTGACAATGTATTATGACGTCATAATGTATCCGTATTATGACAGCACAATATATAATGAGAGCGCAATTTGCAGGTTTCATGACCAATTTCGCTTACCCCAATTTGTGTCACATCTACTGCAGCATCATCAGCATGTATTATGACGTCAGAGTATATGACGACATCATAATTTGTATGCAGTATGACGTCACAATGTATTATGACGTCATAATGTATCCGCATTATGACATTACAATATATTTTGAGAGCGCAACATGCAGGTATTATGAGCAATTTCTCTTACCCCAATTTGTGTCACATCTACTGGAGCATCATGAGCATGTATTATGACGTCAGAGTATATGATGACATCATAATTAGTATGCAGTATGATGTCACAATGTATTATGACGTCATAATGTATCCGCATTATGACAGCACAATATATTATGAGAGCGCAATTTGCAGGTTTCATGACCAATTTCGCTTACCCCAATTTGTGTCGCATCTACTGCAGCATCATCAGCATGTATTATGACGTCAGAGTATATGATGACATCATAATTAGTATGCAGTATGATGTCACAATATATTATGACGTCATAATGTATCCGCATTATGACATCACAATATATTATGAGAGCGCAACATGCAGGTATTATGACCAATTTCGCTTACCCCAATTTGTGTCACATCTACTGGAGCATCATGAGCATGTATTATGACGTCACAGTATATGATGACATCATATTTAGTATGCAGTATGAAGTCACAATGTATTATGACGTCATAATGTATCCGCATTATGACATCACAATATATTATGAGAGCGCAACATGCAGGTATTATGACCAATTTCGCTTACCCCAATTTGTGTCACATCTACTGGAGCATCATGAGCATGTATTATGACGTCAGAGTATATGATGACATCATAATTAGTATGCAGTATGACGTCACAATGTATTATGACGTCATAATGTATCCGCATTATGACATCACAATATATTATGAGAGCGCAATTTGCAGGTTTCATGACCAATTTCGCTTACCCCAATTTGTGTCACATCTACTGCAGCATCATCAGCATGTATTATGACGTCAGAGTATATGATGACATCATAATTAGTATGCAGTATGATGTCACAATGCATTATGACGTCATAATGTATCCGCATTATGACATCACAATATATTATGAGAGCGCAACATGCAGGTATTATGACCAATTTCGCTTACCCCAATTTGTGTCACATCTACTGGAGCATCATGAGCATGTATTATGACGTCAGAGTATATGATGAAATCATAATTAGTATGCAGTATGACGTCACAATGTATTATGACGTCATAATGTATCCGCATTATGACATCCCAATATATTATGAGAGCGCAACATGCAGGTATTATGACCAATTTCGCTTACCCCAATTTGTGTCCCATCTACTGGAGCATCATGAGCATGTATTATGACGTCACAGTATATGATGACATCATAATTAGTATGCAGTATGACGTCACAATGTATTATGACGTCATAATGTATCCGCATTATGACAGCACAATATATTATGAGAGCGCAATTTGCAGGTTTCATGACCAATTTCGCTTACCCCAATTTGTGTCACATCTACTGCAGCATCATCAGCATGTATTATGACGTCAGAGTATATGATGACATCATAATTAGTATGCAGTATGATGTCACAATATATTATGACGTCATAATGTATCCGCATTATGACATCACAATATATTATGAGAGCGCAACATGCAGGTATTATGACCAATTTCGCTTACCCCAATTTGTGTCACATCTACTGGAGCATCATGAGCATGTATTATGACGTCAGAGTATATGATGACATCATAATTAGTATGCAGTATGACGTCACAATGTATTATGATGTCATAATGTATCCGCATTATGACAGCACAATATATTATGAGAGCGCAACATGCAGGTATTATGAGCAATTTCGCTTACCCCAATTTGTGTCACACCTACTGCAGCATCATCAGCATGTATTATGACGTCAGAGTATATGATGACATCATAATTAGTATGCAGTATGACGTCACAATGTATTATGACGTCATAATGTATCCGCATTATGACATCACAATATATTACGAGAGCGCAATTTGCAGGTTTCATGACCAATTTCGCTTACCCCACATTGTGTCACATCTACTGCAGCATCATCAGCATGTATTATGACGTCAGAGTATATGATGACATCATAATTAGTATGCAGTATGATGTCACAATGTATTATGACGTCATAATGTATCCGCATTATGACATCACAATATATTATGAGAGCGCAACATGCAGGTATTATGACCAATTTCGCTTACCCCAATTTGTGTCACATCTACTGGAGCATCATGAGCATGTATTATGACGTCACAGTATATGATGACATCATAAATAGTATGCAGTATGACGTCACAATGTATTATGACGTCATAATGTATCCGCATTATGACAGCACAATATATTATGAGAGCACAATTTGCAGGTTTCATGACCAATTTCGCTTACCCCAATTTGTGTCACATCTACTGCAGCATCATCAGCATGTATTATGACGTCAGAGTATATGATGACATCATAATTAGTATGCAGTATGATGTCACAATGTATTATGACGTCATAATGTATCCGCATTATGACATCACAATATATTATGAGAGCGCAACATGCAGGTATTATGACCAATTTCGCTTACCCCAATTTGTGTCACATCTACTGGAGCATCATGAGCATGTATTATGACGTCACAGTATATGATGACATCATAATTAGTATGCAGTATGAAGTCACAATGTATTATGACGTCATAATGTATCCGCATTATGACATCACAATATATTATGAGAGCGCAACATGCAGGTATTATGACCAATTTCCCTTGCCCCAATTTGTGTCACATCTACTGGAGCATCATGAGCATGTATTATGACGTCAGAGTATATGATGACATCATAATTAGTATGCAGTATGACGTCACAATGTATTATGACGTCATAATGTATCCGCATTATGACATCACAATATATTATGAGAGCGCAATTTGCAGGATTCATGACCAATTTCGCTTACCCCAATTTGTGTCACATCTACTGCAGCATCATCAGCATGTATTATGACGTCAGAGTATATGATGACATCATAATTAGTATGCAGTATGATGTCACAATGTATTATGACGTCATAATGTATCCGCATTATGACACCACAATATATTATGAGAGCGCAACATGCAGGTATTATGACCTATTTCGCTTACCCCAATTTGTGTCACATCTACTGGAGCATCATGAGCATGTATTATGACGTCACAGTATATGATGACATCATAATTAGTATGCAGTATGACGTCACAATGTATTATGACGTCATAATGTATCCGCATTATGACATCACAATATATTATGAGAGCGCAATTTGCAGGTTTCATGACCAATTTCGCTTACCCCAATTTGTGTCACATCTACTGCACCATCATCAGCATGTATTATGACGTCAGAGTATATGATGACATCATAATTAGTATGCAGTATGATGTCACAATGTATTATGACGTCATAATGTATCCGCATTATGACATCACAATATATTATGAGAGCGCAACATGCAGGTATTATGACCAATTTCGCTTACCCCAATTTGTGTCACATCCACTGGAGCATCATGAGCATGTATTATGACGTCACAGTATATGATGACATCATAATTAGTATGCAGTATGAAGTCACAATGTATTATGACGTCATAATGTATCCGCATTATGACATCACAATATATTATGAGAGCGCAACATGCAGGTATTATGAGCAATTTCTCTTACCCTAATTTGTGTCAAATCTACTGGAAAATCATGAGCATGTATTATGACGTCACAGTATATGATGACATCATAATTAGTATGCACTATGACGTCACAATGTATTATGACGTCATAATGTATCCGCATTATGACATCACAATATATTATGAGAGCGCAATTTGCAGGTTTCATGACCAATTTCGCTTACCCCAATTTGTGTCACATCTACTGCAGCATCATCAGCATGTATTATGACGTCAGAGTATATGATGACATCATAATTAGTATGCAGTATGATGTCACAATGTATTATGACGTCATAATGTATCCGCATTATGACATCTCAATATATTATGAGAGCGCAACATGCAGGTATTATGACCAATTTCGCTTACCCCAATTTGTGTCACATCTACTGGAGCATCATGAGCATGTATTATGACGTCAGAGTATATGATGACATCATAATTAGTATGCAGTATGACGTCACAATGTATTATGACGTCATAATGTATCCGCATTATGACAGCACAATATATTATGAGAGCGCAACATGCAGGTACTATGAGCAATTTCGCTTACCCCAATTTGTGTCACATCTACTGCAGCATCATCAGCATGTATTATGACGTCACAGTATATGATGACATCATAATTAGTATGCACTATGACGTCACAATGTATTATGACGTCATAATGTACCCGCATTATGACATCACAATATATTATGAGAGCGCAATTTGCAGGTTTCATGACCAATTTCGCTTACCCCAATTTGTGTCACATCTACTGCAGCATCATCAGCATGTATTATGACGTCAGAGTATATGATGACTTCATAATTAGTATGCAGTATGATGTCACAATGTATTATGACGTCATAATGTATCCGCATTATGACATCACAATATATTATGAGAGCGCAACATGCAGGTATTATGACCAATTTCGCTTACCCCAATTTGTGTCACATCTACTGGAGCATCATGAGCATGTATTATGACGTCAGAGTATATGATGACATCATAATTAGTATGCAGTATGACGTCACAATGTATTATGACGTCATAATGTATCCGCATTATGACAGCACAATATATTATGAGAGCGCAACATGCAGGTATTATGAGCAATTTCGCTTACCCCAATTTGTGTCACATCTACTGCAGCATCATCAGCATGTATTATGACGTCAGAGTATATGATGACATCATAATTAGTATGCAGTATGACGTCACAATGTATTATGACGTCATAATGTATCCGCATTATGACATCACAATATATTATGAGAGCGCAATTTGCAGGTTTCATGACCAATTTCGCTTACCCCAATTTGTGTCACATCTACTGCAGCATCATCAGCATGTATTATGACGTCAGAGTATATGATGACATCATAATTAGTATGCAGTATGATGTCACAATGTATTATGACGTCATAATGTATCCGCATTATGACATCACAATATATTATGAGAGCGCAACATGCAGGTATTATGACCAATTTCGCTTACCCCAATTTGTGTCACATCTACTGCAGCATCATCAGCATGTATTATGACGTCAGAGTATATGATGACATCATAATTAGTATGCAGTATGATGTCACAATGTATTATGACGTCATAATGTATCCGCATTATGACATCACAATATATTATGAGAGCGCAACATGCAGGTATTATGAGCAATTTCTCTTACCCCAATTTGTGTCACATCTACTGGAGCATCATGAGCATGTATTATGACGTCACAGTATATGATGACATCATAATTAGTATGCAGTATGACGTCACAATGTATTATGACGTCATAATGTATCCGCATTATGACATCACAATATATTATGAGAGCGCAATTTGCAGGTTTCATGACCAATTTCGCTTACCCCAATTTGTGTCACATCTACTGCAGCATTATCAGCATGTATTATGACGTCAGAGTATATGATGACATCACAATTAGTATGCAGTATGAAGTCTCAATGTATTATGACGTCATAATGTATCCGCATTATGACATCACAATATATTATGAGAGCGCAACATGCAGGTATTATGAGCAATTTCTCTTACCCCAATTTGTGTCACATCTACTGGAGCATCATGAGCATGTATTATGACGTCAGAGTTTATGATGACATCATAATTAGAATGCAGTATGACGTCACAATGTATTATGACGTCATAATGTATCCGCATTATGACATCATAATATATTATGAGAGCGCAATTTGCAGGTTTCATGACCAATTTCGCTTACCCCAATTTGTGTCACATCTACTGCAGCATCATCAGCATGTATTATGACGTCAGAGTATATGATGACATCATAATTAGTATGCAGTATGATGTCACAATGTATTATGACGTCATAATGTATCCGCATTATGACATCACAATATATTATGAGAGCGCAACATGCAGGTATTATGACCAATTTCGCTTACCCCAATTTGTGTCACATCTACTGGAGCATCATGAGCATGTATTATGACGTCACAGTATATGATGACATCATAATTAGTATGCAGTATGAAGTCACAATGTATTATGACGTCATAATGTATCCGCATTATGACAGCACAATATATTATGAGAGCGCAACATGCAGGTATTATGAACAATTTCTCTTACCCCAATTTGTGTCACATCTACTGGAGCATCATGAGCATGTATTATGACGTCAGAGTATATGATGACATCATAATTAGTATGCAGTATGACGTCACAATGTATTATGACGTCATAATGTATCCGCATTATGACATCACAATATATTATGAGAGCGCAATTTGCAGGTTTCATGACCAATTTCGCTTACCCCAATTTGTGTCAAATCTACTGGAGCATCATGAGCATGTATTATGACGTCACAGTATATGATGACATCATAATTAGTATGCAGTATGACGTCACAATGTATTATGACGTCATAATGTATCCGCATTATGACATCACAATATATTATGAGAGCGCAATTTGCAGGTTTCATGACCAATTTCGCTTACCCCAATTTGTGTCAAATCTAATGGAGAATCATGAGCATGTACTATGACGTCACAGTATATGATGACATCATAATTAGTATGCACTATGACGCCACAATGTATTATGACGTCATAATGTATCCGCATTATGACATCACAATATATTATGAGAGCGCAACATGCAGGTATTATGAGCAATTTCTCTTACCCCAATTTGTGTCACATCTACTGGAGCATCATGAGCATGTATTATGACGTCAGAGTATATGATGACATCATAATTAGTATGCAGTATGACGTCACAATGTATTATGACGTCATAATGTATCCGCATTATGACATCACAATATATTATGAGAGCGCAACATGCAGGTATTATGACCAATTTCGCTTACCCCAATTTGTGTCACATCTACTGGAGCATCATGAGCATGTATTATGACGTCACAGTATATGATGACATCATAATTAATATGCAATATGAAGTCACAATGTATTATGACGTCATAATGTATCCGCATTATGACATCACAATATATTATGAGAGCGCAACATGCAGGTATTATGAGCAATTTCTCTTACCCCAATTTGTGTCAAATCTACTGGAGAATCATGAGCATGTATTATGACGTCACAGTATATGATGACATAATAATTAGTATGCACTATGACGTCACAATGTATTATGACGTCATAATGTATCGAGCATTATGACATCACAATATATTATGAGAGCGCAATTTGCAGGTTTCATGACCAATTTCGCTTACCCCAATTTGTGTCACATCTACTGCAGCATCATCAGCATGTATTATGACGTCAGAGTATATGATGACATCATAATTAGTATGCAGTATGATGTCACAATGTATTATGACGTCATAATGTATCCGTATTATGACATCACAATATATTATGAGAGCGCAACATGCAGGTATTATGACCAATTTCGCTTACCCCAATTTGTGTCACATCTACTGGAGCATCATGAGCATGTATTATGACGTCAGAGTATATGATGACATCATAATTAGTATGCAGTATGACGTCACAATGTATTATGACGTCATAATGTATCCGCATTATGACATCACAATATATTATGAGAGCGCAACATGCAGGTATTATGACCAATTTCGCTTACCCCAATTTGTGTCACATCTACTGCAGCATCATCAGCATGTATTATGACGTCAGAGTATATGATGACATCATAATTAGTATGCAGTATGACGTCACAATGTATTATGACGTCATAATGTATCCGCATTATGACATCACAATATATTATGAGAGCGCAATTTGCAGGTTTCATGACCAATTTCGCTTACCCCAATTTGTGTCACATCTACTGCAGCATCATCAGCATGTATTATGACGTCAGAGTATATGATGACATCATAATTAGTATGCAGTATGATGTCACAATGTATTATGACGTCATAATGTATCCGCATTATGACATCACAATATATTATGAGAGCGCAACATGCAGGTATTATGACCAATTTCGCTTACCCCAATTTGTGTCACATCTACTGGTGCATCATGAGCATGTATTATGACGTCACACTATATGATGACATCATAATTAGTATGCAGTATGAAGTCACAATGTATTATGACGTCATAATGTATCCGCATTATGACATCACAATATATTATGAGAGCGCAACATGCAGGTATTATGAGCAATTTCTCTTACCCCAATTTGTGTCACATCTACTGGAGCATCATGAGCATGTATTATGACGTCACAGTATATGATGACATCATAATTAGTATGCAGTATGACGTCACAATGTATTATGACGTCATAATGTATCCGCATTATGACATCACAATATATTATGAGAGCGCAATTTGCAGGTTTCATGACCAATTTCGCTTACCCCAATTTGTGTCACATCTACTGCAGCATTATCAGCATGTATTATGACGTCAGAGTATATGATGACATCATAATTAGTATGCAGTATGATGTCATAATGTATTATGACGTCATAATGTATCCGCATTATGACATCACAATATATTATGAGAGCGCAACATGCAGGTATTATGAGCAATTTCTCTTACCCCAGTTTGTGTCACATCTACTGGACCATCATGAGCATGTATTATGACGTCAGAGTTTATGATGACATCATAATTAGAATGCAGTATGACGTCACAATGTATTATGACGTCATAATGTATACGCATTATGACATCATAATATATTATGAGAGCGCAATTTGCAGGTTTCATGACCAATTTCGCTTACCCCAATTTGTGTCACATCTACTGCAGCATCATCAGCATGTATTATGACGTCAGAGTATATGATGACATCATAATTAGTATGCAGTATGATGTCACAATGTATTATGACGTCATAATGTATCCGCATTATGACATCACAATATATTATGAGAGCGCAACATGCAGGTATTATGACCAATTTCGCTTACCCCAATTTGTGTCACATCTACTGGAGCATCATGAGCATGTATTATGACGTCACAGTATATGATGACATCATAATTAGTATGCAGTATGAAGTCACAATGTATTATGACGTCATAATGAATCCGCATTATGACAGCACAATATATTATGAGAGCGCAACATGCAGGTATTATGAGCAATTTCTCTTACCCCAATTTGTGTCACATCTACTGGAGCATCATGAGCATGTATTATGACGTCAGAGTATATGATGACATCATAATTAGTATGCAGTATGACGTCACAATGTATTATGACGTCATAATGTATCCGCATTATTACATCACAATATATTATGAGAGCGCAAATTCCAGGTTTCATGACCAACTTCACTTACCCCAATTTGTGTCAAATCTACTGGAGAATCATGAGCATGTACTATGACGTCACAGTATATGATGACATCATAATTAGTATGCAGTATGACGTCACAATGTATTATGACGTCATAATGTATCCGCATTATGACATCACAATATATTATGAGAGCGCAACATGCAGGTATTATGAGCAATTTCTCTTACCCCAATTTGTGTCACATCTACAGGAGCATCATGAGCATGTATTATGACGTCACAGTATATGATGACATCATAATTAGTATGCAGTATGACGTCACAATGTATTATGACGTCATAATGTATCCGCATTATGACAGCACAATATATTATGAGAGCGCAATTTGCAGGTTTCATGACCAATTTCGCTTACCCCAATTTGTGTCAAATCTACTGGAGAATCATGAGCATGTATTATGACGTCACAGTATATGATGACATCATAATTAATATGCAGTATGACGTCACAATGTATTATGACGTCATAATGTATCCGCATTATGACATCACAATATATTATGAGAGCGCAACATGCAGGTATTATGAGCAATTTCTCTTACCCCAATTTGTGTCACATCTACTGGAGCATCATGAGCATGTATTATGACGTCAGAGTATATGATGACATCATAATTAGTATGCAGTATGACGTCACAATGTATTATGACGTCATAATGTGTCCGCATTATGACATCACAATATATTATGAGAGCGCAATTTGCAGGTTTCATGACCAATTTCGCTTACCACAATTTGTGTCACGTCTACTGCAGCATCATCAGCATGTATTATGACGTCAGAGTATATGATGACATCATAATTAGTATGCAGTATGATGTCACAATGTATTATGACGTCATAATGTATCCGCATTATGACATCACAATATATTTTGAGAGCGCAACATGCAGGTATTATGACCAATTTCGCTTACCCCAATTTGTGTCACATCTACTGGAGCATCATGAGCATGTATTATGACGTCACAGTATATGATGAGATCATAATTAGTATGCAGTATGACGTCACAATGTATTATGACGTCATAATGTATCCGCATTATGACATCACAATATATTATGAGAGCGAAACATGCAGGTATTATGAGCAATTTCTCTTACCCCAATTTGTGTCACATCTACTGCAGCATCATCAGCATGTATTATGACGTCACAGTATATGATGACATCATAATTAGTATGCAGTATGACGTCACAATGTATTATGACGTCATAATGTATCCGCATTATGACATCACAATATATTATGAGAGCGCAATTTGCAGGTTTCATGACCAATTTCGCTTACCCCAATTTGTGTCACATCTACTGCAGCATTATCAGCATGTATTATGACGTCAGAGTATATGATGACATCATAATTAGTATGCAGTATGATGTCATAATGTATTATGACGTCATAATGTATCCGCATTATGACATCACAATATATTATGAGAGCGCAACATGCAGGTATTATGAGCAATTTCTCTTACCCCAATTTGTGTCACATCTACTGGAGCATCATGAGCATGTATTATGACGTCAGAGTATATGATGACATCATAATTAGTATGCAGTATGACGTCACAATGTATTATGACGTCATAATGTATCTGCATTATGACATCACAATATATTATGAGAGCGCAATTTGCAGGTTTCATGACCAATTTCGCTTACCCCAATTTGTGTCACATCTACTGCAGCATCATCAGCATGTATTATGACGTCAGAGTATATGATGACATCATAATTAGTATGCAGTATGATGTCACAATGTATTATGACGTCATAATGTATCCGCATTATGACATCACAATATATTATGAGAGCGCAACATGCAGGTATTATGACCAATTTCGCTTACCCCAATTTGTGTCACATCTACTGGTGCATCATGAGCATGTATTATGACGTCACACTATATGATGACATCATAATTAGTATGCAGTATGAAGTCACAATGTATTATGACGTCATAATGTATCCGCATTATGACATCACAATATATTATGAGAGTGCAACATGCAGGTATTATGAGCAATTTCTCTTACCCCAATTTGTGTCACATCTACTGGAGCATCATGAGCATGTATTATGACGTCACAGTATATGATGACATCATAATTAGTATGCAGTATGACGTCACAATATATTATGACGTCATAATGTATCCGCATTATGACATCACAATATATTATGAGAGCGCATTTTGCAGGTTTCATGACCAATTTCGCTTACCCCAATTTGTGTCACATCTACTGCAGCATTATCAGCATGTATTATGACGTCAGAGTATATGATGACATCATAATTAGTATGCAGTATGATGTCATAATGTATTATGACGTCATAATGTATCCGCATTATGACATCACAATATATTATGAGAGCGCAACATGCAGGTATTATGAGCAATTTCTCTTACCCCAGTTTGTGTCACATCTACTGGAGCATCATGAGCATGTATTATGACGTCAGAGTTTATGATGACATCATAATTAGAATGCAGTATGACGTCACAATGTATTATGACGTCATAATGTATCCGCATTATGACATCATAATATATTATGAGAGCGCAATTTGCAGGTTTCATGACCAATTTCGCTTACCCCAATTTGTGTCACATCTACTGCAGCATCATCAGCATGTATTATGACGTCACAGTATATGATGACATCATAATTAGTATGCAGTATGATGTCACAATGTATTATGACGTCATAATGTATCCGCATTATGATATCACAATATATTATGAGAGCGCAACATGCAGGTATTATGACCAATTTCGCTTACCCCAATTTGTGTCACATCTACTGGAGCATCATGAGCATGTATTATGACGTCACAGTATATGATGACATCATAATTAGTATGCAGTATGAAGTCACAATGTATTATGACGTCATAATGTATCCGCATTATGACAGCACAATATATTATGAGAGCGCAACATGCAGGTATTATGAGCAATTTCTCTTACCACAATTTGTGTCACATCTACTGGAGCATCATGAGCATGTATTATGACGTCAGAGTATATGATGACATCATAATTAGTATGCAGTATGACGTCACAATGTATTATGACGTCATAATGTATCCGCATTATGACATCACAATATATTATGAGAGCGCAAATTCCAGGTTTCATGACCAATTTCACTTACCCCAATTTGTGTCAAATCTACTGGAGAATCATGAGCATGTACTATGACGTCACAGTATATGATGACATCATAATTAGTATGCAGTATGACGTCACAATGTATTATGACGTCATAATGTATCCGCATTATGACATCACAATATATTATGAGAGCGCAACATGCAGGTATTATGAGCAATTTCTCTTACCCCAATTTGTGTCACATCTACTGGAGCATCATGAGCATGTATTATGACGTCACAGTATATGATGACATCATAATTAGTATGCAGTATGAAGTCACAATGTATTATGACGGCATAATGTATCCGCATTATGACATCACAATATATTATGAGAGCGCAACATGCAGGTATTATGAGCAATTTCTCTTACCCCAATTTGTGTCACATCTACTGGAGCATCATGAGCATGTATTATGACGTCACAGTATATGATGACGTCATAATTAGTATGCAGTATGACGTCACAATGTATTATGACGTCATAATGTATCCGCATTATGACAGCACAATATATTACGAGAGCGCAATTTGCAGGTTTCATGACCAATTTCGCTTACCCCAATTTGTGTCACATCTACTGCAGCATCATCAGCATGTATTATGACGTCAGAGTATATGATGACATCATAATTAGTATGCAGTGTGATGTCACAATGTATTATGACG
This sequence comes from Aotus nancymaae, assembly GCF_030222135.1. Classification (NCBI taxonomy): domain Eukaryota; kingdom Metazoa; phylum Chordata; class Mammalia; order Primates; family Aotidae; genus Aotus; species Aotus nancymaae. The sequence goes on along the minus strand of NW_026988511.1, from coordinate 11,498,692 downwards.
TCATAATGTATCCGCATTATGACATCACAATATATTATGAGAGCGCAACATGCAGGTATTATGAGCAATTTCTCTTACCCCAATTTGTGTCACATCTACTGGAGCATCATGAGCATGTATTATGACGTCAGAGTATATGATGACATCATAATTAGTATGCAGTATGACGTCACAATGTATTATGACGTCATAATGTGTCCGCATTATGACATCACAATATATTATGAGAGCCCAATTTACAGGTTTCATGACCAATTTCGCTTACCACAATTTGTGTCACGTCTACTGCAGCATCATCAGCATGTATTATGACGTCAGAGTATATGATGACATCATAATTAGTATGCAGTATGATGTCACAATGTATTATGACGTCATAATGTATCCGCATTATGACATCACAATATATTTTGAGAGCGCAACATGCAGGTATTATGACCAATTTCGCTTACCCCAATTTGTGTCACATCTACTGGAGCATCATGAGCATGTATTATGACGTCACAGTATATGATGACATCATAATTAGTATGCAGTATGAAGTCACAATGTATTATGACGTCATAATGTATCCGCATTATGACAGCACAATATATTATGAGAGCGCAACATGCAGGTATTATGAGCAATTTCTCTTACCCCAATTTGTGTCACATCTACTGGAGCATCATGAGCATGTATTATGACGTCACAGTATATGATGAGATCATAATTAGTATGCAGTATGACGTCACAATGTATTATGACGTCATAATGTATCCGCATTATGACATCACAATATATTATGATAGCGAAACATGCAGGTATTATGAGCAATTTCTCTTACCCCAATTTGTGTCACATCTACTGGAGCATCATGAGCATGTATTATGACGTCACAGTATATGATGACATCATAATTAGTATGCAGTATGACGTCAGAATGTATTATGACGTCATAATGTATCCGCATTATGACATCTCAATGTATTATGAGAGCGCAATTTGCAGGTTTCATGACCAATTTCGCTTACCCCAATTTGTGTCACATCTACTGCAGCATTATCAGCATGTATTATGACGTCAGAGTATATGATGACATCATAATTAGTATGCAGTATGATGTCATAATGTATTATGACGTCATAATGTATCCGCATTATGACATCACAATATATTATGAGAGCGCAACATGCAGGTATTATGAGCAATTTCTCTTACCCCAATTTGTGTCACATCTACTGGAGCATCATGAGCATGTATTATGACGTCAGAGTATATGATGACATCATAATTAGTATGCAGTATGACGTCACAATGTATTATGACGTCATAATGTATCCGCATTATGACGTCATAATATATTATGAGAGCGCAATTTGCCGGTTTCATGACCAATTTCGCTTACCCCAATTTGTGTCACATCTACTGCAGCATCATCAGCATGTATTATGACGTCAGAGTATATGATGACATCATAATTAGTATGCAGTATGATGTCACAATGTATTATGACGTCATAATGTATCCGCATTAAGACATCACAATATATTATGAGAGCGCAACATGCAGGTATTATGACCAATTTCGCTTACCCCAATTTGTGTCACATCTACTGGAGCATCATGAGCATGTATTATGACGTCAGAGTATATGATGACATCATAATTAGTATGCAGTATGACGTCACAATGTATTTTGACGTCATAATGTATCCGCATTATGACATCACAATATATTATGAGAGCGCAATTTGCAGGTTTCATGACCAATTTCGCTTACCCCAATTTGTGTCACATCTACTGCAGCATCATCAGCATGTATTATGACGTCAGAGTATATGATGACATCATAATTAGTATGCAGTATGATGTCACAATATATTATGACGTCATAATGTATCCGCATTATGACATCACAATATATTATGAGAGCGCAACATGCAGGTATTATGACCTATTTCGCTTACCCCAATTTGTGTCACGTCTACTGGAGCATCATGAGCATGTATTTTGACGTCACAGTATATGATGACATCATAATTAGTATGCAGTATGAAGTCACAATGTATTATGACGTCATAATGTATCCGCATTATGACAGCACAATATATTATGAGAGCGCAACATGCAGGTATTATGAGCAATTTCTCTTACCCCAATTTGTGTCACATCTACTGGAGCATCATGAGCATGTATTATGACGTCACAGTATATGATGACATCATAATTAGTATGCAGTATGATGTCACAATGTATTATGACGTCATAATGTATCCGCATTATGACATCACAATATATTATGAGAGCGCAACATGCAGGTATTATGACCAATTTCGCTTACCCCAATTTGTGTCACATCTACTGGAGCATCATGAGCATGTATTATGACGTCACAGTATATGATGACATCATAATTAGTATGCAGTATGAAGTCACAATGTATTATGACGTCATAATGTATCCGCATTATGACAGCACAATATATTATGAGAGCGCAACATGCAGGTATTATGAGCAATTTCTCTTACCCCAATTTGTGTCACATCTACTGGAGCATCATGAGCATGTATTATGACGTCACAGTATATGATGACATCATAATTAGTATGCAGTATGACGTCACAATGTATTATGACGTCATAATGTATCCGCATTATGACATCGCAATATATTATGAGAGCGCAATTTGCAGGTTTCATGACCAATTTCGCTTACCCCAATTTGTGTCAAATCTACTGGAGAAACATGAGCATGTATTATGACGTCACAGTATATGATGACATCATAATTAGTATGTAGTATGACGTCACAATGTATTATGAAGTCATAATGTATCCGCCTTATGACATCACACTATATTATGAGAGCGCAACATGCAGGTATTATGAGCAATTTCTCTTACCCCAACTTGTGTCACATCTACTGGAGCATCATGAGCATGTATTATGACGTCGCAGTATATGATGACATCATAATTAGTATGCAGTATGACGTCACAATGTATTATGACGTCATAATGTATCCGCATTATGACAGCACAATATATTATGAGAGCGCAATTTGCAGGTTTCATGACCAATTTCGCTTACCCCAATTTGTGTCACATCTACTGCAGCATCATCAGCATGTATTATGACGTCAGAGTATATGATGACATCATAATTAGTATGCAGTATGATGTCACAATGTATTATGACGTCATAATGTATCCGCATTATGACATCACAATATATTATGAGAGCGCAACATGCAGGTATTATGACCAATTTCGCTTACCCCAATTTGTGTCACATCTACTGGAGCATCATGAGCATGTATTATGACGTCAGAGTATATGATGACATCATAATTAGTATGCAGTATGAAGTCACAATGTATTATGACGTCATAATGTATCCACATTATGACAGCACAATATATTATGAGAGCGCAACATGCAGGTATTATGACCAATTTCGCTTACCCCAATTTGTGTCACATCTACTGGAGCATCATGAGCATGTATTATGACGTCAGAGTATATGATGACATCATAATTAGTATGCAGTATGACGTCACAATGTATTTTGACGTCATAATGTATCCGCATTATGACATCACAATATATTATGAGAGCGCAATTTGCAGGTTTCATGACCAATTTCGCTTACCCCAATTTGTGTCACATCTACTGCAGCATCATCAGCATGTATTATGACGTCAGAGTATATGATGACATCATAATTAGTATGCAGTATGATGTCACAATGTATTATGACGTCATAATGTATCCGCATTATGACATCACAATATATTATGAGAGCGCAACATGCAGGTATTATGAACTATTTCGCTTACCCCAATTTGTGTCACGTCTACTGGAGCATCATGAGCATGTATTTTGACGTCACAGTATATGATGACATCATAATTAGTATGCAGTATGAAGTCACAATGTATTATGACGTCATAATGTATCCGCATTATGACAGCACAATATATTATGAGAGCGCAACATGCAGGTATTATGAGCAATTTCTCTTACCCCAATTTGTGTCACATCTACTGGAGCATCATGAGCATGTATTATGACGTCACAGTATATGATGACATCATAATTAGTATGCAGTATGACGTCACAATGTATTATGACGTCATAATGTATCCGCATTATGACATCACAATATATTATGAGAGCGCAATTTGCAGGTTTCATGACCAATTTCGCTTACCCCAATTTGTGTCACATCTACTGGAGAATCATGAGCATGTATTATGACGTCACAGTATATGATGACATCATAATTAGTATGCAGTATGACGTCACAATGTATTATGACGTCATAATGTATCCGCATTATGACATCACAATATATTATGAGAGCGCAACATGCAGGTATTATGAGCAATTTCTCTTACCCCAATTTGTGTCACATCTACTGGAGAATCATGAGCATGTATTATGACGTCACAGTATATGATGACATCATAATTAGTATGCAGTATGACGTCACAATGTATTATGACGTCATAATGTATCCGCATTATGACATCACAATATATTATGAGAGCGCAATTTGCAGGTTTCATGACCAATTTCGCTTACCCCAATTTGTGTCACATCTACTGCACCATCATCAGCATGTATTATGACGTCAGAGTATATGATGACATCATAATTAGTATGCAGTATGATGTCACAATGTATTATGACGTCATAGTGTATCCGCATTATGACATCACAATATATTATGAGAGCGCAACATGCAGGTATTATGACCAATTTCGCTTACCCCAATTTGTGTCACATCTACTGGAGCATCATGAGCATGTATTATGACGTCACAGTAAATGATGACATCATAATTAGTATGCAGTATGAAGTCACAATGTATTATGACGTCATAATGTATCCGCATTATGACATCACAATATATTATGAGAGCGCAACATGCAGGTATTATGACCAATTTCGCTTACCCCAATTTGTGTCACATCTACTGGAGCATCATGAGCATGTATTATGACGTCAGAGTTTATGATGACATCATAATTAGTATGCAGTATGACGTCACAATGTATTATGATGTCATAATGTATCCGCATTATGACAGCACAATATATTATGAGAGCGCAACATGCAGGTATTATGAGCAATTTCGCTTACCCCAATTTGTGTCACATCTACTGCAGCATCATCAGCATGTATTATGACGTCAGAGTATATGATGACATCATAATTAGTATGCAGTATTACGTCACAATGTATTATGACGTCATAATGTATCCGCATTATGACATCACAATATATTATGAGAGCGCAATTTGCAGGTTTCATGACCAATTTCGCTTACCCCACCTTGTGTCACATCTACTGCAGCATCATCAGCATGTATTATGACGTCAGAGTATATGATGACATCATAATTAGTATGCAGTATGATGTCACAATGTATTATGACGTCATAATGTATCCGCATTATGACATCACAATATATTATGAGAGCGCAACATGCAGGTATTATGACCAATTTCGCTTACCCCAATTTGTGTCACATCTACTGGTGCATCTTGAGCATGTATTATGACGTCACACTATATGATGACATCATAATTAGTATGCAGTATGAAGTCACAATGTATTATGACGTCATAATGTATCCGCATTATGACATCACAATATATTATGAGAGCGCAACATGCAGGTATTATGAGCAATTTCTCTTACCCCAATTTGTGTCACATCTACTGGAGCATCATGAGCATGTATTATGACGTCACAGTATATGATGACATCATAGTTAGTATGCACTATAACGTCACAATGTATTATGACGTCAAAATGTATCCACATTATGACATCACAATATATTATGAGAGCGCAATTTGCAGGTTTCATGACCAATTTCGCTTACCCCAATTTGTGTCACATCTACTGCAGCATCATCAGCATGTATTATGACGTCAGAGTATATGATGACATCATAATTAGTATGCAGTATGATGTCACAATGTATTATGACGTCATAATGTATCCGCATTATGACATCACAATATATTATGAGAGCGCAACATGCAGGTATTATGACCAATTTCGCTTACCCGAATTTGTGTCACATCTACTGGAGCATCATGAGCATGTATTATGACGTCACAGTATATGATGACATCATAATTAGTATGCAGTATGAAGTCACAATGTATTATGACGTCATAATGTATCCGCATTATGACATCACAATATATTATGAGAGCGCAACATGCAGGTATTATGACCAATTTCGCGTGCCCCAATTTGTGTCACATCTACTGGAGCATCATGAGCATGTATTATGACGTCAGAGTATATGATGACATCATAATTAGTATGCAGTATGACGTCACAATGTATTATGACGTCATAATGTATCCGCATTATGACATCACAATATATTATGAGAGCGCAACTTGCAGGATTCATGACCAATTTCGCTTACCCCAATTTGTGTCACATCTACTGCAGCATCATGAGCATGTATTATGACGTCAGAGTATATGATGACATCATAATTAGTATGCAGTATGACGTCACAATGTATTATGACGTCATAATGTATCCGCATTATGGCATCACAATATATTATGAGAGCGCAACATGCAGGTATTATGACCAATTTCGCTTACCCCAATTTGTGTCACATCTACTGGAGCATCATGAGCATGTATTATGACGTCACAGTATATGATGACATCATAATTAGTATGCAGTATGAAGTCACAATGTATTATGACGTCATAATGTATCCGCATTATGACAGCACAATATATTATGAGAGCGCAACATGCAGGTATTATGAGCAATTTCTCTTACCCCAATTTGTGTCACATCTACTGGAGCATCATGAGCATGTATTATGACGTCACAGTATATGATGACATCATAATTAGTATGCAGTATGACTTCACAATGTATTATGACGTCATAATGTATCCGCATTATGACATCACAATATATTATGAGAGCGCAATTTGCAGGTTTCATGACCAATTTCGCTTACCCCAATTTGTGTCAAATCTACTGGAGAATCATGAGCATGTATTATGACGTCACAGTATATGATGACATCATAATTAGTATGCAGTATGACGTCACAATGTATTATGACGTCATAATGTATCCGCATTATGACATCACAATATATTATGAGAGCGCAACATGCAGGTATTATGAGCAATTTCTCTTACCCCAATTTGTGTCACATCTACTGGAGAATCATGAGCATGTATTATGACGTCACAGTATATGATGACATCATAATTAGTATGCAGTATGACGTCACAATGTATTATGACGTCATAATGTATCCGCATTATGGCATCACAATATATTATGGGAGCGCAATTTGCAGGTTTCATGACCAATTTCGCTTACCCCAATTTGTGTCACATCTACTGCAGCATCATCAGCATGTATTATGACGTCAGAGTATATGATGACATCATAATTAGTATGCAGTATGATGTCACAATGTATTATGACGTCATAATGTATCCGCATTATGACATCACAATATATTATGAGAGCGCAACATGCAGGTATTATGACCAATTTCGCTTACCCCAATTTGTGTCACATCTACTGGAGCATCATGAGCATGTATTATGACGTCAGAGTATATGATGACATCATAATTAGTATGCAGTATGACGTCACAATGTATTATGACGTCATAATGTATCCGCATTATGACAGCACAATATATTATGAGAGCGCAACATGCAGGTACTATGAGCAATTTCGCTTACCCCAATTTGTGTCACATCTACTGCAGCATCATCAGCATGTATTATGACGTCAGAGTATATGATGACATCATAATTAGTATGCAGTATGACGTCACAATGTCTTATGACGTCATAATGTATCCGCATTATGACATCACAATATATTATGAGAGCGCAATTTGCAGGTTTCATGACCAATTTCGCTTACCCCAATTTGTGTCACATCTACTGCAGCATCATCAGCATGTATTATGACGTCAGAGTATATGATGACATCATAATTAGTATGCAGTATGATGTCACAATGTATTATGACGTCATAATGTATCCACATTATGACATCACAATATATTATGAGAGCGCAACATGCAGGTATTATGACCAATTTCGCTTACCCCAATTTGTGTCACATCTACTGGTGCATCATGAGCATGTATTATGACGTCACACTATATGATGACATCACAATTAGTATGCAGTATGAAGTCTCAATGTATTATGACGTCATAATGTATCCGCATTATGACATCACAATATATTATGAGAGCGCAACATGCAGGTATTATGAGCAATTTCTCTTACCCCAATTTGTGTCACATCTACTGGAGCATCATGAGCATGTATTATGACGTCACAGTATATGATGACATCATAAATAGTATGCAGTATGACGTCACAATGTATTATGACGTCATAATGTATCCGCATTATGACAGCACAATATATTATGAGAGCGCAATTTGCAGGTTTCATGACCAATTTCGCTTACCCCAATTTGTGTCACATCTACTGCAGCATCATCAGCATGTATTATGACGTCAGAGTATATGATGACATCATAATTAGTATGCAGTATGATGTCACAATGTATTATGACGTCATAATGTATCCGCATTATGACATCACAATATATTATGAGAGCGCAACATGCAGGTATTATGACCAATTTCGCTTACCCCAATTTGTGTCACATCTACTGGAGCATCATGAGCATGTATTATGACGTCACAGTATATGATGACATCATAATTAGTATGCAGTATGAAGTCACAATGTATTATGACGTCATAATGTATCCGCATTATGACATCACAATATATTATGAGAGCGCAACATGCAGGTATTATGACCAATTTCCCTTGCCCCAATTTGTGTCACATCTACTGGAGCATCATGAGCATGTATTATGACGTCAGAGTATATGATGACATCATAATTAGTATGCAGTATGACGTCACAATGTATTATGACGTCATAATGTATCCGCATTATGACATCACAATATATTATGAGAGCGCAATTTGCAGGATTCATGACCAATTTCGCTTACCCCAATTTGTGTCACATCTACTGCAGCATCATCAGCATGTATTATGACGTCAGAGTATATGATGACATCATAATTAGTATGCAGTATGATGTCACAATGTATTATGACGTCATAATGTATCCGCATTATGACATCACAATATATTATGAGAGCGCAACATGCAGGTATTATGACCTATTTCGCTTACCCCAATTTGTGTCACATCTACTGGAGCATCATGAGCATGTATTATGACGTCACAGTATATGATGACATCATAATTAGTATGCAGTATGACGTCACAATGTATTATGACGTCATAATGTATCCGCATTATGACATCACAATATATTATGAGAGCGCAATTTGCAGGTTTCATGACCAATTTCGCTTACCCCAATTTGTGTCACATCTACTGCAGCATCATCAGCATGTATTATGACGTCAGAGTATATGATGACATCATAATTAGTATGCAGTATGACGTCACAATGTATTATGACGTCATAATGTATCCGCATTATGACATCACAATATATTATGAGAGCGCAACATGCAGGTATTATGACCAATTTCGCTTACCCCAATTTGTGTCACATCCACTGGAGCATCATGAGCATGTATTATGACGTCACAGTATATGATGACATCATAATTAGTTTGCAGTATGAAGTCACAATGTATTATGACGTCATAATGTATCCGCATTATGACATCACAATATATTATGAGAGCGCAACATGCAGGTATTATGAGCAATTTCTCTTACCCTAATTTGTGTCAAATCTACTGGAGAATCATGAGCATGTATTATGACGTCACAGTATATGATGACATCATAATTAGTATGCACTATGACGTCACAATGTATTATGACGTCATAATGTATCCGCATTATGACATCACAATATATTATGAGAGCGCAATTTGCAGGTTTCATGACCAATTTCGCTTACCCCAATTTGTGTCACATCTACTGCAGCATCATCAGCATGTATTATGACGTCAGAGTATATGATGACATCATAATTAGTATGCAGTATGATGTCACAATGTATTATGACGTCATAATGTATCCGCATTATGACATCTCAATATATTATGAGAGCGCAACATGCAGGTATTATGACCAATTTCGCTTACCCCAATTTGTGTCACATCTACTGGAGCATCATGAGCATGTATTATGACGTCAGAGTATATGATGACATCATAATTAGTATGCAGTATGACGTCACAATGTATTATGACGTCATAATGTATCCGCATTATGACAGCACAATATATTATGAGAGCGCAACATGCAGGTACTATGAGCAATTTCGCTTACCCCAATTTGTGTCACATCTACTGCAGCATCATCAGCATGTATTATGACGTCAGAGTATATGATGACATCATAATTAGTATGCAGTATGACGTCACAATGTCTTATGACGTCATAATGTATCCGCATTATGACATCACAATATATTATGAGAGCGCAATTTGCAGGTTTCATGACCAATTTCGCTTACCCCAATTTGTGTCACATCTACTGCAGCATCATCAGCATGTATTATGACGTCAGAGTATATGATGACATCATAATTAGTATGCAGTATGATGTCACAATGTACTATGACGTCATAATGTATCCGCATTATGACATCACAATATATTATGAGAGCGCAACATGCAGGTATTATGACCAATTTCGCTTACCCCAATTTGTGTCACATCTACTGGTGCATCATGAGCATGTATTATGACGTCACACTATATGATGACATCACAATTAGTATGCAGTATGAAGTCACAATGTATTATGACGTCATAATGTATCCGCATTATGACATCACAATATATTATGAGAGCGCAACATGCAGGTATTATGAGCAATTTCTCTTACCCCAATTTGTGTCACATCTACTGGAGCATCATGAGCATGTATTATGACGTCACAGTATATGATGACATCATAAATAGTATGCAGTATGACGTCACAATGTATTATGACGTCATAATGTATCCGCATTATGACAGCACAATATATTATGAGAGCGCAATTTGCAGGTTTCATGACCAATTTCGCTTACCCCAATTTGTGTCACATCTACTGCAGCATTATCAGCATGTATTATGACGTCAGAGTATATGATGACATCATAATTAGTATGCAGTATGATGTCATAATGTATTATGACGTCATAATGTATCCGCATTATGACATCACAATATATTAAGAGAGCGCAACATGCAGGTATTATGAGCAATTTCTCGTACCCCAATTTGTGTCACATCTACTGGAGCATCATGAGCATGTATTATGACGTCAGAGTTTATGATGACATCATAATTAGTATGCAGTATGACGTCACAATGTATTATGACGTCATAATGTATCCGCATTACGACATCATAATATATTATGAGAGCGCAATTTGCAGGTTTCATGACCAATTTCGCTTACCACAATTTGTGTCACATCTACTGCAGCATCATCAGCATGTATTATGACGTCAGAGTATATGATGACATCATAATTAGTATGCAGTATGATGTCACAATGTATTATGACGTCATAATGTATCCGCATTATGACATCACAATATATTATGAGAGCGCAACATGCAGGTATTATGACCAATTTCGCTTACCCCAATTTGTGTCACATCTACTGGAGCATCATGAGCGTCTATTATGACGTCACAGTATATGATGACATCATAATTACTATGCAGTATGAAGTCACAATGTATTATGACGTCATAATGTATCCGCATTATGACAGCACAATATATTATGAGAGCGCAACATGCAGGTATTATGAGCAATTTCTCTTACCCCAATTTGTGTCAAATCTACTGGAGAATCATGAGCATGTATTATGACGTCACAGTATATGATGACATCATAATTAGTATGCACTATGACGTCACAATATATTATGACGTCATAATGTACCCGCATTATGACATCACAATATATTATGAGAGCGCAATTTGCAGGTTTCATGACCAATTTCGCTTACCCCAATTTGTGTCACATCTACTGCAGCATCATCAGCATGTATTATGACGTCAGAGTATATGATGACATCATAATTAGTATGCAGTATGATGTCACAATGTATTATGACGTCATAATGTATCCGCATTATGACATCACAATATATTATGAGAGCGCAACATGCAGGTATTATGACCAATTTCGCTTACCCCAATTTGTGTCACATCTACTGGAGCATCATGAGGATGTATTATGACGTCAGAGTATATGATGACATCATAATTAGTATGCAGTATGACGTCACAATGTATTATGACGTCATAATGTATCCGCATTATGACAGCACTATATATTATGAGAGCGCAACATGCAGGTATTATGAGCAATTTCGCTTACCCCAATTTGTGTCACATCTACTGCAGCATCATCAGCATGTATTATGACGTCAGAGTATATGATGACATCATAATTAGTATGCAGTATGACGTCACAATGTATTATGACGTCATAATGTATCCGCATTATGACATCACAATATATTATGAGAGCGCAATTTGCAGGTTTCATGACCAATTTCGCTTACCCCAATTTGTGTCACATCTACTGCAGCATCATCAGCATGTATTATGACGTCAGAGTATATGATGACATCATAATTAGTATGCAGTATGATGTCACAATGTATTATGACGTCATAATGTATCCGCATTATGACATCACAATATATTATGAGAGCGCAACATGCAGGTATTATGACCAATTTCGCTTACCCCAATTTGTGTCACATCTACTGCAGCATCATCAGCATGTATTATGACGTCAGAGTATATGATGACATCATAATTAGTATGCAGTATGATGTCACAATGTATTATGACGTCATAATGTATCCGCATTATGACATCACAATATATTATGAGAGCGCAACATGCAGGTATTATGAGCAATTTCTCTTACCCCAATTTGTGTCACATCTACTGGAGCATCATGAGCATGTATTATGACGTCACAGTATATGATGACATCATAATTAGTATGCAGTATGACGTCACAATGTTTTATGACGTCATAATGTATCCGCATTATGACATCACAATATATTATGAGAGCGCAATTTGCAGGCTTCATGACCAATTTCGCTTACCCCAATTTGTGTCACATCTACTGCAGCATTTTCAGCATGTATTATGACGTCAGAGTATATGATGACATCATAATTAGTATGCAGTATGATGTCATAATGTATTATGACGTCATAATGTATCCGCATTATGACATCACAATATATTATGAGAGCGCAACATGCAGGTATTATGAGCAATTTCTCTTACCCCAATTTGTGTCACATCTATTGGAGCATCATGAGCATGTATTATGACGTCAGAGTTTATGATGACATCATAATTAGAATGCAGTATGACGTCACAATGTATTATGACGTCATAATGTATCCGCATTATGACATCATAATATATTATGAGAGCGCAATTTGCAGGTTTCATGACCAATTTCGCTTACCCCAATTTGTGTCACATCTACTGCAGCATCATCAGCATGTATTATGACGTCAGAGTATATGATGACATCATAATTAGTATGCAGTATGATGTCACAATGTATTATGACGTCATAATGTATCCGCATTATGACATCACAATATATTATGAGAGCGCAACATGCAGGTATTATGACCAATTTCGCTTACCCCAATTTGTGTCACATCTACTGGAGCATCATGAGCATGTATTATGACGTCACAGTATATGATGACATCATAATTAGTATGCAGTATGAAGTCACAATGTATTATGACGTCATAATGTATCCGCATTATGACATCACAATATATTATGAGAGCGCAACATGCAGGTATTATGACCAATTTCGCTTACCCCAATTTGTGTCACATCCACTGGAGCATCATGAGCATGTATTATGACGTCACAGTATATGATGACATCATAATTAGTATGCAGTATGAAGTCACAATGTATTATGACGTCATAATGTATCCGCATTATGACATCACAATATATTATGAGAGCGCAACATGCAGGTATTATGAGCAATTTCTCTTACCCTAATTTGTGTCAAATCTACTGGAGAATCATGAGCATGTATTATGACGTCACAGTATATGATGACATCATAATTAGTATGCACTATGACGTCACAATGTATTATGACGTCATAATGTATCCGCATTATGACATCACAATATATTATGAGAGCGCAATTTGCAGGTTTCATGACCAATTTCGCTTACCCCAATTTGTGTCACATCTACTGCAGCATCATCAGCATGTATTATGACGTCAGAGTATATGATGACATCATAATTAGTATGCAGTATGATGTCACAATGTATTATGACGTCATAATGTATCCGCATTATGACATCTCAATATATTATGAGAGCGCAACATGCAGGTATTATGACCAATTTCGCTTACCCCAATTTGTGTCACATCTACTGGAGCATCATGAGCATGTATTATGACGTCAGAGTATATGATGACATCATAATTAGTATGCAGTATGACGTCACAATGTATTATGACGTCATAATGTATCCGCATTATGACAGCACAATATATTATGAGAGCGCAACATGCAGGTACTATGAGCAATTTCGCTTACCCCAATTTGTGTCACATCTACTGCAGCATCATCAGCATTTATTATGACGTCAGAGTATATGATGACATCATAATTAGTATGCAGTATGACGTCACAATGTCTTATGACGTCATAATGTATCCGCATTATGACATCACAATATATTATGAGAGAGCAATTTGCAGGTTTCATGACCAATTTCGCTTACCCCAATTTGTGTCACATCTACTGCAGCATCATCAGCATGTATTATGACGTCAGAGTATATGATGACATCATAATTAGTATGCAATATGATGTCACAATGTATTATGACGTCATAATGTATCCGCATTATGACATCACAATATATTATGAGAGCGCAACATGCAGGTATTATGACCAATTTCGCTTACCCCAATTTGTGTCACATCCACTGGAGCATCATGAGCATGTATTATAACGTCACAGTATATGATGACATCATAATTAGTTTGCAGTATGAAGTCACAATGTATTATGACGTCATAATGTATCCGCATTATGACATCACAATATATTATGAGAGCGCAACATGCAGGTATTATGAGCAATTTCTCTTACCCTAATTTGTGTCAAATCTACTGGAGAATCATGAGCATGTATTATGACGTCACAGTATATGATGACATCATAATTAGTATGCACTATGACGTCACAATGTATTATGACGTCATAATGTATCCGCATTATGACATCACAATATATTATGAGAGCGCAATTTGCAGGTTTCATGACCAATTTCGCTTACCCCAATTTGTGTCACATCTACTGCAGCATCATCAGCATGTATTATGACGTCAGAGTATATGATGACATCATAATTAGTATGCAGTATGATGTCACAATGTATTATGACGTCATAATGTATCCGCATTATGACATCTCAATATATTATGAGAGCGCAACATGCAGGTATTATGACCAATTTCGCTTACCCCAATTTGTGTCACATCTACTGGAGCATCATGAGCATGTATTATGACGTCAGAGTATATGATGACATCATAATTAGTATGCAGTATGACGTCACAATGTATTATGACGTCATAATGTATCCGCATTATGACAGCACAATATATTATGAGAGCGCAACATGCAGGTACTATGAGCAATTTCGCTTACCCCAATTTGTGTCACATCTACTGCAGCATCATCAGCATGTATTATGACGTCAGAGTATATGATGACATCATAATTAGTATGCAGTATGACGTCACAATGTCTTATGACGTCATAATGTATCCGCATTATGACATCACAATATATTATGAGAGCGCAATTTGCAGGTTTCATGACCAATTTCGCTTACCCCAATTTGTGTCACATCTACTGCAGCATCATCAGCATGTATTATGACGTCAGAGTATATGATGACATCATAATTAGTATGCAGTATGATGTCACAATGTATTATGACGTCATAATGTATCCGCATTATGACATCACAATATATTATGAGAGCGCAACATGCAGGTATTATGACCAATTTCGCTTACCCCAATTTGTGTCACATCTACTGGTGCATCATGAGCATGTATTATGACGTCACACTATATGATGACATCACAATTAGTATGCAGTATGAAGTCACAATGTATTATGACGTCATAATGTATCCGCATTATGACATCACAATATATTATGAGAGCGCAACATGCAGGTATTATGAGCAATTTCTCTTACCCCAATTTGTGTCACATCTACTGGAGCATCATGAGCATGTATTATGACGTCACAGTATATGATGACATCATAAATAGTATGCAGTATGACGTCACAATGTATTATGACGTCATAATGTATCCGCATTATGACAGCACAATATATTATGAGAGCGCAATTTGCAGGTTTCATGACCAATTTCGCTTACCCCAATTTGTGTCACATCTACTGCAGCATTATCAGCATGTATTATGACGTCAGAGTATATGATGACATCATAATTAGTATGCAGTATGATGTCATAATGTATTATGACGTCATAATGTATCCGCATTATGACATCACAATATATTAAGAGAGCGCAACATGCAGGTATTATGAGCAATTTCTCGTACCCCAATTTGTGTCACATCTACTGGAGCATCATGAGCATGTATTATGACGTCAGAGTTTATGATGACATCATAATTAGTATGCAGTATGACGTCACAATGTATTATGACGTCATAATGTATC
The DNA here is from genome assembly GCF_030222135.1 of Aotus nancymaae. Taxonomy (NCBI): domain Eukaryota; kingdom Metazoa; phylum Chordata; class Mammalia; order Primates; family Aotidae; genus Aotus; species Aotus nancymaae. The sequence goes on along the minus strand of NW_026988511.1, from coordinate 11,481,850 downwards.
CGCATTACGACATCATAATATATTATGAGAGCGCAATTTGCAGGTTTCATGACCAATTTCGCTTACCACAATTTGTGTCACATCTACTGCAGCATCATCAGCATGTATTATGACGTCAGAGTATATGATGACATCATAATTAGTATGCAGTATGATGTCACAATGTATTATGACGTCATAATGTATCCGCATTATGACATCACAATATATTATGAGAGCGCAACATGCAGGTATTATGACCAATTTCGCTTACCCCAATTTGTGTCACATCTACTGGAGCATCATGAGCGTCTATTATGACGTCACAGTATATGATGACATCATAATTAGTATGCAGTATGAAGTCACAATGTATTATGACGTCATAATGTATCCGCATTATGACAGCACAATATATTATGAGAGCGCAACATGCAGGTATTATGAGCAATTTCTCTTACCCCAATTTGTGTCAAATCTACTGGAGAATCATGAGCATGTATTATGACGTCACAGTATATGATGACATCATAATTAGTATGCACTATGACGTCACAATGTATTATGACGTCATAATGTACCCGCATTATGACATCACAATATATTATGAGAGCGCAATTTGCAGGTTTCATGACCAATTTCGCTTACCCCAATTTGTGTCTCATCTACTGCAGCATCATCAGCATGTATTATGACGTCAGAGTATATGATGACATCATAATTAGTATGCAGTATGATGTCACAATGTATTATGACGTCATAATGTATCCGCATTATGACATCACAATATATTATGAGAGCGCAACATGCAGGTATTATGACCAATTTCGCTTACCCCAATTTGTGTCACATCTACTGGAGCATCATGAGGATGTATTATGACGTCAGAGTATATGATGACATCATAATTAGTATGCAGTATGACGTCACAATGTATTATGACGTCATAATGTATCCGCATTATGACAGCACTATATATTATGAGAGCGCAACATGCAGGTATTATGAGCAATTTCGCTTACCCCAATTTGTGTCACATCTACTGCAGCATCATCAGCATGTATTATGACGTCAGAGTATATGATGACATCATAATTAGTATGCAGTATGACGTCACAATGTATTATGACGTCATAATGTATCCGCATTATGACATCACAATATATTATGAGAGCGCAATTTGCAGGTTTCATGACCAATTTCGCTTACCCCAATTTGTGTCACATCTACTGCAGCATCATCAGCATGTATTATGACGTCAGAGTATATGATGACATCATAATTAGTATGCAGTATGATGTCACAATGTATTATGACGTCATAATGTATCCGCATTATGACATCACAATATATTATGAGAGCGCAACATGCAGGTATTATGACCAATTTCGCTTACCCCAATTTGTGTCACATCTACTGCAGCATCATCAGCATGTATTATGACGTCAGAGTATATGATGACATCATAATTAGTATGCAGTATGATGTCACAATGTATTATGACGTCATAATGTATCCGCATTATGACATCACAATATATTATGAGAGCGCAACATGCAGGTATTATGAGCAATTTCTCTTACCCCAATTTGTGTCACATCTACTGGAGCATCATGAGCATGTATTATGACGTCACAGTATATGATGACATCATAATTAGTATGCAGTATGACGTCACAATGTTTTATGACGTCATAATGTATCCGCATTATGACATCACAATATATTATGAGAGCGCAATTTGCAGGTTTCATGACCAATTTCGCTTACCCCAATTTGTGTCACATCTACTGCAGCATTTTCAGCATGTATTATGACGTCAGAGTATATGATGACATCATAATTAGTATGCAGTATGATGTCATAATGTATTATGACGTCATAATGTATCCGCATTATGACATCACAATATATTATGAGAGCGCAACGTGCAGGTATTATGAGCAATTTCTCTTACCCCAATTTGTGTCACATCTATTGGAGCATCATGAGCATGTATTATGACGTCAGAGTTTATGATGACATCATAATTAGAATGCAGTATGACGTCACAATGTATTATGACGTCATAATGTATCCGCATTATGACATCATAATATATTATGAGAGCGCAATTTGCAGGTTTCATGACCAATTTCGCTTACCCCAATTTGTGTCACATCTACTGCAGCATCATCAGCATGTATTATGACGTCAGAGTATATGATGACATCATAATTAGTATGCAGTATGATGTCACAATGTATTATGACGTCATAATGTATCCGCATTATGACATCACAATATATTATGAGAGCGCAACATGCAGGTATTATGACCAATTTCGCTTACCCCAATTTGTGTCACATCTACTGGAGCATCATGAGCATGTATTATGACGTCACAGTATATGATGACATCATAATTAGTATGCAGTATGAAGTCACAATGTATTATGACGTCATAATGTATCCGCATTATGACATCACAATATATTATGAGAGCGCAACATGCAGGTATTATGACCAATTTCGCTTACCCCAATTTGTGTCACATCCACTGGAGCATCATGAGCATGTATTATGATGTCACAGTATATGATGACATCATAATTAGTATGCAGTATGAAGTCACAATGTATTATGACGTCATAATGTATCCGCATTATGACATCACAATATATTATGAGAGCGCAACATGCAGGTATTATGAGCAATTTCTCTTACCCTAATTTGTGTCAAATCTACTGGAGAATCATGAGCATGTATTATGACGTCACAGTATATGATGACATCATAATTAGTATGCACTATGACGTCACAATGTATTATGACGTCATAATGTATCCGCATTATGACATCACAATATATTATGAGAGCGCAATTTGCAGGTTTCATGACCAATTTCGCTTACCCCAATTTGTGTCACATCTACTGCAGCATCATCAGCATGTATTATGACGTCAGAGTATATGATGACATCATAATTAGTATGCAGTATGATGTCACAATGTATTATGACGTCATAATGTATCCGCATTATGACATCTCAATATATTATGAGAGCGCAACATGCAGGTATTATGACCAATTTCGCTTACCCCAATTTGTGTCACATCTACTGGAGCATCATGAGCATGTATTATGACGTCAGAGTATATGATGACATCATAATTAGTATGCAGTATGACGTCACAATGTATTATGACGTCATAATGTATCCGCATTATGACAGCACAATATATTATGAGAGCGCAACATGCAGGTACTATGAGCAATTTCGCTTACCCCAATTTGTGTCACATCTACTGCAGCATCATCAGCATGTATTATGACGTCAGAGTATATGATGACATCATAATTAGTATGCAGTATGACGTCACAATGTCTTATGACGTCATAATGTATCCGCATTATGACATCACAATATATTATGAGAGCGCAATTTGCAGGTTTCATGACCAATTTCGCTTACCCCAATTTGTGTCACATCTACTGCAGCATCATCAGCATGTATTATGACGTCAGAGTATATGATGACATCATAATTAGTATGCAATATGATGTCACAATGTATTATGACGTCATAATGTATCCGCATTATGACATCACAATATATTATGAGAGCGCAACATGCAGGTATTATGACCAATTTCGCTTACCCCAATTTGTGTCACATCTACTGGTGCATCATGAGCATGTATTATGACGTCACACTATATGATGACATCACAATTAGTATGCAGTATGAAGTCACAATGTATTATGACGTCATAATGTATCCGCATTATGACATCACAATATATTATGAGAGCGCAACATGCAGGTATTATGAGCAATTTCTCTTACCCCAATTTGTGTCACATCTACTGGAGCATCATGAGCATGTATTATGACGTCACAGTATATGATGACATCATAAATAGTATGCAGTATGACGTCACAATGTATTATGACGTTATAATGTATCCGCATTATGACAGCACAATATATTATGAGAGCGCAATTTGCAGGTTTCATGACCAATTTCGCTTACCCCAATTTGTGTCACATCTACTGCAGCATTATCAGCATGTATTATGACGTCAGAGTATATGATGACATCATAATTAGTATGCAGTATGATGTCATAATGTATTATGACGTCATAATGTATCCGCATTATGACATCACAATATATTATGAGAGCGCAACATGCAGGTATTATGAGCAATTTCTCGTACCCCAATTTGTGTCACATCTACTGGAGCATCATGAGCATGTATTATGACGTCAGAGTTTATGATGACATCATAATTAGTATGCAGTATGACGTCACAATGTATTATGACGTCATAATGTATCCGCATTACGACATCATAATATATTATGAGAGCGCAATTTGCAGGTTTCATGACCAATTTCGCTTACCACAATTTGTGTCACATCTACTGCAGCATCATCAGCATGTATTATGACGTTAGAGTATATGATGACATCATAATTAGTATGCAGTATGATGTCACAATGTATTATGTCGTCATAATGTATCCGCATTATGACATCACAATATATTATGAGAGCGCAACATGCAGGTATTATGACCAATTTCGCTTACCCCAATTTGTGTCACATCTACTGCAGCATCATCAGCATGTATTATGACGTCAGAGTATATGATGACATCATAATTAGTATGCAGTATGATGTCACAATGTATTATGACGTCATAATGTATCCGCATTATGACATCACAATATATTATGAGAGCGCAACATGCAGGTATTATGAGCAATTTCTCTTACCCCAATTTGTGTCACATCTACTGGAGCATCATGAGCATGTATTATGACGTCACAGTATATGATGACATCATAATTAGTATGCAGTATGACGTCACAATGTATTATGACGTCATAATGTATCCGCATTATGACATCACAATATATTATGAGAGCGCAATTTGCAGGTTTCATGACCAATTTCGCTTACCCCAATTTGTGTCACATCTACTGCAGCATTATCAGCATGTATTATGACGTCAGAGTATATGATGACATCATAATTAGTATGCAGTATGCTGTCATAATGTATTATGACGTCATAATGTATCCGCATTATGACATCACAATATATTATGAGAGCGCAACATGCAGGTATTATGAGCAATTTCTCTTACCCCAATTTGTGTCACATCTATTGGAGCATCATGAGCATGTATTATGACGTCAGAGTTTATGATGACATCATAATTAGAATGCAGTATGACGTCACAATGTATTATGACGTCATAATGTATCCGCATTATGACATCATAATATATTATGAGAGCGCAATTTGCAGGTTTCATGACCAATTTCGCTTACCCCAATTTGTGTCACATCTACTGCAGCATCATCAGCATGTATTATGACGTCAGAGTATATGATGACATCATAATTAGCATGCAGTATGATGTCACAATGTATTATGACGTCATATTGTATCCGCATTATGACATCACAATATATTATGAGAGCGCAACATGCAGGTATTATGACCAATTTCGCTTACCCCAATTTGTGTCACATCTACTGGAGCATCATGAGCATGTATTATGACGTCACAGTATATGATGACATCATAATTAGTATGCAGTATGAAGTCACAATGTAGTATGACGTCATAATGTATCCGCATTATGACAGCACAATATATTATGAGAGCGCAACATGCAGGTATTATGAACAATTTCTCTTACCCCAATTTGTGTCACATCTACTGGAGCATCATGAGCATGTATTATGACGTCAGAGTATATGATGACATCATAATTAGTATGCAGTATGACGTCACAATGTATTATGACGTCATAATGTATCCGCATTATGACATCACAATATATTATGAGAGCGCAATTTGCAGGTTTCATGACCAATTTCGCTTACCCCAATTTGTGTCAAATCTACTGGAGAATCATGAGCATGTATTATGACGACACAGTATATGATGACATCATAATTAGTATGTAGTATGACGTCACAATGTATTATGACGTCATAATGTATCCGCCTTATGACATCACACTATATTATGAGAGCGCAACATGCAGGTATTATGAGCAATTTCTCTTACCCCAATTTGTGTCACATCTACTGGAGCATCATGAGCATGTATTATGACGTCACAGTATATGATGACATCATAATTAGTATGCAGTATGACCTCGCTATGTATTATGACGTCATAATGTATCCGCATTATGACAGCACAATATATTATGAGAGCGCAATTTGCAGGTTTCATGACCAATTTCGCTTACCCCAATTTGTGTCACATCTACTGCAGCATCATCAGCATGTATTATGACATCAGAGTATATGATGACATCATAATTAGTATGCAGTATGATGTCACAATGTTTTATGACGTCATAATGTATCCGCATTATGACATCACAATATATTATGAGAGCGCAACATGCAGGTATTATGACCAATTTCGCTTACCCCAATTTGTGTCACATCTACTGGAGCATCATGAGCATGTATTATGACGTCACAGTATATGATCACATCATAATTAGTATGCAATATGAAGTCACAATGTATTATGACGTCATAATGTATCCGCATTATGACATCACAATATATTATGAGAGCGCAACATGCAGGTATTATGACCAATTTCGCTTACCCCAATTTGTGTCACATCTACTGGAGCATCATGAGCATGTATTATGACGTCAGAGTATATGATGACATCATAATTAGTATGCAGTATGACGTCACAATGTATTATGACGTCATAATGTATCCGCATTATGACATCACAATATATTATGAGAGCGCAACATGCAGGTATTATGACCAATTTCGCTTACCCCAATTTGTGTCACATCTACTGCAGCATCATCAGCATGTATTATGACGTCAGAGTATATGATGACATCATAATTAGTATGCAGTATGACGTCACAATGTATTATGACGTCATAATGTATCCGCATTATGACATCACAATATATTATGAGAGCGCAACATGCAGGTATTATGACCAATTTCGCTTACCCCAATTTGTGTCACATCTACTGCAGCATCATCAGCATGTATTATGACGTCAGAGTATATGATGACATCATAATTAGTATGCAGTATGATGTCACAATGTATTATGACGTCATAATGTATCCGCATTATGACATCACAATATATTATGAGAGCGCAACATGCAGGTATTATGACCAATTTCGCTTACCCCAATTTGTGTCACATCTACTGGAGCATCATGAGCATGTATTATGACGTCACAGTATATGATGACATCATAATTAGTATGCAGTATGACGTCACAATGTATTATGACGTCATAATGTATCCGCATTATGACATCACAATATATTATGAGAGCGCAATTTGCAGGTTTCATGACCAATTTCGCTTACCCCAATTTGTGTCACATCTACTGCAGCATTATCAGCATGTATTATGACGTCAGAGTATATGATGACATCATAATTAGTATGCAGTATGATGTCATAATGTATTATGACGTCATAATGTATCCGCATTATGACATCACAATATATTATGAGAGCGCAACATGCAGGTATTATGAGCAATTTCTCTTACCCCAGTTTGTGTCACATCTACTGGAGCATCATGAGCATGTATTATGACGTCAGAGTTTATGATGACATCATAATTAGAATGCAGTATGACGTCACAATGTATTATGACGTCATAATGTATCCGCATTATGACATCATAATATATTATGAGAGCGCAATTTGCAGGTTTCATGACCAATTTCGCTTACCCCAATTTGTGTCACATCTACTGCAGCATCATCAGCATGTATTATGACGTCAGAGTATATGATGACATCATAGTATGCAGTATGATGTCACAATGTATTATGACGTCATAATGTATCCGCATTATGACATCACAATATATTATGAGAGCGCAACATGCAGGTATTATGACCAATTTCGCTTACCCCAATTTGTGTCACATCTACTGGAGCATCATGAGCATGTATTATGACGTCACAGTATATGATGACATCATAATTAGTATGCAGTATGAAGTCACAATGTATTATGACGTCATAATGTATCCGCATTATGACAGCACAATATATTATGAGAGCGCAACATGCAGGTATTATGAGCAATTTCTCTTACCCCAATTTGTGTCACATCTACTGGAGCATCGTGAGCATGTATTATGACGTCAGAGTATATGATGACATCATAATTAGTATGCAGTATGACGTCACAATGTATTATGACGTCATAATGTATCCACATTATGACATCACAATATATTATGAGAGCGCAAATTCCAGGTTTCATGACCAACTTCACTTACCCCAATTTGTGTCAAATCTACTGGAGAATCATGAGCATGTACTATGACGTCACAGTATATGATGACATCATAATTAGTATGCAGTATGACGTCACAATGTATTATGACGTCATAATGTATCCGCATTATGACATCACAATATATTATGAGAGCGCAACATGCAGGTATTATGAGCAATTTCTCTTACCCCAATTTGTGTCACATCTACTGGAGCATCATGAGCATGTATTATGACGTCACAGTATATGATGACATCATAATTAGTATGCAGTATGAAGTCACAATGTATTATGACGTCATAATGTATCCGCATTATGACATCACAATATATTATGAGAGCGCAACATGCAGGTATTATGAGCAATTTCTCTTACCCCAATTTGTGTCACATCTACTGGAGCATCATGAGCATGTATTATGACGTCACAGTATATGATGACATCATAATTAGTATGCAGTATGACGTCACAATGTATTATGACGTCATAATGTATCCGCATTATGACAGCACAATATACTATGAGAGCGCAATTTGCAGGTTTCATGACCAATTTCGCTTACCCCAATTTGTGTCACATCTACTGCAGCATCATCAGCATGTATTATGACGTCAGAGTATATGATGACATCATAATTAGTATGCAGTGTGATGTCACAATGTATTATGACGTCATAATGTATCCGCATTATGACATCACAATATATTATGAGAGCGCAACATGCAGGTATTGTGAGCAATTTCTCTTACCCCAATTTGTGTCACATCTACTGGAGCATCATGAGCATGTATTATGACGTCAGAGTATATGATGACATCATAATTAGTATGCAGTATGACGTCACAATGTATTATGACGTCATAATGTGTCCGCATTATGACATCACAATATATTATGAGAGCGCAATTTGCAGGTTTCATGACCAATTTCGCTTACCACAATTTGTGTCACGTCTACTGCAGCATCATCAGCATGTATTATGACGTCAGAGTATATGATGACATCATAATTAGTATGCAGTATGATGTCACAATGTATTATGACGTCATAATGTATCCGCATTATGACATCACAATATATTTTGAGAGCGCAACATGCAGGTATTATGACCAATTTCGCTTACCCCAATTTGTGTCACATCTACTGGAGCATCATGAGCATGTATTATGACGTCACAGTATATGATGACATCATAATTAGTATGCAGTATGAAGTCACAATGTATTATGACGTCATAATGTATCCGCATTATGACAGCACAATATATTATGAGAGCGCAACATGCAGGTATTATGAGCAATTTCTCTTACCCCAATTTGTGTCACATCTACTGGAGCATCATGAGCATGTATTATGACGTCACAGTATATGATGAGATCATAATTAGTATGCAGTATGACGTCACAATGTATTATGACGTCATAATGTATCCGCATTATGACATCACAATATATTATGAGAGCGAAACATGCAGGTATTATGAGCAATTTCTCTTACCCCAATTTGTGTCACATCTACTGGAGAATCATGAGCATGTATTATGACGTCACAGTATATGATGACATCATAATTAGTATGCAGTATGACGTCACAATGTATTATGACGTCAAAATGTATCCGCATTATGACATCACAATATATTATGAGAGCGCAATTTGCAGGTTTCATGACCAATTTCGCTTACCCCAATTTGTGTCACATCTACTGCAGCATTATCAGCATGTATTATGACGTCAGAGTATATGATGACATCATAATTAGTATGCAGTATGATGTCATAATGTATTATGACGTCATAATGTATCCGCATTATGACATCACAATATATTATGAGAGCGCAACATGCAGGTATTATGAGCAATTTCTCTTACCCCAATTTGTGTCACATCTACTGGAGCATCATGAGCATGTATTATGACGTCAGAGTATATGATGACATCATAATTAGTATGCAGTATGACGTCACAATGTATTATGACGTCATAATGTATCCGCATTATGACATCATAATATATTATGAGAGCGCAATTTGCCGGTTTCATGACCAATTTCGCTTACCCCAATTTGTGTCACATCTACTGCAGCATCATCAGCATGTATTATGACGTCAGAGTATATGATGACATCATAATTAGTATGCAGTATGATGTCACAATGTATTATGACGTCATAATGTATCCGCATTATGACATCACAATATATTATGAGAGCGCAACATGCAGGTATTATGACTAATTTCCCTTACCCCAATTTGTGTCACATCTACTGGAGCATCATGAGCATGTATTATGACGTCACAGTATATGATGACATCATAATTAGTATGCAGTATGACGTCACAATGTATTATGACGTCATAATGTATCCGCATTATGACAGCACAATATATTATGAGAGCGCAACATGCAGGTATTATGAGCAATTTCGCTTACGCCAATTTGTGTCACATCTACTGCAGCATCATCAGCATGTATTATGACGTCAGAGTATATGATGACATCATAATTAGTATGCAGTATGACGTCACAATGTATTATGACGTCATAATGTATCCGCATTATGACATCACAATATATTATGAGAGCGCAATTTGCAGGTTTCATGACCAATTTCGCTTACCCCAATTTGTGTCACATCTACTGCAGCATCATCAGCATGTATTATGACGTCAGAGTATATGATGACATCATAATTAGTATGCAGTATGATGTCACAATGTATTATGACGTCATAATGTATCCGCATTATGACATCACAATATATTATGAGAGCGCAACATGCAGGTATTATGACCAATTTCGCTTACCCCAATTTGTGTCACATCTACTGGTGCATCATGAGCATGTATTATGACGTCACACTATATGATGACATCATAATTAGTATGCAGTATGAAGTCACAATGTATTATGACGTCATAATGTATCCGCATTATGACATCACAATATATTATGAGAGCGCAACATGCAGGTATTATGAGCAATTTCTCTTACCCCAATTTGTGTCACATCTACTGGAGCATCATGAGCATGTATTATGACGTCACAGTATATGATGACATCATAATTAGTATGCAGTATGACGTCACAATGTATTATGACGTCATAATGTATCCGCATTATGACATCACAATATATTATGAGAGCGCAATTTGCAGGTTTCATGACAATTTCGCTTACCCCAATTTGTGTCACATCTACTGCAGCATTATCAGCATGTATTATGACGTCAGAGTATATGATGACATCATAATTAGTATGCAGTATGATGTCATAATGTATTATGACGTCATAATGTATCCGCATTATGACATCACAATATATTATGAGAGCGCAACATGCAGGTATTATGAGCAATTTCTCTTACCCCAGTTTGTGTCACATCTACTGGAGCATCATGAGCATGTATTATGACGTCAGAGTTTATGATGACATCATAATTAGAATGCAGTATGACGTCACAATGTATTATGACGTCATAATGTATCCGCATTATGACATCATAATATATTATGAGAGCGCAATTTGCAGGTTTCATGACCAATTTCGCTTACCCCAATTTGTATCACATCTACTGCAGCATCATCAGCATGTATTATGACGTCAGAGTATATGATGACATCATAATTAGTATGCAGTATGATGTCACAATGTATTATGACGTCATAATGTATCCGCATTATGACATCACAATATATTATGAGAGCGCAACATGCAGGTATTATGACCAATTTCGCTTACCCCAATTTGTGTCACATCTACTGGAGCATCATGAGCATGTATTATGACGTCACAGTATATGATGACATCATAATTAGTATGCAGTATGAAGTCACAATGTATTATGACGTCATAATGTATCCGCATTATGACAGCACAATATATTATGAGAGCGCAACATGCAGGTATTATGAGCAATTTCTCTTACCCAATTTGTGTCACATCTACTGGAGCATCATGAGCATGTATTATGACGTCAGAGTATATGATGACATCATAATTAGTATGCAGTATGACGTCACAATGTATTATGACGTCATAATGTATCCGCATTATGACATCACAATATATTATGAGAGCGCAACATGCATGTATTATGAGCAATTTCTCTTACCCCGATTTGTGTCACATCTACTGGAGCATCATGAGCATGTATTATGACGTCACAGTGTATGATGACATCATAATTAGTATGCAGTATGACGTCACAATGTATTATGACGTCATAATGTATCCGCATTATGACATCACAATATATTATGAGAGCGCAACATGCAGGTATTATGAGCAATTTCTCTTACCCCAATTTGTGTCACATCTACTGGAGCATCATGAGCATGTATTATGACGTCACAGTATATGATGACATCATAATTAGTATGCAGTATGAAGTCACAATGTATTATGACGTCATAATGTATCCGCATTATGACATCACAATATATTATGAGAGCGCAACATGCAGGTATTATGAGCAATTTCTCTAACCCCAATTTGTGTCACATCTACTGGAGCATCATGAGCATGTATTATGACGTCACAGTATATGATGACATCATAATTAGTATGCAGTATGACGTCACAATGTATTATGACGTCATAATGTATCCGCATTATGACAGCACAATATATTATGAGAGCGCAATTTGCAGGTTTCATGACCAATTTCGCTTACCCCAATTTGTGTCACATCTACTGCAGCATCATCAGCATGTATTATGACGTCAGAGTATATGATGACATCATAATTAGTATGCAGTGTGATGTCACAATGTATTATGACGTCATAATGTATCCGCATTATGACATCACAATATATTATGAGAGCGCAACATGCAGGTATTATGACCAATTTCTCTTACCCCAATTTGTGTCACATCTACTGGAGCATCATGAGCATGTATTATGACGTCAGAGTATATGATGACATCATAATTAGTATGCAGTATGACGTCACAATGTATTATGACGTCATAATGTGTCCGCATTATGACATCACAATATATTATGAGAGCGCAATTTGCAGGTTTCATGACCAATTTCGCTTACCACAATTTGTGTCACGTCTACTGCAGCATCATCAGCATGTATTATGACGTCAGAGTATATGATGACATCATAATTAGTATGCAGTGTGATGTCACAATGTATTATGACGTCATAATGTATCCGCATTATGACATCACAATATATTATGAGAGCGCAACATGCAGGTATTATGAGCAGTTTCTCTTACCCCAATTTGTGTCACATCTACTGGAGCATCATGAGCATGTATTATGACGTCAGAGTATATGATGACATCATAATTAGTATGCAGTATGACGTCACAATGTATTATGACGTCATAATGTATCCGCATTATGACATCACAATATATTATGAGAGCGCAATTTGCAGGTTTCATGACCAATTTCGCTTACCCCAATTTGTGTCAAATCTACTGGAGAATCATGAGCATGTATTATGACGACACAGTATATGATGACATCATAATTAGTATGTAGTATGACGTCACAATGTATTATGACGTCATAATGTATCCGCCTTATGACATCACACTATATTATGAGAGCGCAACATGCAGGTATTATGAGCAATTTCTCTTACCCCAATTTGTGTCACATCTACTGGAGCATCATGAGCATGTATTATGACGTCACAGTATATGATGACATCATAATTAGTATGCAGTATGACCTCGCTATGTATTATGACGTCATAATGTATCCGCATTATGACAGCACAATATATTATGAGAGCGCAATTTGCAGGTTTCATGACCAATTTCGCTTACCCCAATTTGTGTCACATCTACTGCAGCATCATCAGCATGTATTATGACATCAGAGTATATGATGACATCATAATTAGTATGCAGTATGATGTCACAATGTTTTATGACGTCATAATGTATCCGCATTATGACATCACAATATATTATGAGAGCGCAACATGCAGGTATTATGACCAATTTCGCTTACCCCAATTTGTGTCACATCTACTGGAGCATCATGAGCATGTATTATGACGTCACAGTATATGATGACATCATAATTAGTATGCAATATGAAGTCACAATGTATTATGACGTCATAATGTATCCGCATTATGACATCACAATATATTATGAGAGCGCAACATGCAGGTATTATGAGCAATTTCTCTTACCCCAATTTGTGTCAAATCTACTGGAGAATCATGAGCATGTATTATGATGTCACAGTATATGATGACATAATAATTAGTATGCACTATGACGTCACAATGTATTATGACGTCATAATGTATCGAGCATTATGACATCACAATATATTATGAGAGCGCAATTTGCAGGTTTCATGACCAATTTCGCTTACCCCAATTTGTGTCACATCTACTGCAGCATCATCAGCATGTATTATGACGTCAGAGTATATGATGACATCATAATTAGTATGCAGTATGATGTCACAATGTATTATGACGTCATAATGTATCCGCATTATGACATCACAATATATTATGAGAGCGCAACATGCAGGTATTATGACCAATTTCGCTTACCCCAATTTGTGTCACATCTACTGGAGCATCATGAGCATGTATTATGACGTCAGAGTATATGATGACATCATAATTAGTATGCAGTATGACGTCACAATGTATTATGACGTCATAATGTATCCGCATTATGACATCACAATATATTATGAGAGCGCAACATGCAGGTATTATGACCAATTTCGCTTACCCCAATTTGTGTCACATCTACTGCAGCATCATCAGCATGTATTATGACGTCAGAGTATATGATGACATCATAATTAGTATGCAGTATGACGTCACAATGTATTATGACGTCATAATGTATCCGCATTATGACATCACAATATATTATGAGAGCGCAATTTGCAGGTTTCATGACCAATTTCGCTTACCCCAATTTGTGTCACATCTACTGCAGCATCATCAGCATGTATTATGACGTCAGAGTATATGATGACATCATAATTAGTATGCAGTATGATGTCACAATGTATTATGACGTCATAATGTATCCGCATTATGACATCACAATATAATATGAGAGCGCAACATGCAGGTATTATGACCAATTTCGCTTACCCCAATTTGTGTCACATCTACTGGTGCATCATGAGCATGTATTATGACGTCACACTATATGATGACATCATAATTAGTATGCAGTATGAAGTCACAATGTATTATGACGTCATAATGTATCCGCATTATGACATCACAATATATTATGAGAGCGCAACATGCAGGTATTATGAGCAATTTCTCTTACCCCAATTTGTGTCACATCTACTGGAGCATCATGAGCATGTATTATGACGTCACAGTATATGATGACATCATAATTAGTATGCAGTATGACGTCACAATGTATTATGACGTCATAATGTATCCGCATTATGACATCACAATATATTATGAGAGCGCAATTTGCAGGTTTCATGACCAATTTCGCTTACCCCAATTTGTGTCACATCTACTGCAGCATTATCAGCATGTATTATGACGTCAGAGTATATGATGACATCATAATTAGTATGCAGTATGATGTCATAATGTATTATGACGTCATAATGTATCCGCATTATGACATCACAATATATTATGAGAGCGCAACATGCAGGTATTATGAGCAATTTCTCTTACCCCAGTTTGTGTCACATCTACTGGAGCATCATGAGCATGTATTATGACGTCAGAGTTTATGATGACATCATAATTAGAATGCAGTATGACGTCACAATGTATTATGACGTCATAATGTATCCGCATTATGACATCATAATATATTATGAGAGCGCAATTTGCAGGTTTCATGACCAATTTCGCTTACCCCAATTTGTGTCACATCTACTGCAGCATCATCAGCATGTATTATGACGTCAGAGTATATGATGACATCATAGTATGCAGTATGATGTCACAATGTATTATGACGTCATAATGTATCCGCATTATGACATCACAATATATTATGAGAGCGCAACATGCAGGTATTATGACCAATTTCGCTTACCCCAATTTGTGTCACATCTACTGGAGCATCATGAGCATGTATTATGACGTCACAGTATATGATGACATCATAATTAGTATGCAGTATGAAGTCACAATGTATTATGACGTCATAATGTATCCGCATTATGACAGCACAATATATTATGAGAGCGCAACATGCAGGTATTATGAGCAATTTCTCTTACCCCAATTTGTGTCACATCTACTGGAGCATCGTGAGCATGTATTATGACGTCAGAGTATATGATGACATCATAATTAGTATGCAGTATGACGTCACAATGTATTATGACGTCATAATGTATCCGCATTATGACATCACAATATATTATGAGAGCGCAAATTCCAGGTTTCATGACCAACATCACTTACCCCAATTTGTGTCAAATCTACTGGAGAATCATGAGCATGTACTATGACGTCACAGTATATGATGACATCATAATTAGTATGCAGTATGACGTCACAATGTATTATGACGTCATAATGTATCCGCATTATGACATCACAATATATTATGAGAGCGCAATTTGCAGGTTTCATGACCAATTTCGCTTACCCCAATTTGTGTCACATCTACTGCAGCATTATCAGCATGTATTATGACGTCAGAGTATATGATGACATCATAATTAGTATGCAGTATGATGTCATAATGTATTATGACGTCATAATGTATCCGCATTATGACATCACAATATATTATGAGAGCGCAACATGCAGGTATTATGAGCAATTTCTCTTACCCCAATTTGTGTCACATCTACTGGAGCATCATGAGCATGTATTATGACGTCAGAGTATATGATGACATCATAATTAGTATGCAGTATGACGTCACAATGTATTATGACGTCATAATGTATCCGCATTATGACATCATAATATATTATGAGAGCGCAATTTGCCGGTTTCATGACCAATTTCGCTTACCCCAATTTGTGTCACATCTACTGCAGCATCATCAGCATGTATTATGACGTCAGAGTATATGATGACATCATAATTAGTATGCAGTATGATGTCACAATGTATTATGACGTCATAATGTATCCGCATTATGACATCACAATATATTATGAGAGCGCAACATGCAGGTATTATGACCAATTTCCCTTACCCCAATTTGTGTCACATCTACTGGAGCATCATGAGCATGTATTATGACGTCAGAGTATATGATGACATCATAATTAGTATGCAGTATGACGTCACAATGTATTATGACGTCATAATGTATCCGCATTATGACAGCACAATATATTATGAGAGCGCAACATGCAGGTATTATGAGCAATTTCGCTTACCCCAATTTGTGTCACATCTACTGCAGCATCATCAGCATGTATTATGACGTCAGAGTATATGATGACATCATAATTAGTATGCAGTATGACGTCACAATGTATTATGACGTCATAATGTATCCGCATTATGACATCACAATATATTATGAGAGCGCAATTTGCAGGTTTCATGACCAATTTCGCTTACCCCAATTTGTGTCACATCTACTGCAGCATCATCAGCATGTATTATGACGTCAGAGTATATGATGACATCATAATTAGTATGCAGTATGATGTCACAATGTATTATGACGTCATAATGTATCCGCATTATGACATCACAATGTATTATGAGAGCGCAACATGCAGGTATTATGACCAATTTCGCTTACCCCAATTTGTGTCGCATCTACTGGTGCATCATGAGCATGTATTATGACGTCACACTATATGATGACATCATAATTAGTATGCAGTATGAAGTCACAATGTATTATGACGTCATAATGTATCCGCATTATGACATCACAATATATTATGAGAGCGCAACATGCAGGTATTATGAGCAATTTCTCTTACCCCAATTTGTGTCACATCTACTGGAGCATCATGAGCATGTATTATGACGTCACAGTATATGATGACATCATAATTAGTATGCAGTATGACGTCACAATGTATTATGACGTCATAATGTATCCGCATTATGACATCACAATATATTATGAGAGCGCAATTTGCAGGTTTCATGACAATTTCGCTTACCCCAATTTGTGTCACATCTACTGCAGCATTATCAGCATGTATTATGACGTCAGAGTATATGATGACATCATAATTAGTATGCAGTATGATGTCATAATGTATTATGACGTCATAATGTATCCGCATTATGACATCACAATATATTATGAGAGCGCAACATGCAGGTATTATGAGCAATTTCTCTTACCCCAGTTTGTGTCACATCTACTGGAGCATCATGAGCATGTATTATGACGTCAGAGTTTATGATGACATCATAATTAGAATGCAGTATGACGTCACAATGTATTATGACGTCATAATGTATCCGCATTATGACATCATAATATATTATGAGAGCGCAATTTGCAGGTTTCATGACCAATTTCGCTTACCCCAATTTGTGTCACATCTACTGCAGCATCATCAGCATGTATTATGACGTCAGAGTATATGATGACATCATAATTAGTATGCAGTATGATGTCACAATGTATTATGACGTCATAATGTATCCGCATTATGACATCACAATATATTATGAGAGCGCAACATGCAGGTATTATGACCAATTTCGCTTACCCCAATTTGTGTCACATCTACTGGAGCATCATGAGCATGTATTATGACGTCACAGTATATGATGACATCATAATTAGTATGCAGTATGAAGTCACAATGTATTATGACGTCATAATGTATCCGCATTATGACAGCACAATATATTATGAGAGCGCAACATGCAGGTATTATGAGCAATTTCTCTTACCCAATTTGTGTCACATCTACTGGAGCATCATGAGCATGTATTATGACGTCAGAGTATATGATGACATCATAATTAGTATGCAGTATGACGTCACAATGTATTATGACGTCATAATGTATCCGCATTATGACATCACAATATATTATGAGAGCGCAACATGCATGTATTATGAGCAATTTCTCTTACCCCGATTTGTGTCACATCTACTGGAGCATCATGAGCATGTATTATGACGTCACAGTGTATGATGACATCATAATTAGTATGCAGTATGACGTCACAATGTATTATGACGTCATAATGTATCCGCATTATGACATCACAATATATTATGAGAGCGCAACATGCAGGTATTATGAGCAATTTCTCTTACCCCAATTTGTGTCACATCTACTGGAGCATCATGAGCACGTATTATGACGTCACAGTATATGATGACATCATAATTAGTATGCAGTATGAAGTCACAATGTATTATGACATCATAATGTATCCGCATTATGACATCACAATATATTATGAGAGCGCAACATGCAGGTATTATGAGCAATTTCTCTTACCCCAATTTGTGTCACATCTACTGGAGCATCATGAGCATGTATTATGACGTCACAGTATATGATGACATCATAATTAGTATGCAGTATGACGTCACAATGTATTATGACGGCATAATGTATCCGCATTATGACAGCACAATATATTATGAGAGCGCAATTTGCAGGTTTCATGACCAATTTCGCTTACCCCAATTTGTGTCACATCTACTGCAGCATCATCAGCATGTATTATGACGTCAGAGTATATGATGACATCATAATTAGTATGCAGTGTGATGTCACAATGTATTATGACGTCATAATGTATCCGCATTATGACATCACAATATATTATGAGAGCGCAACATGCAGGTATTATGAGCAATTTCTCTTACCCCAATTTGTGTCACATCTACTGGAGCATCATGAGCATGTATTATGACGTCAGAGTATATGATGACATCATAATTAGTATGCAGTATGACGTCACAATGTATTATGACGTCATAATGTGTCCGCATTATGACATCACAATATATTATGAGAGCGCAATTTGCAGGTTTCATGACCAATTTCGCTTACCACAATTTGTGTCACGTCTACTGCAGCATCATCAGCATGTATTATGACGTCAGAGTATATGATGACATCATAATTAGTATGCAGTATGATGTCACAATGTATTATGACGTCATAATGTATCCGCATTATGACATCACAATATATTTTGAGAGCGCAACATGCAGGTATTATGACCAATTTCGCTTACCCCAATGTGTGTCACATCTACTGGAGCATCATGAGCATGTATTATGACGTCACAGTATATGATGACATCATAATTAGTATGCAGTATGACGTCACAATGTATTATGACGTCATAATGTATCCGCATTATGACAGCACAATATATTATGAGAGCGCAACATGCAGGTATTATGAGCCATTTCTCTTACCCCAATTTGTGTCACATCTACTGGAGCATCATGAGCATGTATTATGACGTCACAGTATATGATGAGATCATAATTAGTATGCAGTATGACGTCACAATGTATTATGATGTCATAATGTATCCGCATTATGACATCACAATATATTATGAGAGCGAAACATGCAGGTATTATGAGCAATTTCTCTTACCCCAATTTGTGTCACATCTACTGGAGCATCATGAGCATGTATTATGACGTCAGAGTATATGATGACATCATAATTAGTATGCAGTATGACGTCACAATGTATTATGACGTCATAATGTATCCGCATTATGACATCATAATATATTATGAGAGCGCAATTTGCCGGTTTCATGACCAATTTCGCTTACCCCAATTTGTGTCACATCTACTGCAGCATCATCAGCATGTATTATGACGTCAGAGTATATGATGACATCATAATTAGTATGCAGTATGACGTCACAATGTATTATGACGTCATAATGTATCCGCATTATGACATCACAATATATTATGAGAGCGCAACATGCAGGTATTATGACCAATTTCGCTTACCCCAATTTGTGTCACATCTACTGGAGCATCATGAGCATGTATTATGACGTCACAGTATATGATGACATCATAATTAGTATGCAGTATGAAGTCACAATGTATTATGACGTCATAATGTATCCGCATTATGACAGCACAATATATTATGACAGCGCAACATGCAGGTATTATGAGCAATTTCTCTTACCCCAATTTGTGTCACATCTACTGGAGCATCATGAGCATGTATTATGACGTCACAGTATATGATGACATCATAATTAGTATGCAGTATGACGTCACAATGTATTATGACGTCATAATGTATCCGCATTATGACATCGCAATATATTATGAGAGCGCAATTTGCAGGTTTCATGACCAATTTCGCTTACCCCAATTTGTGTCAAATCTACTGGAGAAACATGAGCATGTATTATGACGTCACAGTATATGATGACATCATAATTAGTATGTAGTATGACGTCACAATGTATTATGAAGTCATAATGTATCCGCCTTATGACATCACACTATATTATGAGAGCGCAACATGCAGGTATTATGAGCAATTTCCCTTACCCCAACTTGTGTCACATCTACTGGAGCATCATGAGCATGTATTATGATGTCGCAGTATATGATGACATCATAATTAGTATGCAGTATGACCTCACAATGTATTATGACGTCATAATGTATCCGCATTATGACAGCACAATATATTATGAGAGCGCAATTTGCAGGTTTCATGACCAATTTCGCTTACCCCAATTTGTGTCACATCTACTGCAGCATCATCAGCATGTATTATGACGTCAGAGTATATGATGACATCATAATTAGTATGCAGTATGATGTCACAATGTATTATGACGTCATAATGTATCCGCATTATGACATCACAATATATTATGAGAGCGCAACATGCAGGTATTATGACCAATTTCGCTTACCCCAATTTGTGTCACATCTACTGGAGCATCATGAGCATGTATTATGACGTCACAGTATATGATGACATCATAATTAGTATGCAGAATGAAGTCACAATGTATTATGACGTCATAATGTATCCGCATTATGACAGCACAATATATTATGAGAGCGCAACATGCAGGTATTATGAGCAATTTCTCTTACCCCAATTTGTGTCACATCTACTGGAGCATCATGAGCATGTATTATGACGTCACAGTATATGATGACATCATAATTAGTATGCAGTATGACGTCACAATGTATTATGACGTCATAATGTATCCGCATTATGACATCACAATATATTATGAGAGCGCAATTTGCAGGTTTCATGACCAATTTCGCTTACCCCAATTTGTGTCAAATCTACTGGAGCATCATGAGCATGTATTATGACGTCAGAGTATATGATGACATCATAATTAGTATGCAGTATGACCTCACAATGTATTATGACGTCATAATGTATCCGCATTATGACATCGCAATATATTATGAGAGCGCAAATTGCAGGTTTCATGACCAATTTCGCTTACCCCAATTTGTGTCACATCTACTGCAGCATCATCAGCATGTATTATGACGTCAGAGTATATGATGACATCATAATTAGTATGCAGTATGATGTCACAATGTATTATGACGTCATAATGTATCCGCATTATGACATCACAATATATTATGAGAGCGCAACATGCAGGTATTATGACCAATTTCGCTTACCCCAATTTGTGTCACATCTACTGGAGCATCATGAGCATGTATTATGACGTCACAGTATATGATGACATCATAATTAGTATGCAGTATGAAGTCACAATGTATTATGACGTCATAATGTATCCGCATTATGACATCACAATATATTATGAGAGCGCAACATGCAGGTATTATGAGCAATTTCTCTTACCCCAATTTGTGTCACATCTACTGGAGCATCATGAGCATGTATTATGACGTCACAGTATATGATGACATCATAATTAGTATGCAGTATGACGTCACAGTGTATTATGACGTCATAATGTATCCGCATTATGACATCGCAATATATTATGAGAGCACAATTTGCAGGTTTCATGACCAATTTCGCTTACCCCAATTTGTGTCAAATCTACTGGAGAAACATGAGCATGTATTATGACGTCACAGTATATGATGACATCATAATTAGTATGTAGTATGACGTCACAATGTATTATGAAGTCATAATGTATCCGCCTTATGACATCACACTATATTATGAGAGCGCAACATGCAGGTATTATGAGCAATTTCTCTTACCCCAACTTGTGTCACATCTACTGGAGCATCATGAGCATGTATTATGACGTCGCAGTATATGATGACATCATAATTAGTATGCAGTATGACCTCACAATGTATTATGACGTCATAATGTATCCGCATTATGACAGCACAATATATTATGAGAGCGCAATTTGCAGGTTTCATGACCAATTTCGCTTACCCCAATTTGTGTCACATCTACTGCAGCATCATCAGCATGTATTATGACGTCAGAGTATATGATGACATCATAATTAGTATGCAGTATGATGTCACAATGTATTATGACGTCATAATGTATCCGCATTATGACATCACAATATATTATGAGAGCGCAACATGCAGGTATTATGACCAATTTCGCTTACCCCAATTTGTGTCACATCTACTGGAGCATCATGAGCATGTATTATGATGTCACAGTATATGATGACATCATAATTAGTATGCAGTATGAAGTCACAATGTATTATGACGTCATAATGTATCCGCATTATGACAGCACAATATATTATGAGAGCGCAACATGCAGGTATTATGAGCAATTTCTCTTACCCCAATTTGTGTCACATCTACTGGAGCATCATGAGCATGTATTATGACGTCACAGTATATGATGACATCATAATTAGTATGCAGTATGACGTCACAATGTATTATGACGTCATAATGTATCCGCATTATGACATCACAATATATTATGAGAGCGCAATTTGCAGGTTTCATGACCAATTTCGCTTACCCCAATTTGTGTCAAATCTACTGGAGCATCATGAGCATGTATTATGACGTCAGAGTATATGATGACATCATAATTAGTATGCAGTATGACCTCACAATGTATTATGACGTCATAATGTATCCGCATTATGACATCGCAATATATTATGAGAGCGCAATTTGCAGGTTTCATGACCAATTTCGCTTACCCCAATTTGTGTCACATCTACTGCAGCATCATCAGCATGTATTATGACGTCAGAGTATATGATGACATCATAATTAGTATGCAGTATGATGTCACAATGTATTATGACGACATAATGTATCCGCATTATGACATCACAATATATTATGAGAGCGCAACATGCAGGTATTATGACCAATTTCGCTTACCCCAATTTGTGTCACATCTACTGGAGCATCATGAGCATGTATTATGACGTCACAGTATATGATGACATCATAATTAGTATGCAGTATGAAGTCACAATGTATTATGACGTCATAATGTATCCGCATTATGACAGCACAATATATTATGAGAGCGCAACATGCAGGTATTATGAGCAATTTCTCTTACCCCAATTTGTGTCACATCTACTGGAGCATCATGAGCATGTATTATGACGTCACAGTATATGATGACATCATAATTAGTATGCAGTATGACGTCACAATATATTATGACGTCATAATGTATCCGCATTATGACATCACAATATATTATGAGAGCGCAATTTGCAGGTTTCATGACCAATTTCGCTTACCCCAATTTGTGTCAAATCTACTGGAGCATCATGAGCATGTATTATGACGTCAGAGTATATGATGACATCATAATTAGTATGCAGTATGACGTCACAATGTATTATGACGTCATAATGTAACCGCATTATGACATCACAATATATTATGAGAGCGCAATTTGCAGGTTTCATGACCAATTTCGCTTACCCCAATTTGTGTCACATCTACTGCAGCATCATCAGCATGTATTATGACGTCAGAGTATATGATGACATCATAATTAGTATGCAGTATGATGTCACAATGTATTATGACGTCATAATGTATCCGCATTATGACATCACAATATATTATGAGAGCGCAACATGCAGGTATTATGACCAATTTCGCTTACCCCAATTTGTGTCACATCTACTGGAGCATCATGAGCATGTATTATGACGTCAGAGTATATGATGACATCATAATTAGTATGCAATATGAAGTCACAATGTATTATGACGTCATAATGTATCCGCATTATGACATCACAATATATTATGAGAGCGCAACATGCAGGTATTATGAGCAATTTCTCTTACCCCAATTTGTGTCAAATCTACTGGAGAATCATGAGCATGTATTATGACGTCACAGTATATGATGACATCATAATTAGTATGCACTATGACGTCACAATGTATTATGACGTCATAATGTATCGAGCATTATGACATCACAATATATTATGAGAACGCAATTTGCAGGTTTCATGACCAATTTCGCTTACCCCAATTTGTGTCACATCTACTGCAGCATCATCAGCATGTATTATGACGTCAGAGTATATGATGACATCATAATTAGTATGCATTATGATGTCACAATGTATTATGACGTCATAATGTATCCGCATTATGACATCACAATATATTATGAGAGCGCAACATGCAGGTATTATGACCAATTTCGCTTACCCCAATTTGTGTCACATCTACTGGAGCATCATGAGCATGTATTATGACGTCAGAGTATATGATGACATCATAATTAGTATGCAGTATGACGTCACAATGTATTATGACGTCATAATGTATCCGCATTATGACAGCACAATATATTATGAGAGCGCAACATGCAGGTATTATGAGCAATTTCGCTTACCCCAATTTGTGTCACATCTACTGCAGCATCATCAGCATGTATTATGACGTCAGAGTATATGATGACATCATAATTAGTATGCAGTATGACGTCACAATGTATTATGACGTCATAATGTATCCGCATTATGACATCACAATATATTATGAGAGCGCAATTTGCAGGTTTCATGACCAATTTCGCTTACCCCAATTTGAGTCACATCTACTGCAGCATCATCAGCATGTATTATGACGTCAGAGTATATGATGACATCATAATTAGTATGCAGTATGATGTCACAATGTATTATGACGTCATAATGTATCCGCATTATGACATCACAATATATTATGGGAGCGCAACATGCAGGTATTATGACCAATTTCGCTTACCCCAATTTGTGTCACATCTACTGGTGCATCATGAGCATGTATTATGACGTCACACTATATGATGACATCATAATTAGTATGCAGTATGAAGTCACAATGTATTATGACGTCATAATGTATCCGCATTATGACATCACAATATATTATGAGAGCGCAACATGCAGGAATTATGAGCAATTTCTCTTACCCCAATTTGTGTCACATCTACTGGAGCATCATGAGCATGTATTATGACGTCACAGTATATGATGACATCATAATTAGTATGCAGTATGACGTCAAAATGTATTATGACGTCATAATGTATCCGCATTATGACATCACAATATATTATGAGAGCGCAATTTGCAGGTTTCATGACCAATTTCGCTTACCCCAATTTGTGTCACATCTACTGCACCATCATCAGCATGTATTATGACGTCAGAGTATATGATGACATCATAATTAGTATGCAGTATGACGTCACAATGTATTATGACGTCATAATGTATCCGCATTATGACATCACAATATATTATGAGAGCGCAACATGCAGGTATTATGAGCAATTTCTCTTACCCCAATTTGTGTCAAATCTACTGGAGCATCATGAGCATGTATTATGACGTCACAGTATATGATGACATCATAATTAGTATGCAGTATGATGTCACAATGTATTATGACGTCATAATGTATCCGCATTATGACAGCACAATATATTATGAGAGCGCAACATGCAGGTATTATGAGCAATTTCTCTTACCCCAATTTGTGTCACATCTACTGGAGCATCATGAGCATGTATTATGACGTCAGAGTATATGATGACATCATAATTAGTATGCAGTATGATGTCACAATGTATTATGACGTCATAATGTATCCGCATTATGACAGCACAATATATTATGAGAGCGCAATTTGCAGGTTTCATGACCAATTTCGCTTACCCCAATTTGTGTCACATCTACTGCAGCATCATCAGCATGTATTATGACGTCAGAGTATATGATGACATCATAATTAGTATGCAGTATGATGTCACAATGTATTATGACGTCATAATGTATCCGCATTATGACATCACAATATATTATGAGAGCGCAACATGCAGGTATTATGAGCAATTTCTCTTACCCCAATTTGTGTCACATCTACTGGAGCATCATGAGCATGTATTATGACGTCAGAGTATATGATGACATCATAATTAGTATGCAGTATGACGTCACAATGTATTATGACGTCATAATGTATCCGCATTATGACATCACAATATATTATGAGAGCGCAATTTGCAGGTTTCATGACCAATTTCGCTTACCCCAATTTGTGTCACATCTACTGCAGCATCATCAGCATGTATTATGACGTCACAGTATATGATGACATCATAATTAGTATGCAGTATGAAGTCAAAATGTATTATGACGTCATAATGTATCCGCATTATGACATCACAATATATTATGAGAGCGCAACATGCAGGTATTATGAGCAATTTCTCTTACCCCAATTTGTGTCACATCTACTGGAGCATCATGAGCATGTATTATGACGTCACAGTATATGATGACATCATAATTAGTATGCAGTATGACGTCACAATGTATTATGACGTCATAATGTATCCGCATTATGACATCACAATATATTATGAGAGCGCAAATTCCAGGTTTCATGACCAATTTCGCTTACCCCAATTTGTGTCAAATCTACTGGAGAATCATGAGCATGTACTATGACGTCACAGTATATGATGACATCATAATTAGTATGCAGTATGACGTCACAATGTATTATGACGTCATAATGTATCCGCATTATGACATCACAATATATTATGAGAGCGCAACATGCAGGTATTATGAGCAATTTCTCTTAACCCAATTTGTGTCACATCTACTGGAGCATCATGAGCATGTATTATGACGTCACAGTATATGATGACATCATAATTAGTATGCAGTATGAAGTCACAATGTATTATGACGTCATAATGTATCCGCATTATGACATCACAATATATTATGAGAGCGCAACATGCAGGTATTATGAGCAATTTCTCTTACCCCAATTTGTGTCACATCTACTGGAGCATCATGAGCATGTATTATGACGTCACAGTATATGATGACATCATAATTAGTATGCAGTATGACGTCACAATGTATTATGACGTCATAATGTATCCGCTTTATGACAGCACAATATATTATGAGAGCGCAATTTGCAGGTTTCATGACCAATTTCGCTTACCCCAATTTGTGTCACATCTACTGCAGCATCATCAGCATGTATTATGACGTCAGAGTATATGATGACATCATAATTAGTATGCAGTGTGATGTCACAATGTATTATGACGTCGTAATGTATCCGCATTATGACATCACAATATATTATGAGAGCGCAACATGCAGGTATTATGAGCAATTTCTCTTACCCCAATTTGTGTCACATCTACTGGAGCATCATGAGCATGTATTATGACGTCAGAGTATATGATGACATCATAATTAGTATGCAGTATGACGTCACAATGTATTATGACGTCATAATGTGTCCGCATTATGACATCACAATATATTATGAGAGCGCAATTTGCAGGTTTCATGACCAATTTC
The DNA here is from genome assembly GCF_030222135.1 of Aotus nancymaae. Taxonomy (NCBI): domain Eukaryota; kingdom Metazoa; phylum Chordata; class Mammalia; order Primates; family Aotidae; genus Aotus; species Aotus nancymaae. Next base: position 11,452,815 of record NW_026988511.1, on the reverse strand, counting down.
GCTTACCACAATTTGTGTCACGTCTACTGCAGCATCATCAGCATGTATTATGACGTCAGAGTATATGATGACATCATAATTAGTATGCAGTATGATGTCACAATGTATTACGACGTCATAATGTATCCGCATTATGACATCACAATATATTTTGATAGCGCAACATGCAGGTATTATGACCAATTTCGCTTACCCAATTTGTGTCAAATCTACTGGAGCATCATGAGCATGTATTATGACGTCACAGTATATGATGACATCATAATTAGTATGCAGTATGAAGTCAAAATGTATTATGACGTCATAATGTATCCGCATTATGACAGCACAATATATTATGAGAGCGCAACATGCAGGTATTATGAGCAATTTCTCTTACCCCAATTTGTGTCACATCTACTGGAGCATCATGAGCATGTATTATGACGTCAGAGTATATGATGACATCATAATTAGTATGCAGTATGACGTCACAATGTATTATGACGTCATAATGTATCCGCATTATGACATCATAATATATTATGAGAGTGCAATTTGCCGGTTTCATGACCAATTTCGCATACCCCAATTTGTGTCACATCTACTGCAGCATCATCAGCATGTATTATGACGTCAGAGTATATGATGACATCATAATTAGTATGCAGTATGATGTCACAATGTATTATGACGTCATAATGTATCCGCATTATGACATCACAATATATTATGAGAGCGCAACATGCAGGTATTATGACCAATTTCGCTTACCCCAATTTGTGTCACATCTACTGGAGCATCATGAGCATGTATTATGACGTCACAGTATATGATGACATCATAATTAGTATGCAGTATGAAGTCACAATGTATTATGACGTCATAATGTATCCGCATTATGACAGCACAATATATTATGAGAGCGCAACATGCAGGTATTATGAGCAATTTCTCTTACCCCAATTTGTGTCACATCTACTGGAGCATCATGAGCATGTATTATGACGTCACAGTATATGATGACATCATAATTAGTATGCAGTATGATGTCACAATGTATTATGACGTCATAATGTATCCGCATTATGACATCGCAATATATTATGAGAGCGCAATTTGCAGGTTTCATGACCAATTTCGCTTACCCCAATTTGTGTCAAATCTACTGGAGAATCAAGAGCATGTATTATGACGTCACAGTATATGATGACATCATAATTAGTATGTAGTATGACGTCACAATGTATTATGATGTCATAATGTATCCGCCTTATGACATCACACTATATTATGAGAGCGCAACATGCAGGTATTATGAGCAATTTCTCTTACCCCAATTTGTGTCACATCTACTGGAGCATCATGAGCATGTATTATGACGTCGCAGTATATGATGACATCATAATTAGTATGCAGTATGACCTCACAATGTATTATGACGTCATAATGTATCCGCATTATGACAGCACAATATATTATGAGAGCGCAATTTGCAGGTTTCATGACCAATTTCGCTTACCCCAATTTGTGTCACATCTACTGCAGCATCATCAGCATGTATTATGACGTCAGAGTATATGATGACATCATAATTAGTATGCAGTATGATGTCACAATGTATTATGACGACATAATGTATCCGCATTATGACATCACAATATATTATGAGAGCGCAACATGCAGGTATTATGACCAATTTCGCTTACCCCAATTTGTGTCACATCTACTGGAGCATCATGAGCATGTATTATGACGTCACAGTATATGATGACATCATAATTAGTATGCAGTATGAAGTCACAATGTATTATGACGTCATAATGTATCCGCATTATGACAGCACAATATATTATGAGAGCGCAATTTGCAGGTTTCATGACCAATTTCGCTTACCCCAATTTGTGTCACATCTACTGCAGCATCATCAGCATGTATTATGACGTCAGAGTATATGATGACATCATAATTAGTATGCAGTATGATGTCACAATGTATTATGACGTCATAATGTATCCGCATTATGACATCACAATATATTATGAGAGCGCAATTTGCAGGTTTCATGACCAATTTCGCTTACCCCAATTTGTGTCACATCTACTGCAGCATCATCAGCATGTATTATGACGTCAGAGTATATGATGACATCATAATTAATATGCAGTATGACGTCACAATGTATTATGACGTCATAATGTATCCGCATTATGACATCACAATATATTATGAGAGCGCAACATGCAGGTATTATGAGCAATTTCTCTTACCCCAATTTGTGTCACATCTACTGGAGCATCATGAGCATGTATTATGATGTCAGAGTATATGATGACATCATAATTAGTATGCAGTATGACGTCACAATGTTTTATGACGTCATTATGTATCCGCATTATGACAGCACATTATATTATGAGAGCGCAATTTGCAGGTTTCATGACCAATTTCGCTTACCCCAATTTGTGTCACATCTACTGCAGCATCATCAGCATGTATTATGACGTCAGAGTATATGATGACATCATAATTAGTATGCAGTATGATGTCACAAAGTATTATGACGTCATAATGTATCCGCATTATGACATCACAATATATTATGAGAGCGCAACATGCAGGTATTATGAGCAATTTCTCTTACCCCAATTTGTGTCACATCTACTGGAGCATCATGAGCATGTATTATGACGTCACAGTATATGATGACATCATAATTAATATGCAGTATGACGTCACAATGTATTATGACGTCATGATGTATCCGCATTATGACATCACAATATATTATGAGAGCGCAATTTGCAGGTTTCATGACCAATTTCGCTTACCCCAATTTGTGTCACATCTACTGCAGCATCATCAGCATGTATTATGACGTCAGAGTATATGATGACATCATAATTAGTATGCAGTATGATGTCACAATGTATTATGACGTCATAATGTATCCGCATTATGACATCACAATATATTATGAGAGCGCAACATGCAGGTATTATGACCAATTTCGCTTACCCCAATTTCTGTCACATCTACTGGAGCATCATGAGCATGTATTATGACGTCACAGTATATGATGACATCATAATTAGTATGCAGTATGAAGTCACAATGTATTATGACGTCATAATATATCCGCATTATGACAGCACAATATATTATGAGAGCGCAACATTCAGGTATTATGAGCAATTTCTCTTACCCCAATTTGTGTCACATCTACTGGAGCATCATGAGCATGTATTATGACGTCACAGTATATGATGACATCATAATTAGTATGCACTATGACGTCACAATGTATTATGACGTCATAATGTATCCGCATTATGACATCACAATATATTATGAGAGCGCAATTTGCAGGTTTCATGACCAATTTCGCTTACCCCAATTTGTGTCAAATCTAATGGAGAATCATGAGCATGTACTATGACGTCACAGTATATGATGACATCATAATTAGTATGCAGTATGACGTCACAATGTATTATGACGTCATAATGTATCCGCATTATGACATCACAATATATTATGAGAGCGCAACATGCAGGTATTATGAGCAATTTCTCTTACCCCAATTTGTGTCACATCTACTGGAGCATCATGAGCATGTATTATGACGTCAGAGTATATGATGACATCATAATTAGTATGCAGTATGACGTCACAATGTATTATGACGTCATAATGTATCCGCATTATGACATCACAATATATTATGAGAGCGCAATTTGCAGGTTTCATGACCAATTTCGCTTACCCCAATTTGTGTCACATCTACTGCAGCATCATCAGCATGTATTATGACGTCAGAGTATATGATGACATCATAATTAGTATGCAGTATGACGTCACAATATATTACGACGTCATAATGTATCCGCATTATGACATCACAATATATTATGAGAGCGCAACATGCAGGTATTATGAGCAATTTCTCTTACCCCAATTTGTGTCAAATCTACTGGAGAATCATGAGCATGTATTATGACGTCACAGTATATGATGACATCATAATTAGTATGCACTATGACGTCACAATGTATTATGACGTCATAATGTATCCGCATTATGACATCACAATATATTATGAGAGCGCAACATGCAGGTATTATGACCAACTTCGCTTACCCCAATTTGTGTCACATCTACTGGAGCATCATGAGCATGTATTATGATGTCAGAGTATATGATGACATCATAATTAGTATGCAGTATGACGTCACAATGTATTATGACGTCATAATGTATCCGCATTATGACAGCACAATATATTATGAGAGCGCAATTTGCAGGTTTCATGACCAATTTCGCTTACCACAATTTGTGTCACATCTACTGCAGCATCATCAGCATGTATTATGACGTCAGAGTATATAATGACATCATAATTAGTATGCAGTATGATGTCACAATGTATTATGACGTCACAATATATCCGCATTATGACATCACAATATATTATGAGAGCGCAACATGCAGGTATTATGACCAATTTCGCTTACCCCAATTTGTGTCACATCTACTGGAGCATCATGAGCATGTAGTATGACGTCACAGTATATGATGACATCATAATTAGTATGCAGTATGAAGTCACAATGTATTATGACGTCATAAAGTATCCGCATTATGACATCACAATATATTATGAGAGCGCAACATGCAGGTATTATGAGCAAGTTCTCTTACACCAATTTGTGTCAAATCTACTGGAGAATCATGAGCATGTATTATGACGTCAGAGTATATGATGACATCATAATTAGTATGCAGTATGACGTCACAATGTATTATGACGTCATAATGTATCCGCATTATGACATCACAATATATTATGAGAGCGCAACATGCAGGTATTATGAGCAATTTCTCTTACCCCAATTTGTGTCACATCTACTGGAGCATCATGAGCATGTATTATGATGTCAGAGTATATGATGACATCATAATTAGTATGCAGTATGACGTCACAATGTATTATGACGTCATAATGTATCCGCATTATGACAGCACATTATATTATGAGAGCGCAATTTGCAGGTTTCATGACCAATTTCGCTTACCCCAATTTGTGTCACATCTACTGCAGCATCATCAGCATGTATTATGACGTCAGAGTATATGATGACATCATAATTAGTATGCAGTATGACGTCACAATACATTATGACGTCATAATGTATCCGCATTATGACATCACAATATATTTTGAGAGCGGAACATGCAGGTATTATGAGCAATTTCTCTTACCCCAATTTGTGTCACATCTACTGGAGCATCATGAGCATGTATTATGACGTCAGAGTATATGATGACATCATAATTAGTATGCAGTATGATGTCACAATGTATTATGATGTCATAATGTATCCGCATTATGACCTCACAATATAATATGAGAGCGCAACATGCAGGTATTATGAGCAATTTCTCTTACCCCAATTTGTGTCACATCTACTGGAGCATCATGAGCATGTATTATGACGTCACAGTATATGATGACATCATAATTAGTATGCAGTATGACGTCACAATGTATTATGACGTCATAATGTATCCGCATTATGACAGCACAATATATTATGAGAGCGCAATTTGCAGGTTTCATGACCAATTCCGCTTACCCCAATTTGTGTCACATCTACTGCAGCATCATCAGCATGTATTATGACGTCAGAGTATATGATGACATCATAATTAGTATGCAGTATGACGTCACAATGTATTATGACGTCATAATGTATCCGCATTATGACATCACAATATATTATGAGAGCGCAACATACAGGTATTATGAGCAATTTCTCTTACCCCAATTTGTGTCAAATCTACTGGAGAATCATGAGCATGTATTATGACGTCACAGTATATGATGACATCATAATTAGTATGCACTATGACGTCACAATGTATTATGACGTCATAATGTATCCGCATTATGACAGCACAATATATTATGAGAGCGCAATTTGCAGGTTTCATGACCAATTTCGCTTACCCTAATTTGTGTCACATCTGCTGCAGCATCATCAGCATGTATTATGACGTCAGAGTATATGATGACATCATAATTAGTATGCAGTATGATGTCACAATGTATTATGACGTCATAATGTATCCACATTATGACATCACAATATATTATGAGAGCGCAACATGCAGGTATTATGACCAATTTCGCTTACCCCAATTTGTGTCACATCTACTGGAGCATCATGAGCATGTATTATGACATCACAGTATATGATGACATCATAATTAGTATGCAGTATGACGTCACAATATATTATGACGTCATAATGTATCCGCATTATGACATCACAAAATATTATGAGAGCGCAACATGCAGGTATTATGAGCAATTTCTCTTACCCCAATTTGTGTCAAATCTACTGGAGAATCATGAGCATGTATTATGACGTCACAGTATATGATGATATCATAATTAGTATGCACTATGACGTCACAATGCATTATGACGTCATAATGTATCCGCATTATGACAGCACAATATATTATGAGAGCGCAATTGCAGGCTTCATGACCAATTTCGCTTACCCCAATTTGTGTCACATCTACTGCAGCATCATCAGCATGTATTATGACGTCAGAGTATATGATGACATCATAATTAGTATGCAGTATGATGTCACAATGTATTATGACGTCATAATGTATCCGCATTATGACATCACAATATATTATGAGAGCGCAACATGCAGGTATTATGAGGAATTTCTCTTACCCCAATTTGTGTCACATCTACTGGAGCATCATGAGCATGTATTATGACGTCACAGTATATGATGACATCATAATTAGTATGCAGTATGACGTCACAATGTATTATGACGTCATAATGTATCCGCATTATGACAGCACAATATATTATGAGAGCGCAATTTGCAGGTTTCATGACCAATTTCGCTTACCCCAATTTGTGTCACATCTACTGCAGCATCATCAGCATGTATTATGACGTCAGAGTATATGATGACATCATAATTAGTATGCAGTATGACGTCACAATATATTATGACGTCATAATGTATCCGCATTATGACATCACAATATATTATGAGAGCGCAACATGAAGGTATTATGAGCAATTTCTCTTACCCCAATTTGTGTCAAATCTACTGGAGAATCATGAGCATGTATTATGACGTCACAGTATATGATGACATCATAATTAGTATGCACTATGACGTCACAATGTATTATGACGTCATAATGTATCCGCATTATGACATCACAATATATTATGAGAGCGCAACATGCAGGTATTATGAGCAATTTCTCTTACCCCAATTTGTGTCACATCTACTGGAGCATCATGAGCATGTATTATGATGTCAGAGTATATGAAGACATCATAATTAGTATGCAGTATGGCGTCACAATGTATTATGACGTCATAATGTATCCGCATTATGACAGCACAATATATTATGAGAGCGCAATTTGCAGGTTTCATGACCAATTTCGCTTACCCCAATTTGTGTCACATCTACTGCAGCATCATCAGCATGTATTATGACGTCAGAGTATATGATGACATCATAATTAGTATGCAGTATGATGTCACAATGTATTATGACGACATAATGTATCCGCATTATGACATCACAATATATTATGAGAGCGCAACATGCAGGTATTATGAGCAATTTCTCTTACCCCAATTTGTGTCACATCTACTGGAGCATCATGAGCATGTATTATGACGTCACAGTATATGATGACATCATAATTAGTATGCAGTATGACGTCACAATGTATTATGACGTCATAATGTATCCGCATTATGACATCACAATATATTATGAGAGCGCAATTTGCAGGTTTCATGACCAATTTCGCTTACCCCAATTTGTGTCACATCTACTGCAGCATCATCAGCATGTATTATGACGTCAGAGTATATGATGACATCATAATTAGTATGCAGTATGATGTCACAATGTATTATGACGTCATAATGTATCCGCATTATGACATCACAATATATTATGAGAGCGCAACATGCAGGTATTATGACCAATTTCGCTTACCCCAATTTGTGTCACATCTACTGGAGCATCATGAGCATGTATTATGACGTCACAGTATATGATGACATCATAATTAGTATGCAGTATGAAGTCACAATGTATTATGACGTCATAATGTATCCGCATTATGACATCACAATATATTATGAGAGAGCAACATGCAGGTATTATGAGCAATTTCTCTTACCCCAATTTGTGTCACATCTACTGGAGCATCATGAGCATGTATTATGACGTCAGAGTATATGATGACATCATAATTAGTATGCAGTATGACGTCACAATGTATTATGACGTCATAATGTATCCGCATTATGACATCACAATATATTATGAGAGCGCAATTTGCAGGTTTCATGACCAATTTCGCTTACCCCAATTTGTGTCACATCTACTGCAGCATCATCAGCATGTATTATGACGTCAGAGTATATGATGACATCATAATTAGTATGCAGTATGATGTCACAATGTATTATGACGTCATAATGTATCCGCATTATGACATCACAATATACTATGAGAGCGCAACATGCAGATATTATGACCAATTTCGCTTACCCCAATTTGGGTCACATCTACTGGAGCATCATGAGCATGTATTATGACGTCACAGTATATGATGACATCATAATTAGTATGCAGTATGATGTCACAATGTATTATGATGTCATAATGTATCCGCCTTATGACCTCACAATATAATATGAGAGCGCATCATGTAGGTATTATGAGCAATTTCTCTTACCCCAATTTGTGTCACATCTACTGGAGCATCATGAGCATGTATTATGACGTCACAGTATATGATGACATCATAATTAGTATGCAGTATGACGTCACAATGTATTATGACGTCACAATGTATCCGCATTATGACAGCACAATATATTATGAGAGCGCAATTTGCAGGTTTCATGACCAATTCCGCTTACCCCAATTTGTGTCACATCTACTGCAGCATCATCAGCATGTATTATGACGTCAGAGTATATGATGACATCATAATTAGTATGCAGTATGACGTCACAATGTATTATGACGTCATAATGTATCCGCATTATGACATCACAATATATTATGAGAGCGCAACATACAGGTATTATGAGCAATTTCTCTTACCCCAATTTGTGTCAAATCTACTGGAGAATCATGAGCATGTATTATGACGTCACAGTATATGATGACATCATAATTAGTATGCACTATGACGTCACAATGCATTATGACGTCATAATGTATCCGCATTATGACAGCACAATATATTATGAGAGCGCAATTGCAGGTTTCATGACCAATTTCGCTTACCCCAATTTGTGTCACATCTACTGCAGCATCATCAGCATGTATTATGACGTCAGAGTATATGATGACATCATAATTAGTATGCAGTATGATGTCACAATGTATTATGACGTCATAATGTATCCGCATTATGACATCACAATATATTATGAGAGTTCAACATGCAGGTATTATGAGGAATTTCTCTTACCCCAATTTGTGTCACATCTACTGGAGCATCATGAGCATCTATTATGACGTCACAGTATATGATGACATCATAATTAGTATGCAGTATGACGTCACAATGTATTATGACGTCATAATGTATCCGCATTATGACAGCACAATATATTATGAGAGCGCAATTTGCAGGTTTCATGACCAATTTCGCTTACCCCAATTTGTGTCACATCTACTGAAGCATCATCAGCATGTATTATGACGTCAGAGTATATGATGACATCATAATTAGTATGCAGTATGACGTCACAATATATTATGACGTCATAATATATCCGCATTATGACATCACAATATATTATGAGAGCGCAACATGCAGGTATTATGAGCAATTTCTCTTACCCCAATTTGTGTCAAATCTACTGGAGAATCATGAGCATGTATTATGACGTCACAGTATATGATGACATCATAATTAGTATGCACTATGACGTCACAATGTATTATGACGTCATAATGTATCCGCATTATGACATCACAATATATTATGAGAGCGCAACATGCAGGTATTATGAGCAATTTCTCTTACCCCAATTTGTGTCACATCTACTGGAGCATCATGAGCATGTATTATGATGTCAGAGTATATGATGACATCATAATTAGTATGCAGTATGACGTCACAATGTATTATGACGTCATAATGTATCCGCATTATGACAGCACAATATATTATGAGAGCGCAATTTGCAGGTTTCATGACCAATTTCGCTTACCCCAATTTGTGTCAAATCTACTGCAGCATCATCAGCATGTATTATGACGTCAGAGTATATGATGACATCATAATTAGTATGCAGTATGATGTCACAATGTATTATGACGTCATAAAATATCCGCATTATGACATCACAATATATTATGAGAGCGCAACATGCAGGTATTATGAGCAATTTCTCTTACCCCAATTTGTGTCACATCTACTGGAGCATCATGAGCATGTATTATGACGTCAGAGTATATGATGACATCATAATTAGTATGCAGTATGACGTCACAATGTATTATGACGTCATAATGTATCCGCATTATGACATCACAATATATTATGAGAGCGCAACATGCAGGTATTATGAGCAATTTCTCTTACCCCAATTGGTGTCAAATCTACTGGAGAATCATGAGCATGTATTATGACGTCACAGTATATGATGACATCATAATTAGTATGCACTATGACGTCACAATGCATTATGACCTCATAATGTATCCGCATTATGACAGCACAATATATTATGAGAGCGCAATTTGCAGGTTTCATGACCAATTTCGCTTACCCCAATTTGTGTCACATCTACTGCAGCATCATCAGCATGTATTATGACGTCAGAGTATATGATGACATCATAATTAGTATGCAGTATGATGTCACAATGTATTATGACGTCATAATGTATCCGCATTATGACATCACAATATATTATGAGAGCGCAACATGCAGGTATTATGAGCAATTTCTCTTACCCCAATTTGTGTCACATCTACTGGAGCATCATGAGCATGTATTATGACGTCACAGTATATGATGACATCATAATTAGTATGCAGTATGACGTCACAATGTATTATGACGTCATAATGTATCCGCATTATGACAGCACAATATATTATGAGAGCGCAATTTGCAGGTTTCATGACGAATTTCTCTTACCCCAATTTGTGTCACATCTACTGCAGCATCATCAGCATGTATTATGACGTCAGAGTATATGATGACATCATAATGAGTATGCAGTATGACGTCACAATGTATTATGACGTCATAATGTATCCGCATTATGACATCACAATATATTATGAGAGCGCAACATGCAGGTATTATGAGCAATTTCTCTTACCCCAATTTGTGTCAAATCTACTGGAGAATCATGAGCATGTATTATGACGTCACAGTATATGATGACATCATAATTAGTATGCACTATGACGTCACAATGTATTATGACGTCATAATGTATCCGCATTATGACATCACAATATATTATGAGAGCGCAACATGCAGGTATTATGAGCAATTTCTCTTACCCCAATTTGTGTCACATCTACTGGAGCATCATGAGCATGTATTATGACGTCAGAGTATATGATGACATCATAATTAGTATGCATTATGACGTCACAATGTATTATGACGTCATAATGTATCCGCATTATGACATCACAATATATTATGAGAGCGCAATTTGCAGGTTTCATGACCAATTTCGCATACCCCAATTTGTGTCAAATCTACTGGAGTATCATGAGCATGTATTATGACGTCACAGTATATGATGACATCATAATTAGTATGCAGTATGACGTCACAATGTATTATGACGTCATAATGTATCCGCATTATGACATCACACTATATTATGAGAGCGCAACATGCAGGTATTATGACCAATTTCGCTTAACCCAATTTGTGTCACATCTACTGGAGCATCATGAGCATGTATTATGACGTCACAGTATATGATGACATCATAATTAATATGCAGTATGACGTCACAATGTATTATGACGTCATAATGTATCCGCATTATGACATCACAATATATTATGAGAGCGCAACATGCAGGTATTATGAGCAATTTCTCTTACCCCAATTTGTGTCACATCTACTGGAGCATCATGAGCATGTATTATGACGTCACAGTATATGATGACATCATAATTAGTATGCAGTATGACGTCACAATGTATTATGACGTCATAATGTATCCGCATTATGACAGCACAATATATTATGAGAGCGCAACATGCAGGTATTATGACCAATTTCGCTAACCCCAATTTGTGTCACATCTACTGGAGCATCATGAGCATGTATTATGACGTCACAATATATGATGACATCATAATTAGTATGCAGTATGAAGTCACAATGTATTATGACGTCATAATGTATCCGCATTATGACATCACAATATATTATGAGAGCGCAACATGCAGATATTATGAGCAATTTCTCTTACCCCAATTTGTGTCACATCTACTGGAGCATCATGAGCATGTATTATGACGTCACAGTATATGATGACATCATAATTAGTATGCGGTATGACGTCACAATGTATTATGACGTCATAATGTATCCGCATTATGACAGCACAATATATTATGAGAGCGCAATTTGCAGGTTTCATGACCAATTTCGCTTACCCCAATTTGTGTCACATCTACTGCAGCATCATCAGCATGTATTATGACGTAAGAGTAAATGATGACATCATAATTTGTATGCACTATGACGTCACAATGTATTATGACGTCATAATGTATCCGCATTATGACATCACAATATATTATGAGAGCGCAACATGTAGGTATTATGAGCAATTTCTCTTACCCCAATTTGTGTCAAATCTACTGGAGAATCATGAGCATGTATTATGACGTCACAGTATATGATGACATCATAATTAGTATGCAGTATGACGTCACAATGTATTATGACGTCATAATGTATCCGCATTATGACATCACAATATATTATGAGAGCGCAATTTGCAGGTTTCATGACCAATTTCGCTTACCCCAATTTGTGTCACATCTACTGGAGCATCATCAGCATGTATTATGACGTCAGAGTATATGATGACATCATAATTAATATGCAGTATGACGTCACAATGTATTATGACGTCATAATGTATCCGCGTTATGACATCACAATATATTATGAGAGCGCAACATGCAGGTATTATGAGCAATTTCTCTTACCCCAATTTGTGTCACATCTACTGGAGCATCATGAGCATGTATTATGACGTCACAGTATATGATGACATCATAATTAGTATGCAGTATGACGTCACAATGTATTATGACGTCATAATGTATCCGCATTATGACATCACAATATATTTTGAGAGCGCAACATGCAGGTATTATGAGCAATTTCTCTTACCCCAATTTGTGTCACATCTACTGGAGCATCATGAGCATGTATTATGACGTCAGAGTATATGATGACATCATAATTAGTATGCAGTATGATGTCACAATGTATTATGATGTCATAATGTATCCGCATTATGACCTCACAATATAATATAAGAGCGCAACATGCAGGTATTATGAGCAATTTCTCTTACCCCAATTTGTGTCACATCTACTGGAGCATCATGAGCATGTATTATGACGTCACAGTATATGATGACATCATAATTAGTATGCAGTATGACGTCACAATGTATTATGACGTCATAATGTATCCGCATTATGACAGCACAATATATTATGAGAGCGCAATTTGCAGGTTTCATGACCAATTCCGCTTACCCCAATTTGTGTCACATCTACTGCAGCATCATCAGCATGTATTATGACGTCAGAGTATATGATGACATCATAATTAGTATGCAGTATGACGTCACAATGTATTATGACGTCATAATGTATCCGCATTATGACATCACAATATATTATGAGAGCGCAACATACAGGTATTATGAGCAATTTCTCTTACCCCAGTTTGTGTCAAATCTACTGGAGAATCATGAGCATGTATTATGACGTCACAGTATATGATGACATCATAATTAGTATGCACTATGACGTCACAATGTATTATGACGTCATAATGTATCCGCATTATGACATCACAATATATTATGAGAGCGCAATTTGCAGGTTTCATGACCAATTTCGCTTACCCTAATTTGTGTCACATCTGCTGCAGCATCATCAGCATGTATTATGACGTCAGAGTATATGATGACATCATAATTAGTATGCAGTATGATGTCACAATGTATTATGACGTCATAATGTATCCGCATTATGACATCACAATATATTATGAGAGCGCAACATGCAGGTATTATGACCAATTTCGCTTACCCCAATTTTTGTCACATCTACTGGAGCATCATGAGCATGTATTATGACATCACAGTATATGATGACATCATAATTAGTATGCAGTATGACGTCACAATATATTATGACGTCATAATGTATCCGCATTATGACATCACAATATATTATGAGAGCGCAACATGCAGGTATTATGAGCAATTTCTCTTATCCCAATTTGTGTCAAATCTACTGGAGAATCATGAGCATGTATTATGACGTCACAGTATATGATGACATCATAATTAGTATGCACTATGACGTCACAATGCATTATGACGTCATAATGTATCCGCATTATGACAGCACAATATATTATGAGAGCGCAATTGCAGGCTTCATGACCAATTTCGCTTACCCCAATTTGTGTCACATCTTCTGCAGCATCATCAGCATGTATTATGATGTCAGAGTATATGATGACATCATAATTAGTATGCAGTATGATGTCACAATGTATTATGACGTCATAATGTATCCGCATTATGACATCACAATATATTATGAGAGCGCAACATGCAGGTATTATGAGCAATTTCTCTTACCCCAATTTGTGTCACATCTACTGGAGCATCATGAGCATGTATTATGACGTCACAGTATA
The DNA here is from genome assembly GCF_030222135.1 of Aotus nancymaae. Lineage (NCBI taxonomy): Eukaryota > Metazoa > Chordata > Mammalia > Primates > Aotidae > Aotus > Aotus nancymaae. The sequence continues at coordinate 11,437,794 of NW_026988511.1, read as the reverse complement.
TGATGACATCATAATTAGTATGCAGTATGACGTCACAATGTATTATGACGTCATAATGTATCCGCATTATGACATCACAATATATTATGAGAGCGCAATTTGCAGGTTTCATGACCAATTTCGCTTACCCCAATTTGTGTCACATCTACTGCAGCATCATCAGCATGTATTATGACGTCAGAGTATATGATGACATCATAATTAGTATGCAGTATGATGTCACAATGTATTATGACGTCATAATGTATCCGCATTATGACATCACAATATATTATGAGAGCGCAACATGCAGGTATTATGACCAATTTCGCTTACCCCAATTTGTGTCACATCTACTGGAGCATCATGAGCATGTATTATGACGTCACAGTATATGATGACATCATAATTAGTATGCAGTATGAAGTCACAATGTATTATGACGTCATAATGTATCCGCATTATGACAGCACAATATATTATGAGAGCGCAACATTCAGGTATTATGAGCAATTTCTCTTACCCCAATTTGTGTCACATCTACTGGAGCATCATGAGCATGTATTATGACGTCACAGTATATGATGACATCATAATTAGTATGCAGTATGACGTCACAATGTATTATGACGTCATAATGTATCCGCATTATGACATCACAATATATTATGAGAGCGCAATTTGCAGGTTTCATGACCAATTTCGCTTACCCCAATTTGTGTCAAATCTAATGGAGAATCATGAGCATGTACTATGACGTCACAGTATATGATGACATCATAATTAGTATGCACTATGACGCCACAATGTATTATGACGTCATAATGTATCCGCATTATGACATCACAATATATTATGAGAGCGCAACATGCAGGTATTATGAGCAATTTCTCTTACCCCAATTTGTGTCACATCTACTGGAGCATCATGAGCATGTATTATGACGTCAGAGTATATGATGACATCATAATTAGTATGCAGTATGACGTCACAATGTATTATGACGTCATAATGTATCCGCATTATGACATCACAATATATTATGAGAGCGCAATTTGCAGGTTTCATGACCAATTTCGCTTACCCCAATTTGTGTCACATCTACTGCAGCATCATCAGCATGTATTATGACGTCAGAGTATATGATGACATCATAATTAGTATGCAGTATGATGTCACAATGTATTATGACGTCATAATGTATCCGCATTATGACATCACAATATATTATGAGAGCGCAACATGCAGATATTATGACCAATTTCGCTTACCCCAATTTGTGTCACATCTACTGGAGCATCATGAGCATGTATTATGACGTCACAGTATATGATGACATCATAATTAGTATGCAGTATGATGTCACAATGTATTATGATGTCATAATGTATCCGCATTATGACCTCACAATATAATATGAGAGCGCAACATGCAGGTATTATGAGCAATTTCTCTAACCCCAATTTGTGTCACATCTACTGGAGCATCATGAGCATGTATTATGACGTCACAGTATATGATGACATCATAATTAGTATGCAGTATGACGTCACAATGTATTATGACGTCACAATGTATCCGCATTATGACAGCACAATATATTATGAGAGCGCAATTTGCAGGTTTCATGACCAATTCCGCTTACCCCAATTTGTGTCACATCTACTGCAGCATCATCAGCATGTATTATGACGTCAGAGTATATGATGACATCATAATTAGTATGCAGTATGACGTCACAATGTATTATGACGTCATAATGTATCCGCATTATGACATCACAATATATTATGAGAGCGCAACATACAGGTATTATGAGCAATTTCTCTTACCCCAATTTGTGTCAAATCTACTGGAGAATCATGAGCATGTATTATGACGTCACAGTATATGATGACATCATAATTAGTATGCACTATGACGTCACAATGTATTATGACGTCATAATGTATCTGCATTATGACAGCACAATATATTATGAGAGCGCAATTTGCAGGTTTCATGACCAATTTCGCTTACCCTAATTTGTGTCACATCTGCTGCAGCATCATCAGCATGTATTATGACGTCAGAGTATATGATGACATCATAATTAGTATGCAGTATGATGTCACAATGTATTATGACGTCATAATGTATCCGCATTATGACATCACAATATATTATGAGAGCGCAACATGCAGGTATTATGACCAATTTCTCTTACCCCAATTTGTGTCACATCTACTGGAGCATCATGAGCATGTATTATGACGTCACAGTATATGATGACATCATAATTAGTATGCAGTATGACGTCACAATGTATTATGACGTCATAATGTATCCGCATTATGACATCACAATATATTATGAGAGCGCAATTTGCAGGTTTCATGACCAATTTCGCTTACCCCAATTTGTGTCACATCTACTGCAGCATCATCAGCATGTATTATGACGTCAGAGTATATGATGACATCATAATTAGTATGCAGTATGATGTCACAATGTATTATGACGTCATAATGTATCCGCATTATGACATCACAATATATTATGAGAGCGCAACATGCAGGTATTATGACCAATTTCGCTTACCCCAATTTGTGTCACATCTACTGGAGCATCATGAGCATGTATTATGACGTCACAGTATATGATGACATCATAATTAGTATGCAGTATGAAGTCACAATGTATTATGACGTCATAATGTATCCGCATTATGACAGCACAATATATTATGAGAGCGCAACATTCAGGTAGTATGAGCAATTTCTCTTACCCCAATTTGTGTCACATCTACTGGAGCATCATGAGCATGTATTATGACGTCACAGTATATGATGACATCATAATTAGTATGCAGTATGACGTCACAATGTATTATGACGTCATAATGTATCCGCATTATGACATCACAATATATTATGAGAGCGCAATTTGCAGGTTTCATGACCAATTTCGCTTACCCCAATTTGTGTCAAATCTAATGGAGAATCATGAGCATGTACTATGACGTCACAGTATATGATGACATCATAATTAGTATGCAGTATGACGCCACAATGTATTATGACGTCATAATGTATCCGCATTATGACATCACAATATATTATGAGAGCGCAACATGCAGGTATTATGAGCAATTTCTCTTACCCCAATTTGTGTCACATCTACTGGAGCATCATGAGCATGTATTATGACGTCAGAGTATATGATGACACCATAATTAGTATGCAGTATGACGTCACAATGTATTATGACGTCATAATGTATCCGCATTATGACATCACAATATATTATGAGAGCGCAATTTGCAGGTTTCATGACCAATTTCGCTTACCCCAATTTGTGTCACATCTACTGCAGCATCATCAGCATGTATTATGACGTCAGAGTATATGATGACATCATAATTAGTATGCAGTATGATGTCACAATGTATTATGACGTCATAATGTATCCGCATTATGACATCACAATATATTATGAGAGCGCAACATGCAGGTATTATGACCAATTTCGCTTACCCCAATTTGTGTCACATCTACTGGAGCATCATGAGCATGTATTATGACGTCACAGTATATGATGACATCATAATTAGTATGCAGTATGATGTCACAATGTATTATGATGTCATAATGTATCCGCATTATGACCTCACAATATGATATGAGAGCGCAACATGCAGGTATTATGAGCAATTTCTCTTACCCCAATTTGTGTCACATCTACTGGAGCATCATGAGCATGTATTATGACGTCACAGTATATGATGACATCATAATTAGTATGCAGTATGACGTCACAATGTATTATGACGTCACAATGTATCCGCATTATGACAGCACAATATATTATGAGAGCGCAATTTGCAGGTTTCATGACCAATTCCGCTTACCCCAATTTGTGTCACATCTACTGCAGCATCATCAGCATGTATTATGACGTCAGAGTATATGATGACATCATAATTAGTATGCAGTATGACGTCACAATGTATTATGACGTCATAATGTATCCGCATTATGACATCACAATATATTATGAGAGCGCAACATACAGGTATTATGAGCAATTTCTCTTACCCCAATTTGTGTCAAATCTACTGGAGAATCATGAGCATGTATTATGACGTCACAGTATATGATGACATCATAATTAGTATGCACTACGACGTCACAATGTATTATGACGTCATAATGTATCCGCATTATGACAGCACAATATATTATGAGAGCGCAATTTGCAGGTTTCATGACCAATTTCGCTTACCCTAATTTGTGTCACATCTGCTGCAGCATCATCAGCATGTATTATGACGTCAGAGTATATGATGACATCATAATTAGTATGCAGTATGATGTCACAATGTATTATGACGTCATAATATATCCGCATTATGACATCACAATATATTATGAGAGCGCAACATGCAGGTATTATGACCAATTTCGCTTACCCCAATTTGTGTCACATCTACTGGAGCATCATGAGCATGTATTATGACGTCACAGTATATGATGACATCATAATTAGTATGCAGTATGACGTCACAATATATTATGACGTCATAATGTATCCGCATTATGACATCACAATATATTATGAGAGCGCAACATGCAGGTATTATGAGCAATTTCTCTTACCCCAATTTGTGTCAAATCTACTGGAGAATCATGAGCATGTATTATGACGTCACAGTATATGATGACATCATAATTAGTATGCACTATGACGTCACAATGCATTATGACGTCATAATGTATCCGCATTATGACAGCACAATATATTATGAGAGCGCAATTGCATGTTTTATGACCAATTTCGCTTACCCCAATTTGTGTCACATCTACTGCAGCATCATCAGCATGTATTATGACGTCAGAGTATATGATGACATCATAATTAGTATGCAGTATGATGTCACAATGTATTATGACGTCATAATGTATCCGCATTATGACATCACAATATATTATGAGAGTGCAACATGCAGGTATTATGAGGAATTTCTCTTACCCCAATTTGTGTCACATCTACTGCAGCATCATGAGCATCTATTATGACGTCACAGTATATGATGACATCATAATTAGTATGCAGTATGACGTCACAATGTATTATGACGTCATAATGTATCCGCATTATGACAGCACAATATATTATGAGAGCGCAATTTGCAGGTTTCATGACCAATTCCGCTTACCCCAATTTGTGTCACATCTACTGCAGCATCATCAGCATGTATTATGACGTCAGAGTATATGATGACATCATAATTAGTATGCAGTATGACGTCACAATATATTATGACGTCATAATGTATCCGCATTATGACATCACAATATATTATGAGAGCGCAACATGCAGGTATTATGAGCAATTTCTCTTACCCCAATTTGTGTCAAATCTACTGGAGAATCATGAGCATGTATTATGTCGTCACAGTATATGATGACATCATAATTAGTATGCACTATGACGTCACAATGTATTATGACGTCATAATGTATCCGCATTATGACATCACAATATATTATGAGAGCACAACATGCAGGTATTATGAGCAATTTCTCTTACCCCAATTTGTGTCACATCTACTGGAGCATCATGAGCATGTATTATGATGTCAGAGTATATGATGACATCATAATTAGTATGCAGTATGACGTCACAATGTATTATGACGTCATAATGTATCCGCATTATGACAGCACAATATATTATGAGAGCGCAATTTGCAGGTTTCATGACCAATTTCGCTTACCCCAATTTGTGTCACATCTACTGCAGCATCATCAGCATGTATTATGACGTCAGAGTATATGATGACATCATAATTAGTATGCAGTATGATGTCACAATGTATTATGACGTCATAATATATCCGCATTATGACATCACAATATATTATGAGAGCGAAACATGCAGGTATTATGACCAATTTCGCTTACCCCAATTTGTGTCACATCTACTGGAGCATCATGAGCATGTATTATGACGTCACAGTATATGATGACATCATAATTAGTATGCAGTATGAAGTCACAATGTATTATGACGTCATAAAGTATCCGCATTATGACATCACAATATATTATGAGAGCGCAACATGCAGGTATTATGAGCAATTTCTCTTACACCAATTTGTGTCAAATCTACTGGAGAATCATGAGCATGTATTATGACGTCACAGTATATGATGACATCATAATTAGTATGCAGTCACAATGTATTATGACGTCATAATGTATCCGCATTATGACATCACAATATATTATGAGAGCGCAATTTGCAGGTTTCATGACCAATTTCGCTTACCCCAATTTGTGTCACATCTACTGCAGCATCATCAGCATGTATTATGACGTCAGAGTATATGATGACATCATAATTAGTATGCAGTATGATGTCACAATGTATTATGACGTCATAATGTATCCGCATTATGACATCACAATATATTATGAGAGCGCAATTTGCAGGTTTCATGACCAATTTCGCTTACCCCAATTTGTGTCACATCTACTGCAGCATCATCAGCATGTATTATGACGTCAGAGTATATGATGACATCATAATTAATATGCAGTATGATGTCACAATGTATTATGACGTCATAATGTATCCGCATTATGACATCACAATACATTATGAGAGCGCAACATGCAGGTATTATGAGCAATTTCTCTTACCCCAATTTGTGTCACATCTACTGGAGCATCATGAGCATGTATTATGACGTCACAGTATATGATGACATCATAATTAGTATGCAGTATGACGTCACAATGTATTATGACGTCATTATGTATCCGCATTATGACATCACAATATATTATGAGAGCGCAATTTGCAGGTTTCATGACCAATTTCGCTTACCCCAATTTGTGTCAAATCTAATGGAGAATCATGAGCATGTACTATGACGTCACAGTATATGATGACATCATAATTAGTATGCAGTATGACGTCACAATGTATTATGACGTCATAATGTATCCGCATTATGACATCACAATATATTATGAGAGCGCAACATGCAGGTATTATGAGCAATTTCTCTTACCCCAATTTGTGTCACATCTACTGGAGCATCATGAGCATGTATTATGACGTCAGAGTATATGATGACATCATAATTAGTATGCAGTATGACGTCACAATGTATTATGACGTCATAATGTATCCGCATTATGACATCACAATATATTATGAGAGCGCAATTTGCAGGTTTCATGACCAATTTCGCTTACCCCAATTTGTGTCACATCTACTGCAGCATCATCAGCATGTATTATGACGTCACAATATATGATGACATCATAATTAGTATGCAGTATGACGTCACAATGTATTATGACGTCATAATGTATCCGCATTATGACATCACAATGTATTATGAGAGCGCAACATGCCGGTATTATGAGCAATTTCTCTTACCCCAATTTGTGTCAAATCTACTGGAGAATCATGAGCATGTATTATGACGTCACAGTATATGATGACATCATAATTAGTATGCACTATGACGTCACAATGTATTATGACGTCATAATGTATCCGCATTATGACATCACAATATATTATGAGAGCGCAACATGCAGGTATTATGACCAACTTCGCTTACCCCAATTTGTGTCACATCTACTGGAGCATCATGAGCATGTATTATGATGTCAGAGTATATGATGACATCATAATTAGTATGCAGTATGACGTCACAATGTATTATGACGTCATAATGTATCCGCATTATGACATCACAATATATTATGAGAGCGCAATTTGCAGGTTTCATGACCAATTTCGCTTACCCCAATTTGTGTCACATCTACTGCAGCATCATCAGCATGTATTATGACGTCAGAGTATATGATGACATCATAATTAGTATGCAGTATGATGTCACAATGTATTATGACGTCATAATATATCCGCATTATGACATCACAATATATTATGAGAGCGCAACATGCAGGTATTATGACCAATTTCGCTTACCCCAATTTGTGTCACATCTACTGGAGCATCATGAGCATGTATTATGACGTCACAGTATATGATGACATCATAATTAGTATGCAGTATGAAGTCACAATGTATTATGACGTCATAAAGTATCCGCATTATGACATCACAATATATTATGAGAGCGCAACATGCAGGTATTATGAGCAATTTCTCTTACACCAATTTGTGTCAAATCTACTGGAGAATCATGAGCATGTATTATGACGTCACAGTATATGATGACATCATAATTAGTATGCAGTATGACGTCACAATGTATTATGACGTCATAATGTATCCGCATTATGACATCACAATATATTATGAGAGCGCAATTTGCAGGTTTCATGACAAATTTCGCTTACCCCAATTTGTGTCACATCTACTGCACCATCATCAGCATGTATTATGACGTCAGAGTATATGATGACATCATAATTAGTATGCAGTATGATGTCACAATGTATTATGACGTCATAATGTATCCGCATTATGACATCACAATATATTATGAGAGCGCAATTTGCAGGTTTCATGACCAATTTCGCTTACCCCAATTTGTGTCACATCTACTGCAGCATCATCAGCATGTATTATGACGTCAGAGTATATGATGACATCATAATTAATATGCAGTATGACGTCACAATGTATTATGACGTCATAATGTATCCGCATTATGACATCACAATATATTATGAGAGCGCAACATGCAGGTATTATGAGCAATTTCTCTTACCCCAATTTGTGTCACATCTACTGGAGAATCATGAGCATGTATTATGACGTCACAGTATATGATGACATCATAATTAGTATGCAGTATGACGTCACAATGTATTATGACGTCATAATGTATCCGCATTATGACATCACAATATATTATCAGAGCGCAATTTGCAGGTTTCATGACCAATTTCGCTTACCCCAATTTGTGTCACATCTACTGCAGCATCATCAGCATGTATTATGACGTCAGAGTATATGATGACATCATAATTAGTATGCAGTATGATGTCACAATGTATTATGACGTCATAATGTATCCGCATTATGACATCACAATATATTATGAGAGCGCAACATGCAGGTATTATGACCAATTTCGCTTACCCCAATTTGTGTCACATCTACTGGAGCATCATGAGCATGTATTATGACGTCACAGTATATGATGACATCATAATTAGTATGCAGTATGAAGTCACAATGTATTATGACGTCATAATGTATCCGCATTATGACAGCACAATATAATATGAGAGCGCAACATTCAGGTATTATGAGCAATTTCTCTTACCCCAATTTGTGTCACATCTACTGGAGCATCATGAGCATGTATTATGACGTCACAGTATATGATGACATCATAATTAGTATGCAGTATGACGTCACAATGTATTATGACGTCATAATGTATCCGCATTATGACATCACAATATATTATGAGAGCGCAATTTGCAGGTTTCATGACCAATTTCGCTTACCCCAATTTGTGTCAAATCTAATGGAGAATCATGAGCATGTACTATGACGTCACAGTATATGATGACATCATAATTAGTATGCAGTATGACGTCACAATGTATTATGACGTCATAATGTATCCGCATTATGACATCACAATATATTATGAGAGCGCAACATGCAGGTATTATGAGCAATTTCTCTTACCCCAATTTGTGTCACATCTACTGGAGCATCATGAGCATGTATTATGACGTCAGAGTATATGATGACATCATAATTAGTATGCAGTATGACGTCACAATGTATTATGACGTCATAATGTATCCGCATTATGACATCACAATATATTATGAGAGCGCAATTTGCAGGTTTCATGACCAATTTCGCTTACCCCAATTTGTGTCACATCTACTGCAGCATCATCAGCATGTATTATGACGTCAGAGTATATGATGACATCATAATTAGTATGCAGTATGATGTCACAATGTATTATGACGTCATAATGTGTCCGCTTTATGGCATCACAATATATTATGAGAGCGCAACATGCAGATATTATGACCAATTTCGCTTACCCCAATTTGTGTCACATCTACTGGAGCATCATGAGCATGTATTATGACGTCACAGTATATGATGACATCATAATTAGTATGCAGTATGAAGTCACAATGTATTATGACGTCATAATGTATCCGCATTATGACATCACAATATATTATGAGAGCGCAACATGCAGGTATTATGAGCAATTTCTCTTACCCCAATTTGTGTCACATCTACTGGAGCATCATCAGCATGTATTATGACGTCAGAGTATATGATGACATCATAATTAGTATGCAGTATGACGTCACAATGTATTATGACGTCATAATGTATCCGCATTATGACATCACAATATATTATGAGAGCGCAATTTGCAGGTTTCATGACCAATTTCGCTTACCCCAATTTGTGTCACATCTACTGCAGCATCATCAGCATGTATTATGACGTCAGAGTATATGATGACATCATAATTAGTATGCAGTATGACGTCACAATGTACTATGACGTCATAATGTATCCGCATTATGACATCACAATATATTATGAGAGCGCAACATGCAGGTATTATGACCAATTTCGCTTACCCCAATTTGTGTCACATCTACTGGAGCATCATGAGCATGTATTATGACGTCACAGTATATGATGACATCATAATTAGTATGCAGTATGAAGTCACAATGTATTATGACGTCATAATGTATCCGCATTATGACAGCACAATATATTATGAGAGCGCAACATGCAGGTATTATGAGCAATTTCTCTTACCCCAATTTGTGTCACATCTACTGGAGCATCATGAGCATGTATTATGACGTCACAGTATATGATGACATCATAATTAGTATGCAGTATGACGTCACAATGTATTATGACGTCATAATGTATCCGCATTATGACATCACAATATATTATGAGAGCGCAATTTGCAGGTTTCATGACCAATTTCGCTTACCCCAATTTGTGTCAAATCTACTGGAGAATCATGAGCATGTATTATGACGTCACAGTATATGATGACATCATAATTAGTATGCGGTATGACGTCACAATGTATTATGACGTCATAATGTATCCGCATTATGACAGCACAATATATTATGAGAGCGCAATTTGCAGGTTTCATGACCAATTTCGCTTACCCCAATTTGTGTCACATCTACTGCAGCATCATCAGCATGTATTATGACGTAAGAGTATATGATGACATCATAATTTGTATGCAGTATGACGTCACAATATATTATGACGTCATAATGTATCCGCATTATGACATCACAATATATTATGAGAGCGCAACATGTAGGTATTATGAGCAATTTCTCTTACCCCAATTTGTGTCAAATCTACTGGAGAATCATGAGCATGTATTATGACGTCACAGTATATGATGACATCATAATTAGTATGCAGTATGACGTCACAATGTATTATGACGTCATAATGTATCCGCATTATGACAGCACAATATATTATGAGAGCGCAATTTGCAGGTTTCATGACCAATTTCGCTTACCCCAATTTGTGTCACATCTACTGCAGCATCATCAGCATGTATTATGACGTCAGAGTATATGATGACATCATAATTAGTATGCAGTATGACGTCACAATGTATTATGACGTCATAATGTATCCGCATTATGACATCACAATATATTTTGAGAGCGCAACATGCAGGTATTATGAGCAATTTCTCTTACCCCAATTTGTGTCACATCTACTGGAGCATCATGAGCATGTATTATGACGTCACAGTATATGATGACATCATAATTAGTATGCAGTATGACGTCACAATGTATTATGACGTCATAATGTATCCGCATTATGACAGCACAATATATTATGAGAGCGCAATTTGCAGGTTTCATGACCAATTCCGCTTACCCCAATTTGTGTCACATCTACTGCAGCATCATCAGCATGTATTATGACGTCAGAGTATATGATGACATCATAATTAGTATGCAGTATGACGTCACAATGTATTATGACGTCATAATGTATCCGCATTATGACATCACAATATATTATGAGAGCGCAACATACAGGTATTATGAGCAATTTCTCTTACCCCAATTTGTGTCAAATCTACTGGAGAATCATGAGCATGTATTATGACGTCACAGTATATGATGACATCATAATTAGTATGCACTATGACGTCACAATGCATTATGACGTCATAATGTATCCGCATTATGACAGCACAATATATTATGAGAGCGCAATTGCAGGCTTCATGACCAATTTCGCTTACCCCAATTTGTGTCACATCTACTGCAGCATCATCAGCATGTATTATGACGTCAGAGTATATGATGACATCATAATTAGTATGCAGTATGATGTCACAATGTATTATGACGTCATAATGTATCCGCATTATGACATCACAATATGTTATGAGAGCGCAACATGCAGGTATTATGAGGAATTTCTCTTACCCCAATTTGTGTCACATCTACTGGAGCATCATGAGCATGTATTATGACGTCACAGTATATGATGACATCATAATTAGTATGCAGTATGACGTCACAATGTATTATGACGTCATAATGTATCCGCATTATGACAGCACAATATATTATGAGAGCGCAATTTGCAGGTTTCATGACCAATTTCGCTTACCCCAATTTGTGTCACATCTACTGCAGCATCATCAGCATGTATTATGACGTCAGAGTATATGATGACATCATAATTAGTATGCAGTATGACGTAAAAATATATTATGACGTCATAATGTATCCGCATTATGACATCAGAATATATTATGAGAGCGCAACATGCAGGTATTATGAGCAATTTCTCTTACCCCAATTTGTGTCAAATCTACTGGAGAATCATGAGCATGTATTATGACGTCACAGTATATGATGACATCATAATTAGTATGCACTATGACGTCACAATGTATTATGACGTCATAATGTATCCGCATTATGACATCACAATATATTATGAGAGCGCAACATGCAGGTATTATGAGCAATTTCTCTTACCCCAATTTGTGTCACATCTACTGGAGCATCATGAGCATGTATTATGATGTCAGAGTATACGATGACATCACAATTAGTATGCAGTATGACGTCACAATGTATTATGACGTCATAATGTATCCGCATTATGACAGCACAATATATTATGAGAGCGCAATTTGCAGGTTTCATGACCAATTTCGCTTACCCCAATTTGTGTCACATCTACTGCAGCATCATCAGCATGTATTATGACGTCAGAGTATATGATGACATCATAATTAGTATGCAGTATGATGTCACAATGTATTATGACGTCATAATATATCCGCATTATGACATCACAATATATTATGAGAGCGCAACATGCAGGTATTATGACCAATTTCGCTTACCCCAATTTGTGTCACATCTACTGGAGCATCATGAGCATGTATTATGACGTCACAGTATATGATGACATCATAATTAGTATGCGGTATGACGTCACAATGTATTATGACGTTATAATGTATCCGCATTATGACAGCACAATATATTATGAGAGCGCAATTTGCAGGTTTCATGACCAATTTCGCTTACCCCAATTTGTGTCACATCTACTGCAGCATCATCAGCATGTATTATGACGTAAGAGTATATGATGACATCATAATTTGTATGCAGTATGACGTCACAATGTATTATGACGTCATAATGTATCCGCATTATGACATCACAATATATTATGAGAGCGCAACATGTAGGTATTATGAGCAATTTCTCTTACCCCAATTTGTGTCAAATCTACTGGAGAATCATGAGCATGTATTATGACGTCACAGTATATGATGACATCATAATTAGTATGCAGTATGACGTCACAATGTATTATGACGTCATAATGTATCCGCATTATGACATCACAATATATTATGAGAGCGCAATTTGCAGGTTTCATGACCAATTTCGCTTACCCCAATTTGTGTCACATCTACTGCAGCATCATCAGCATGTATTATGACGTCAGAGTATATGATGACATCATAATTAGTATGCAGTATGACGTCACAATGTATTATGACGTCATAATGTATCCGCATTATGACATCACAATATATTTTGAGAGCGCAACATGCAGGTATTATGAGCAATTTCTCTTACCCCAATTTGTGTCACATCTACTGGAGCATCATGAGCATGTATTACGACGTCAGAGTATATGATGACATCATAATTAGTATGCAGTATGATGTCACAATGTATTATGATGTCATAATGTATCCGCATTATGACCTCACAATATAATATGAGAGCGCAACATGCAGGTATTATGAGCAATTTCTCTTACCCCAATTTGTGTCACATCTACTGGAGCATCATGAGCATGTATTATGACGTCACAGTATATGATGACATCATAATTAGTATGCAGTATGACGTCACAATGTATTATGACGTCATAATGTATCCGCATTATGACAGCACAATATATTATGAGAGCGCAATTTGCAGGTTTCATGACCAATTCCGCTTACCCCAATTTGTGTCACATCTACTGCAGCATCATCAGCATGTATTATGACGTCAGAGTATATGATGACATCATAATTAGTATGCAGTATGACGTCACAATGTATTATGACGTCATAATGTATCCGCATTATGACATCACAATATATTATGAGAGCGCAACATACAGGTATTATGAGCAATTTCTCTTACCCCAATTTGTGTCAAATCTACTGGAGAATCATGAGCATGTATTATGACGTCACAGTATATGATGACATCATAATTAGTATGCACTATGACGTCACAATGCATTATGACGTCATAATGTATCCGCATTATGACAGCACAATATATTATGAGAGCGCAATTGCAGGCTTCATGACCAATTTCGCTTACCCCAATTTGTGTCACATCTACTGCAGCATCATCAGCATGTATTATGACGTCAGAGTATATGATGACATCATAATTAGTATGCAGTATGATGTCACAATGTATTATGACGTCATAATGTATCCGCATTATGACATCACAATATATTATGAGAGCGCAACATGCAGGTATTATGAGGAATTTCTCTTACCCCAATTTGTGTCACATCTACTGGAGCATCATGAGCATGTATTATGATGTCACAGTATATGATGACATCATAATTAGTATGCAGTATGACGTCACAATGTATTATGACGTCATAATGTATCCGCATTATGACAGCACAATATATTATGAGAGCGCAACATGCAGGTATTGTGACCAATTTCGCTAACCCCAATTTGTGTCACATCTACTGGAGCATCATGAGCATGTATTATGACGTCACAATATATGATGACATCATAATTAGTATGCAGTATGACGTCACAATGTATTATGACGTCATAATGTATCCGCATTATGACATCACAATATATTATGAGAGCGCAACATGCAGGTATTGTGACCAATTTCGCTAACCCCAATTTGTGTCACATCTACTGGAGCATCATGAGCATGTATTATGACGTCACAATATATGATGACATCATAATTAGTATGCAGTATGAAGTCACAATGTATTATGACGTCATAATGTATCCGCATTATGACATCACAATATATTATGAGAGCGCAACATGCAGGTATTATGAGCAATTTCTCTTACCCCAATTTGTGTCACATCTACTGGAGCATCATGAGCATGTATTATGACGTCACAGTATATGATGACATCATAATTAGTATGCGGTATGACGTCACAATGTATTATGACGTCATAATGTATCCGCATTATGACAGCACAATATATTATGAGAGCGCAATTTGCAGGTTTCATGACCAATTTCGCTTACCCCAATTTGTGTCACATCTACTGCAGCATCATCAGCATGTATTATGACGTAAGAGTATATGATGACATCATAATTTGTATGCAGTATGACGTCACAATGTATTATGACGTCATAATGTATCCGCATTATGACATCACAATATATTATGAGAGCGCAACATGTAGGTATTATGAGCAATTTCTCTTACCCCAATTTGTGTCAAATCTACTGGAGAATCATGAGCATGTATTATGACGTCACAGTATATGATGACATCATAATTAGTATGCAGTATGACGTCACAATGTATTATGACGTCATAATGTATCCGCATTATGACATCACAATATATTATGAGAGCGCAATTTGCAGGTTTCATGACCAATTTCGCTTACCCCAATTTGTGTCACATCTACTGCAGCATCATCAGCATGTATTATGACGTCAGAGTATATGATGACATCATAATTAGTATGCAGTATGACGTCACAATGTATTATGACGTCATAATGTATCCGCATTATGACATCACAATATATTTTGAGAGCGCAACATGCAGGTATTATGAGCAATTTCTCTTACCCCAATTTGTGTCACATCTACTGGAGCATCATGAGCATGTATTATGACGTCAGAGTATATGATGACATCATAATTAGTATGCAGTATGACGTCACAATGTATTATGACGTCATAATGTATCCGCATTATGACAGCACAATATATTATGAGAGCGCAATTTGCAGGTTTCATGACCAATTCCGCTTACCCCAATTTGTGTCACATCTACTGCAGCATCATCAGCATGTATTATGACGTCAGAGTATATGATGACATCATAATTAGTATGCAGTATGACGTCACAATGTATTATGACGTCATAATGTATCCGCATTATGACATCACAATATATTATGAGAGCGCAACATACAGGTATTATGAGCAATTTCTCTTACCCCAATTTGTGTCAAATCTACTGGAGAATCATGAGCATGTATTATGACGTCACAGTATATGATGACATCATAATTAGTATGCACTATGACGTCACAATGCATTATGACGTCATAATGTATCCGCATTATGACAGCACAATATATTATGAGAGCGCAATTGCAGGCTTCATGACCAATTTCGCTTACCCCAATTTGTGTCACATCTACTGCAGCATCATCAGCATGTATTATGACGTCAGAGTATATGATGACATCATAATTAGTATGCAGTATGATGTCACAATGTATTATGACGTCATAATGTATCCGCATTATGACATCACAATATGTTATGAGAGCGCAACATGCAGGTATTATGAGGAATTTCTCTTACCCCAATTTGTGTCACATCTACTGGAGCATCATGAGCATGTATTATGACGTCACAGTATATGATGACATCATAATTAGTATACAGTATGACGTCACAATGTATTATGACGTCATAATGTATCCGCATTATGACAGCACAATATATTATGAGAGCGCAATTTGCAGGTTTCATGACCAATTTCGCTTACCCCAATTTGTGTCACATCTACTGCAGCATCATCAGCATGTATTATGACGTCAGAGTATATGATGACATCATAATTAGTATGCAGTATGACGTAAAAATATATTATGACGTCATAATGTATCCGCATTATGACATCACAATATATTATGAGAGCGCAACATGCAGGTATTATGAGCAATTTCTCTTACCCCAATTTGTGTCAAATCTACTGGAGAATCATGAGCATGTATTATGACGTCACAGTATATGATGACATCATAATTAGTATGCACTATGACGTCACAATGTATTATGACGTCATAATGTATCCGCATTATGACATCACAATATATTATGAGAGCGCAACATGCAGGTATTATGAGCAATTTCTCTTACCCCAATTTGTGTCACATCTACTGGAGCATCATGAGCATGTATTATGATGTCAGAGTATATGATGACATCACAATTAGTATGCAGTATGACGTCACAATGTATTATGACGTCATAATGTATCCGCATCATGACAGCACAATATATTATGAGAGCGCAATTTGCAGGTTTCATGACCAATTTCGCTTACCCCAATTTGTGTCACATCTACTGCAGCATCATCAGCATGTATTATGACGTCAGAGTATATGATGACATCATAATTAGTATGCAGTATGATGTCACAATGTATTATGACGTCATAATATATCCGCATTATGACATCACAATATATTATGAGAGCGCAACATGCAGGTATTATGACCAATTTCGCTTACCCCAATTTGTGTCACATCTACTGGAGCATCATGAGCATGTATTATGACGTCACAGTATATGATGACATCATAATTAGTATGCGGTATGACGTCACAATGTATTATGACGTTATAATGTATCCGCATTATGACAGCACAATATATTATGAGAGCGCAATTTGCAGGTTTCATGACCAATTTCGCTTACCCCAATTTGTGTCACATCTACTGCAGCATCATCAGCATGTATTATGACGTAAGAGTATATGATGACATCATAATTTGTATGCAGTATGACGTCACAATGTATTATGACGTCATAATGTATCCGCATTATGACATCACAATATATTATGAGAGCGCAACATGTAGGTATTATGAGCAATTTCTCTTACCCCAATTTGTGTCAAATCTACTGGAGAATCATGAGCATGTATTATGACGTCACAGTATATGATGACATCATAATTAGTATGCAGTATGACGTCACAATGTATTATGACGTCATAATGTATCCGCATTATGACATCACAATATATTATGAGAGCGCAATTTGCAGGTTTCATGACCAATTTCGCTTACCCCAATTTGTGTCACATCTACTGCAGCATCATCAGCATGTATTATGACGTCAGAGTATATGATGACATCATAATTAGTATGCAGTATGACGTCACAATGTATTATGACGTCATAATGTATCCGCATTATGACATCACAATATATTTTGAGAGCGCAACATGCAGGTATTATGAGCAATTTCTCTTACCCCAATTTGTGTCACATCTACTGGAGCATCATGAGCATGTATTATGACGTCAGAGTATATGATGACATCATAATTAGTATGCAGTATGATGTCACAATGTATTATGATGTCATAATGTATCCGCATTATGACCTCACAATATAATATGAGAGCGCAACATGCAGGAATTATGAGCAATTTCTCTTACTCCAATTTGTGTCACATCTACTGGAGCATCATGAGCATGTATTATGACGTCACAGTATATGATGACATCATAATTAGTATGCAGTATGACGTCACAATGTATTATGACGTCATAATGTATCCGCATTATGACAGCACAATATATTATGAGAGCGCAATTTGCAGGTTTCATGACCAATTCCGCTTACCCCAATCTGTGTCACATCTACTGCAGCATCATCAGCATGTATTATGACGTCAGAGTATATGATGACATCATAATTAGTATGCAGTATGACGTCACAATGTATTATGACGTCATAATGTATCCGCATTATGACATCACAATATATTTTGAGAGCGCAACATGCAGGTATTATGAGCAATTTCTCTTACCCCAATTTGTGTCACATCTACTGGAGCATCATGAGCATGTATTATGACGTCACAGTATATGATGACATCATAATTAGTATGCAGTATGACGTCACAATGTATTATGACGTCACAATGTATCCGCATTATGACAGCACAATATATTATGAGAGCGCAATTTGCAGGTTTCATGACCAATTCCGCTTACCCCAATCTGTGTCACATCTACTGCAGCATCATCAGCATGTATTATGACGTCAGAGTATATGATGACATCATAATTAGTATGCGGTATGACGTCACAATGTATTATGACGTCATAATGTATCCGCATTATGACAGCACAATATATTATGAGAGCGCAATTTGCAGGTTTCATGACCAATTTCGCTTACCCCAATTTGTGTCACATCTACTGCAGCATCATCAGCATGTATTATGACGTAAGAGTATATGATGACATCATAATTTGTATGCAGTATGACGTCACAATGTATTATGACGTCATAATGTATCCGCATTATGACATCACAATATATTATGAGAGCGCAACATGTAGGTATTATGAGCAATTTCTCTTACCCCAATTTGTGTCAAATCTACTGGAGAATCATGAGCATGTATTATGACGTCACAGTATATGATGACATCATAATTAGTATGCAGTATGACGTCACAATGTATTATGACGTCATAATGTATCCGCATTATGACATCACAATATATTATGAGAGCGCAATTTGCAGGTTTCATGACCAATTTCGCTTACCCCAATTTGTGTCACATCTACTGCAGCATCATCAGCATGTATTATGACGTCAGAGTATATGATGACATCATAATTAGTATGCAGTATGACGTCACAATGTATTATGACGTCATAATGTATCCGCATTATGACATCACAATATATTTTGAGAGCGCAACATGCAGGTATTATGAGCAATTTCTCTTACCCCAATTTGTGTCACATCTACTGGAGCATCATGAGCATGTATTATGACGTCACAGTATATGATGACATCATAATTAGTATGCAGTATGACGTCACAATGTATTATGACGTCATAATGTATCCGCATTATGACAGCACAATATATTATGAGAGCGCAATTTGCAGGTTTCATGACCAATTCCGCTTACCCCAATTTGTGTCACATCTACTGCAGCATCATCAGCATGTATTATGACGTCAGAGTATATGATGACATCATAATTAGTATGCAGTATGACGTCACAATGTATTATGACGTCATAATGTATCCGCATTATGACATCACAATATATTATGAGAGCGCAACATACAGGTATTATGAGCAATTTCTCTTACCCCAATTTGTGTCAAATCTACTGGAGAATCATGAGCATGTATTATGACGTCACAGTATATGATGACATCATAATTAGTATGCACTATGACGTCACAATGCATTATGACGTCATAATGTATCCGCATTATGACAGCACAATATATTATGAGAGCGCAATTGCAGGCTTCATGACCAATTTCGCTTACCCCAATTTGTGTCACATCTACTGCAGCATCATCAGCATGTATTATGACGTCAGAGTATATGATGACATCATAATTAGTATGCAGTATGATGTCACAATGTATTATGACGTCATAATGTATCCGCATTATGACATCACAATATGTTATGAGAGCGCAACATGCAGGTATTATGAGGAATTTCTCTTACCCCAATTTGTGTCACATCTACTGGAGCATCATGAGCATGTATTATGACGTCACAGTATATGATGACATCATAATTAGTATGCAGTATGACGTCACAATGTATTATGACGTCATAATGTATCCGCATTATGACAGCACAATATATTATGAGAGCGCAATTTGCAGGTTTCATGACCAATTTCGCTTACCCCAATTTGTGTCACATCTACTGCAGCATCATCAGCATGTATTATGACGTCAGAGTATATGATGACATCATAATTAGTATGCAGTATGACGTAAAAATATATTATGACGTCATAATGTATCCGCATTATGACATCACAATATATTATGAGAGCGCAACATGCAGGTATTATGAGCAATTTCTCTTACCCCAATTTGTGTCAAATCTACTGGAGAATCATGAGCATGTATTATGACGTCACAGTATATGATGACATCATAATTAGTATGCACTATGACGTCACAATGTATTATGACGTCATAATGTATCCGCATTATGACATCACAATATATTATGAGAGCGCAACATGCAGGTATTATGAGCAATTTCTCTTACCCCAATTTGTGTCACATCTACTGGAGCATCATGAGCATGTATTATGATGTCAGAGTATATGATGACATCACAATTAGTATGCAGTATGACGTCACAATGTATTATGACGTCATAATGTATCCGCATTATGACAGCACAATATATTATGAGAGCGCAATTTGCAGGTTTCATGACCAATTTCGCTTACCCCAATTTGTGTCACATCTACTGCAGCATCATCAGCATGTATTATGACGTCAGAGTATATGATGACATCTTAATTAGTATGCAGTATGATGTCACAATGTATTATGACGTCATAATATATCCGCATTATGACATCACAATATATTATGAGAGCGCAACATGCAGGTATTATGACCAATTTCGCTTACCCCAATTTGTGTCACATCTACTGGAGCATCATGAGCATGTATTATGACGTCACAGTATATGATGACATCATAATTAGTATGCGGTATGACGTCACAATGTATTATGACGTTATAATGTATCCGCATTATGACAGCACAATATATTATGAGAGCGCAATTTGCAGGTTTCATGACCAATTTCGCTTACCCCAATTTGTGTCACATCTACTGCAGCATCATCAGCATGTATTATGACGTAAGAGTATATGATGACATCATAATTTGTATGCAGTATGACGTCACAATGTATTATGACGTCATAATGTATCCGCATTATGACATCACAATATATTATGAGAGCGCAACATGTAGGTATTATGAGCAATTTCTCTTACCCCAATTTGTGTCAAATCTACTGGAGAATCATGAGCATGTATTATGACGTCACAGTATATGATGACATCATAATTAGTATGCAGTATGACGTCACAATGTATTATGACGTCATAATGTATCCGCATTATGACATCACAATATATTATGAGAGCGCAATTTGCAGGTTTCATGACCAATTTCGCTTACCCCAATTTGTGTCACATCTACTGCAGCATCATCAGCATGTATTATGACGTCAGAGTATATGATGACATCATAATTAGTATGCAGTATGACGTCACAATGTATTATGACGTCATAATGTATCCGCATTATGACATCACAATATATTTTGAGAGCGCAACATGCAGGTATTATGAGCAATTTCTCTTACCCCAATTTGTGTCACATCTACTGGAGCATCATGAGCATGTATTATGACGTCAGAGTATATGATGACATCATAATTAGTATGCAGTATGATGTCACAATGTATTATGATGTCATAATGTATCCGCATTATGACCTCACAATATAATATGAGAGCGCAACATGCAGGTATTATGAGCAATTTCTCTTACCCCAATTTGTGTCACATCTACTGGAGCATCATGAGCATGTATTATGACGTCACAGTATATGATGACATCATAATTAGTATGCAGTATGACGTCACAATGTATTATGACGTCATAATGTATCCGCATTATGACAGCACAATATATTATGAGAGCGCAATTTGCAGGTTTCATGACCAATTCCGCTTACCCCAATTTGTGTCACATCTACTGCAGCATCATCAGCATGTATTATGACGTCAGAGTATATGATGACATCATAATTAGTATGCAGTATGACGTCACAATGTATTATGACGTCATAATGTATCCGCATTATGACATCACAATATATTATGAGAGCGCAACATACAGGTATTATGAGCAATTTCTCTTACCCCAATTTGTGTCAAATCTACTGGAGAATCATGAGCATGTATTATGACGTCACAGTATATGATGACATCATAATTAGTATGCACTATGACGTCACAATGCATTATGACGTCATAATGTATCCGCATTATGACAGCACAATATATTATGAGAGCGCAATTGCAGGCTTCATGACCAATTTCGCTTACCCCAATTTGTGTCACATCTACTGCAGCATCATCAGCATGTATTATGACGTCAGAGTATATGATGACATCATAATTAGTATGCAGTATGATGTCACAATGTATTATGACGTCATAATGTATCCGCATTATGACATCACAATATATTATGAGAGCGCAACATGCAGGTATTATGAGGAATTTCTCTTACCCCAATTTGTGTCACATCTACTGGAGCATCATGAGCATGTATTATGACGTCACAGTATATGATGACATCATAATTAGTATGCAGTATGACGTCACAATGTATTATGACGTCATAATGTATCCGCATTATGACAGCACAATATATTATGAGAGCGCAACATGCAGGTATTGTGACCAATTTCGCTAACCCCAATTTGTGTCACATCTACTGGAGCATCATGAGCATGTATTATGACGTCACAATATATGATGACATCATAATTAGTATGCAGTATGACGTCACAATGTATTATGACGTCATAATGTATCCGCATTATGACATCACAATATATTATGAGAGCGCAACATGCAGGTATTGTGACCAATTTCGCTAACCCCAATTTGTGTCACATCTACTGGAGCATCATGAGCATGTATTATGACGTCACAATATATGATGACATCATAATTAGTATGCAGTATGAAGTCACAATGTATTATGACGTCATAATGTATCCGCATTATGACATCACAATATATTATGAGAGCGCAACATGCAGGTATTATGAGCAATTTCTCTTACCCCAATTTGTGTCACATCTACTGGAGCATCATGAGCATGTATTATGACGTCACAGTATATGATGACATCATAATTAGTATGCGGTATGACGTCACAATGTATTATGACGTCATAATGTATCCGCATTATGACAGCACAATATATTATGAGAGCGCAATTTGCAGGTTTCATGACCAATTTCGCTTACCCCAATTTGTGTCACATCTACTGCAGCATCATCAGCATGTATTATGACGTAAGAGTATATGATGACATCATAATTTGTATGCAGTATGACGTCACAATGTATTATGACGTCATAATGTATCCGCATTATGACATCACAATATATTATGAGAGCGCAACATGTAGGTATTATGAGCAATTTCTCTTACCCCAATTTGTGTCAAATCTACTGGAGAATCATGAGCATGTATTATGACGTCACAGTATATGATGACATCATAATTAGTATGCAGTATGACGTCACAATGTATTATGACGTCATAATGTATCCGCATTATGACATCACAATATATTATGAGAGCGCAATTTGCAGGTTTCATGACCAATTTCGCTTACCCCAATTTGTGTCACATCTACTGCAGCATCATCAGCATGTATTATGACGTCAGAGTATATGATGACATCATAATTAGTATGCAGTATGACGTCACAATGTATTATGACGTCATAATGTATCCGCATTATGACATCACAATATATTTTGAGAGCGCAACATGCAGGTATTATGAGCAATTTCTCTTACCCCAATTTGTGTCACATCTACTGGAGCATCATGAGCATGTATTATGACGTCAGAGTATATGATGACATCATAATTAGTATGCAGTATGATGTCACAATGTATTATGATGTCATAATGTATCCGCATTATGACCTCACAATATAATATGAGAGCGCAACATGCAGGTATTATGAGCAATTTCTCTTACCCCAAATTGTGTCACATCTACTGGAGCATCATGAGCATGTATTATGACGTCACAGTATATGATGACATCATAATTAGTATGCAGTATGACGTCACAATGTATTATGACGTCATAATGTATCCGCATTATGACAGCACAATATATTATGAGAGCGCAATTTGCAGGTTTCATGACCAATTCCGCTTACCCCAATTTGTGTCACATCTACTGCAGCATCATCAGCATGTATTATGACGTCAGAGTATATGATGACATCATAATTAGTATGCAGTATGACGTCACAATGTATTATGACGTCATAATGTATCCGCATTATGACATCACAATATATTATGAGAGCGCAACATACAGGTATTATGAGCAATTTCTCTTACCCCAATTTGTGTCAAATCTACTGGAGAATCATGAGCATGTATTATGACGTCACAGTATATGATGACATCATAATTAGTATGCACTATGACGTCACAATGCATTATGACGTCATAATGTATCCGCATTATGACAGCACAATATATTATGGGAGCGCAATTGCAGGCTTCATGACCAATTTCGCTTACCCCAATTTGTGTCACATCTACTGCAGCATCATCAGCATGTATTATGACGTCAGAGTATATGATGACATCATAATTAGTATGCAGTATGATGTCACAATGTATTATGACGTCATAATGTATCCGCATTATGACATCACAATATATTATGAGAGCGCAACATGCAGGTATTATGAGGAATTTCTCTTACCCCAATTTGTGTCACATCTACTGGAGCATCATGAGCATGTATTATGACGTCACAGTATATGATGACATCATAATTAGTATGCAGTATGACGTCACAATGTATTATGACGTCATAATGTATCCGCATTATGACAGCACAATATATTATGAGAGCGCAATTTGCAGGTTTCATGACCAATTTCGCTTACCCCAATTTGTGTCACATCTACTGCAGCATCATCAGCATGTATTATGACGTCAGAGTATATGATGACATCATAATTAGTATGCAGTATGACGTCACAATATATTATGACGTCATAATGTATCCGCATTATGACATCACAATATATTATGAGAGCGCAACATGCAGGTATTATGAGCAATTTCTCTTACCCCAATTTGTGTCAAATCTACTGGAGAATCATGAGCATGTATTATGACGTCACAGTATATGATGACATCATAATTAGTATGCACTATGACGTCACAATGTATTATGACGTCATAATGTATCCGCATTATGACATCACAATATATTATGAGAGCGCAACATGCAGGTATTATGAGCAATTTCTCTTACCCCAATTTGTGTCACATCTACTGGAGCATCATGAGCATGTATTATGATGTCAGAGTATATGATGACATCACAATTAGTATGCAGTATGACGTCACAATGTATTATGACGTCATAATGTATCCGCATTATGACAGCACAATATATTATGAGAGCGCAATTTGCAGGTTTCATGACCAATTTCGCTTACCCCAATTTGTGTCACATCTACTGCAGCATCATCAGCATGTATTATGACGTCAGAGTATATGTTGACATCATAATTAGTATGCAGTATGATGTCACAATGTATTATGACGTCATAATATATCCGCATTATGACATCACAATACATTATGAGAGCGCAACATGCAGGTATTATGACCAATTTCGCTTACCCCAATTTGTGTCACATCTACTGGAGCATCATGAGCATGTATTATGACGTCACAGTATATGATGACATCATAATTAGTATGCAGTATGAAGTCACAATGTATTATGACGTCATAAAGTATCCGCATTATGACATCACAATATATTATGAGAGCGCAACATGCAGGTATTATGAGCAATTTCTCTTACCCCAATTTGTGTCAAATCTACTGGAGAATCATGAGCATGTATTATGACGTCACAGTATATGATGACATCATAATTAGTATGCAGTATGACGTCACAATGTATTATGACGTCATAATGTATCCGCATTATGACAGCACAATATATTATGAGAGCGCAATTTGCAGGTTTCATGACCAATTTCGCTTACCCCAATTTGTGTCACATCTACTGGAGCATCATCAGCATGTATTATGACGTCACAGTATATGATGACATCATAATTAGTATGCAGTATGATGTCACAATGTATTATGACGTCATAATGTATCCGCATTATGACATCACAATATATTATGAGAGCACAATTTGCAGGTTTCATGACCAATTTCGCTTACCCCAATTTGTGTCACATCTACTGCAGCATCATCAGCATGTATTATGACGTCAGAGTATATGATGACATCATAATTAATATGCAGTATGACGTCACAATGTATTATGACGTCATAATGTATCCGCATTATGACATCACAATATATTATGAGAGCGCAACATGCAGGTATTATGAGCAATTTCTCTTACCCCAATTTGTGTCACATCTACTGGAGCATCATGAGCATGTATTATGATGTCAGAGTATATGATGACATCATAATTAGTATGCAGTATGACGTCACAATGTATTATGACGTCATAATGTATCCGCATTATGACAGCACAATATATTATGAGAGCGCAATTTGCAGGTTTCATGACCAATTTCGCTTACCCCAATTTGTGTCACATCTACTGCAGCATCATCAGCATGTATTATGACGTCAGAGTATATGATGACATCATAATTAGTATGCAGTATGATGTCACAATGTATTATGACGTCATAATGTATCCGCATTATGACATCACAATATATTATGAGAGCGCAACATGCAGGTATTATGAGCAATTTCTCTTACCCCAATTTGTGTCACATCTACTGGAGCATCATGAGCATGTATTATGACGTCACAGTATATGATGACATCATAATTAGTATGCAGTATGACGTCACAATGTATTATGACGTCATAATGTATCCGCATTATGACATCACAATATATTATGAGAGCGCAATTTGCAGGTTTCATGACCAATTTCGCTTACCCCAATTTGTGTCACATCTACTGCAGCATCATCAGCATGTATTATGACGTCAGAGTATATGATGACATCATAATTAGTATGCAGTATGATGTCACAATGTATTATGACGTCATAATGTATCCGCATTATGACATCACAATATATTATGAGAGCGCAACATGCAGGTATTATGACCAATTTCGCTTACCCCAATTTGTGTCACATCTACTGGAGCATCATGAGCATGTATTATGACGTCACAGTATATGATGACATCATAATTAGTATGCAGTATGAAGTCACAATGTATTATGACGTCATAATGTATCCGCATTATGACAGCACAATATATTATGAGAGCGCAACATTCAGGTATTATGAGCAATTTCTCTTACCCCAATTTGTGTCACATCTACTGGAGCATCATGAGCATGTATTATGACGTCACAGTATATGATGACATCATAATTAGTATGCAGTATGACGTCACAATGTATTATGACGTCATAATGTATCCGCATTATGACATCACAATATATTATGAGAGCGCAATTTGCAGGTTTCATGACCAATTTCGCTTACCCCAATTTGTGTCAAATCTAATGGAGAATCATGAGCATGTACTATGACGTCACAGTATATGATGACATCATAATTAGTATGCAGTATGATGCCACAATGTATTATGACGTCATAATGTATCCGCATTAAGACATCACAATATATTATGCGAGCGCAACATGCAGGTATTATGAGCAATTTCTCTTACCCCAATTTGTGTCACATCTACTGGAGCATCATGAGCATGTATTATGACGTCAGAGTATATGATGACATCATAATTAGTATGCAGTATGACGTCACAATGTATTATGACGTCATAATGTATCCGCATTATGACATCACAATATATTATGAGAGCGCAATTTGCAGGTTTCATGACCAATTTCGCTTACCCCAATTTGTGTCACATCTACTGTAGCATCATCAGCATGTATTATGACGTCAGAGTATATGATGACATCATAATTAGTATGCAGTATGATGTCACAATGTATTATGACGTCATAATGTATCCGCATTATGACATCACAATATATTATGAGAGCGCAACATGCAGATATTATGACCAATTTCGCTTACCCCAATTTGTGTCACATCTACTGGAGCATCATGAGCATGTATTATGACGTCACAGTATATGATGACATCATAATTAGTATGCATTATGATGTCACAATGTATTATGATGTCATAATGTATCCGCATTATGACCTCACAATATAATATGAGAGCGCAACATGCAGGTATTATGAGCAATTTCTCTTACCCCAATTTGTGTCACATCTACTGGAGCATCATGAGCATGTATTATGACGTCACAGTATATGATGACATCATAATTAGTATGCAGTATGACGTCACAATGTATTATGACGTCACATTGTATCCGCATTATGACAGCACAATATATTATGAGAGCGCAATTTGCAGGTTTCATGACCAATTCCGCTTACCCCAATTTGTGTCACATCTACTGCAGCATCATCAGCATGTATTATGACGTCAGAGTATATGATGACATCATAATTAGTATGCAGTATGACGTCACAATGTATTATGATGTCATAATGTATCCGCATTATGACATCACAATATATTATGAGAGCGCAACAGACAGGTATTATGAGCAATTTCTCTTACCCCAATTTGTGTCAAATCTACTGGAGAATCATGAGCATGTATTATGACGTCACAGTATATGATGACATCATAATTAGTATGCACTATGACGTCACAATGTATTATGACGTCATAATGTATCCGCATTATGACAGCACAATATATTATGAGAGCGCAATTTGCAGGTTTCATGACCAATTTCGCTTACCCTAATTTGTCTCACATCTGCTGCAGCATCATCAGCATGTATTATGACGTCAGAGTATATGATGACATCATAATTAGTATGCAGTATGACGTCACAATGTATTATGACGTCATAATGTATCCGCATTATGACATCACAATATATTATGAGAGCGCAACATGCAGGTATTATGACCAATTTCGCTTACCCCAATTTGTGTCACATCTACTGGAGCATCATGAGCATGTATTATGACGTCACAGTATATGATGACATCATAATTAGTATGCAGTATGACGTCACAATATATTATGACGTCATAATTTATCCGCATTATGACATCACAATATATTATGAGAGCGCAACATGCAGGTATTATGAGCAATTTCTCTTACCCCAATTTGTGTCAAATCTACTGGAGAATCATGAGCATGTATTATGACGTCACACTATATGATGACATCATAATTAGTATGCACTATGACGTCACAATGCATTATGACGTCATAATGTATCCGCATTATGACAGCACAATATATTATGAGAGCGCAAGTGCAGGTTTCATGACCAATTTCGCTTACCCCAATTTGTGTCACATCTACTGCAGCATCATCAGCATGTATTATGACGTCAGAGTATATGATGACATCATAATTAGTATGCAGTATGATGTCACAATGTATTATGACGTCATAATGTATCCGCATTATGACATCACAATATATTATGAGAGTGCAACATGCAGGTATTATGAGGAATTTCTCTTACCCCAATTTGTGTCACATCTACTGGAGCATCATGAGCATCTATTATGACGTCACAGTATATGATGACATCATAATTAGTATGCAGTATGACGTCACAATGTATTATGACGTCATAATGTATCCGCATTATGACAGCACAATATATTATGAGAGCGCAATTTGCAGGTTTCATGACCAATTTCGCTTACCCCAATTTGTGTCACATCTACTGCAGCATCATCAGCATGTATTATGACGTCAGAGTATATGATGACATCATAATTAGTATGCAGTATGACGTCACAATATATTATGACGTCATAATGTATCCGCATTATGACATCACAATATATTATGAGAGCGCAACATGCAGGTATTATGAGCAATTTTTCTTACCCCAATTTGTGTCAAATCTACTGGAGAATCATGAGCATGTATTATGACGTCACAGTATATGATGGCATCATAATTAGTATGCACTATGACGTCACAATGTATTATGACGTCATAATGTATCCGCATTATGACATCACAATATATTATGAGAGCGCAACATGCAGGTATTATGAGCAATTTCTCTTACCCCAATTTGTGTCACATCTACTGGAGCATCATGAGCATGTATTATGATGTCAGAGTATATGATGACATCATAATTAGTATGCAGTATGACGTCACAATGTATTATGACGTCATAATGTATCCGCATTATGACAGCACAATATATTATGAGAGCGCAATTTGCAGGTTTCATGACCAATTTCGCTTACCCCAATTTGTGTCACATCTACTGCAGCATCATCAGCATGTATTATGACGTCAGAGTATATGATGACATCATAATTAGTATGCAGTATGATGTCACAATGTATTATGACGTCATAATATATCCGCATTATGACATCACAATATATTATGAGAGCGCAACATGCAGGTATTATGACCAATTTCGCTTACCCCAATTTGTGTCACATCTACTGGAGCATCATGAGCATGTATTATGACGTCACAGTATATGATGACATCATAATTAGTATGCAGTATGAAGTCACAATGTATTATGACGTCATAAAGTATCCGCATTATGACATCACAATATATTATGAGAGCGCAACATGCAGGTATTATGAGCAATTTCTCTTACACCAATTTGTGTCAAATCTACTGGAGAATCATGAGCATGTATTATGACGTCACAGTATATGATGACATCATAATTAGTATGCAGTATGACGTCACAATGTATTATGACGTCATAATGTATCCGCATTATGACATCACAATATATTATGAGAGCGCAATTTGCAGGTTTCATGACCAATTTCGCTTACCCCAATTTGTGTCACATCTACTGCAGCATCATCAGCATGTATTATGACGTCAGAGTATATGATGACATCATAATTAGTATGCAGTATGATGTCACAATGTATTATGACGTCATATTGTATCCGCATTATGACATCACAATATATTATGAGAGCGCAATTTGCAGGTTTCATGACCAATTTCGCTTACCCCAATTTGTGTCACATCTACTGCAGCATCATCAGCATGTATTATGACGTCAGAGTATATGATGACATCATAATTAATATGCAGTATGACGTCACAATGTATTATGACGTCATAATGTATCCGCATTATGACATCACAATATATTATGAGAGCGCAACATGCAGGTATTATGAGCAATTTCTCTTACCCCAATTTGTGTCACATCTACTGGAGCATCATGAGCATGTATTATGACGTCAGAGTATATGATGACATCATAATTAGTATGCAGTATGAAGTCACAATGTATTATGACGTCATAATGTATCCGCATTATGACAGCACAATATATTATGAGAGCGCAACATTCAGGTATTATGAGCAATTTCTCTTACCCCAATTTGTGTCACATCTACTGGAGCATCATGAGCATGTATTATGACGTCACAGTATATGATGACATCATAATTAGTATGCAGTATGACGTCACAATGTATTATGACGTCATAATGTATCCGCATTATGACATCACAATATATTTTGAGAGCGCAATTTGCAGGTTTCATGACCAATTTCGCTTACCCCAATTTGTGTCACATCTACTGCAGCATCATCAGCATGTATTATGACGTCAGAGTATATGATGACATCATAATTAGTATGCAGTATGATGTCACAATATATTATGACGTCATAATGTATCCGCATTATGACATCACAATATATTATGAGAGCGCAACATGCAGGTATTATGAGCAATTTCTCTTACCCCAATTTGTGTCAAATCTACTGGAGAATCATGAGCATGTATTATGACGTCACAGTATATGATGACATCACAATTAGTATGCACTATGACGTCACAATGTATTATGACGTCATAATGTATCCGCATTATGACATCACAATATATTATGAGAGCGCAACATGCAGGTATTATGACCAACTTCGCTAACCCCAATTTGTGTCACATCTACTGGAGCATCATGAGCATGTATTATGATGTCAGAGTACATGATGACATCATAATTAGTATGCAGTATGACGTCACAATGTATTATGACGTCATAATGTATCCGCATTATGACAGCACAATATATTATGAGAGCGCAATTTGCAGGTTTCATGACCAATTTCGCTTACCCCAATTTGTGTCACATCTACTGCAGCATCATCAGCATGTATTATGACGTCAGAGTATATGATGACATCATAATTAGTATGCAGTATGATGTCACAATGTATTATGACGTCATAATGTATCCGCATTATGACATCACAATATATTATGAGAGCGCAACATGCAGGTATTATGAGCAATTTCTCTTACGCCAATTTGTGTCACATCTACTGGAGCATCATGAGCATGTATTATGATGTCAGAGTATATGATGACATCATAATTAGTATGCAGTATGACGTCACAATGTATTATGACGTCATAATGTATCCGCATTATGACAGCACAATATATTATGAGAGCGCAATTTGCAGGTTTCATGACCAATTTCGCTTACCCCAATTTGTGTCACATCTACTGCAGCATCATCAGCATGTATTATGACGTCAGAGTATATGATGACATCATAATTAGTATGAAGTATGATGTCACAATGTATTATGACGTCATAATGTATCCGCATTATGACATCACAATATATTATGAGAGCGCAACATGCAGGTATTATGAGCAATTTCTCTTACCCCAATTTGTGTCACATCTACTGGAGCATCATGAGCATGTATTATGACGTCACAGTATATGATGACATCATAATTAGTATGCAGTATGACGTCACAATGTATTATGACGTCATAATGTATCCGCATTATGACATCACAATATATTATGAGAGCGCAATTTGCAGGTTTCATGACCAATTTCGCTTACCCCAATTTGTGTCACATCTACTGCAGCATCATCAGCATGTATTATGACGTCAGAGTATATGATGACATCATAATTAGTATGCAGTATGATGTCACAATGTATTATGACGTCATAATGTATCCGCATTATGACATCACAATATATTATGAGAGCGCAACATGCAGGTATTATGACCAATTTCGCTTACCCCAATTTGTGTCACATCTACTGGAGCATCATGAGCATGTATTATGACGTCACAGTATATGATGATATCATAATTAGTATGCAGTATGAAGTCACAATGTATTATGACGTCATAATGTATCCGCATTATGACAGCACAATATATTATGAGAGCGCAACATTCAGGTATTATGAGCAATTTCTCTTACCCCAATTTGTGTCACATCTACTGGAGCATCATGAGCATGTATTATGACGTCACAGTATATGATGACATCATAATTAGTATGCAGTATGACGTCACAATGTATTATGACGTCATAATGTATCCGCATTATGACATCACAATATATTATGAGAGCGCAATTTGCAGGTTTCATGACCAATTTCGCTTACCCCAATTTGTGTCAAATCTAATGGAGAATCATGAGCATGTACTATGACGTCACAGTATATGATGACATCATAATTAGTATGCAGTATGACGCCACAATGTATTATGACGTCATAATGTATCCGCATTAAGACATCACAATATATTATGAGAGCGCAACATGCAGGTATTATGAGCAATTTCTCTTACCCCAATTTGTGTCACATCTACTGGAGCATCATGAGCATGTATTATGACGTCAGAGTATATGATGACATCATAATTAGTATGCAGTATGACGTCACAATGTATTATGACGTCATAATGTATCCGCATTATGACATCACAATATATTATGAGAGCGCAATTTGCAGGTTTCATGACCAATTTCGCTTACCCCAATTTGTGTCACATCTACTGCAGCATCATCAGCATGTATTATGACGTCAGAGTATATGATGACATCATAATTAGTATGCAGTATGATGTCACAATGTATTATGACGTCATAATGTATCCGCATTATGACATCACAATATATTATGAGAGCGCAACATGCAGATATTATGACCAATTTCGCTTACCCCAAT
Organism: Aotus nancymaae; assembly: GCF_030222135.1. Classification (NCBI taxonomy): domain Eukaryota; kingdom Metazoa; phylum Chordata; class Mammalia; order Primates; family Aotidae; genus Aotus; species Aotus nancymaae. Next base: position 11,402,519 of record NW_026988511.1, on the reverse strand, counting down.
TTGTGTCACATCTACTGGAGCATCATGAGCATGTATTATGACGTCACAGTATATGATGACATCATAATTAGTATGCATTATGATGTCACAATGTATTATGACGTCATAATGTATCCGCATTATGACCTCACAATATAATATGAGAGCGCAACATGCAGGTATTATGAGCAATTTCTCTTACCCCAATTTGTGTCACATCTACTGGAGCATCATGAGCATGTATTATGACGTCACAGTATATGATGACATCATAATTAGTATGCAGTATGACGTCACAATGTATTATGACGTCACAATGTATCCGCATTATGACAGCGCAATATATTATGAGAGCGCAATTTGCAGGTTTCATGACCAATTCCGCTTGCCCCAATTTGTGTCACATCTACTGCAGCATCATCAGCATGTATTATGACGTCAGAGTATATGATGACATCATAATTAGTATGCAGTATGACGTCACAATGTATTATGACGTCATAATGTATCCGCATTATGACATCACAATATATTATGAGAGCGCAACATACAGGTATTATGAGCAATTTCTCTTACCCCAATTTGTGTCAAATCTACTGGAGAATCATGAGCATGTATTATGACGTCACAGTATATGATGACATCATAATTAGTATGCACTATGACGTCACAATGTATTATGACGTCATAATGTATCCGCATTATGACAGCACAATATATTATGAGAGCGCAATTTGCAGGTTTCATGACCAATTTCGCTTACCCTAATTTGTGTCACATCTGCTGCAGCATCATCAGCATGTATTATGACGTCAGAGTATATGATGACATCATAATTAGTATGCAGTATGATGTCACAATGTATTATGACGTCATAATGTATCCGCATTATGACATCACAATATATTATGAGAGCGCAACATGCAGGTATTATGACCAATTTCGCTTACCCCAATTTGTGTCACATCTACTGGAGCATCATGAGCATGTATTATGACGTCACAGTATATGATGACATCATAATTAGTATGCAGTATGAAGTCACAATGTATTATGACGTCATCATGTATCCGCATTATGACAGCACAATATATTATGAGAGCGCAACATTCAGGTATTATGAGCAATTTCTCTTACCCCAATTTGTGTCACATCTACTGGAGCATCATGAGCATGTATTATGACGTCACAGTATATGATGACATCATAATTAGTATGCAGTATGACGTCACAATGTATTATGACGTCATAATGTATCCGCATTATGACATCACAATATATTTTGAGAGCGCAATTTGCAGGTTTCATGACCAATTTCGCTTACCCCAATTTGTGTCAAATCTAATGGAGAATCATGAGCATGTACTATGACGTCACAGTATATGATGACATCATAATTAGTATGCAGTATGACGTCACAATGTATTATGACGTCATAATGTATCCGCATTATGACATCACAATATATTATGAGAGCGCAACATGCAGGTATTATGAGCAATTTCTCTTACCCCAATTTGTGTCACATCTACTGGAGCATCATGAGCATGTATTATGACGTCAGAGTATATGATGACATCATAATTAGTATGCAGTATGACGTCACAATGTATTATGACGTCATAATGTATCCGCATTATGACATCACAATATATTATGAGAGCGCAATTTGCAGGTTTCATGACCAATTTCGCTTACCCCAATTTGTGTCACATCTACTGCAGCATCATCAGCATGTATTATGACGTCAGAGTATATGATGACATCATAATTAGTATGCAGTATGATGTCACAATATATTATGACGTCATAATGTATCCGCATTATGACATCACAATATATTATGAGAGCGCAACATGCAGGTATTATGAGCAATTTCTCTTACCCCAATTTGTGTCAAATCTACTGGAGAATCATGAGCATGTATTATGACGTCACAGTATATGATGACATCACAATTAGTATGCACTATGACGTCACAATGTATTATGACGTCATAATGTATCCGCATTATGACATCACAATATATTATGAGAGCGCAACATGCAGGTATTATGACCAACTTCGCTTACCCCAATTTGTGTCACATCTACTGGAGCATCATGAGCATGTATTATGATGTCAGAGTACATGATGACATCATAATTAGTATGCAGTATGACGTCACAATGTATTATGACGTCATAATGTATCCGCATTATGACAGCACAATATATTATGAGAGCGCAATTTGCAGGTTTCATGACCAATTTCGCTTACCCCAATTTGTGTCACATCTACTGCAGCATCATCAGCATGTATTATGACGTCAGAGTATATGATGACATCATAATTAGTATGCAGTATGATGTCACAATGTATTATGACGTCATAATGTATCCGCATTATGACATCACAATATATTATGAGAGCGCAACATGCAGGTATTATGAGCAATTTCTCTTACCCCAATTTGTGTCACATCTACTGGAGCATCATGAGCATGTATTATGATGTCAGAGTATATGATGACATCATAATTAGTATGCAGTATGACGTCACAATGTATTATGACGTCATAATGTATCCGCATTATGACAGCACAATATATTATGAGAGCGCAATTTGCAGGTTTCATGACCAATTTCGCTTACCCCAATTTGTGTCACATCTACTGCAGCATCATCAGCATGTATTATGACGTCAGAGTATATGATGACATCATAATTAGTATGCAGTATGATGTCACAATGTATTATGACGTCATAATGTATCCGCATTATGACATCACAATATATTATGAGAGCGCAACATGCAGGTATTATGAGCAATTTCTCTTACCCCAATTTGTGTCACATCTACTGGAGCATCATGAGCATGTATTATGACGTCACAGTATATGATGACATCATAATTAGTATGCAGTATGACGTCACAATGTATTATGACGTCATAATGTATCCGCATTATGACATCACAATATATTATGAGAGCGCAATTTGCAGGTTTCATGACCAATTTCGCTTACCCCAATTTGTGTCACATCTACTGCAGCATCATCAGCATGTATTATGACGTCAGAGTATATGATGACATCATAATTAGTATGCAGTATGATGTCACAATGTATTATGACGTCATAATGTATCCGCATTATGACATCACAATATATTATGAGAGCGCAACATGCAGGTATTATGACCAATTTCGCTTACCCCAATTTGTGTCACATCTACTGGAGCATCATGAGCATGTATTATGACGTCACAGTATATGATGATATCATAATTAGTATGCAGTATGAAGTCACAATGTATTATGACGTCATAATGTATCCGCATTATGACAGCACAATATATTATGAGAGCGCAACATACAGGTATTATGAGCAATTTCTCTTACCCCAATTTGTGTCACATCTACTGGAGCATCATGAGCATGTATTATGACGTCACAGTATATGATGACATCATAATTAGTATGCAGTATGACGTCACAATGTATTATGACGTCATAATGTATCCGCATTATGACATCACAATATATTATGAGAGCGCAATTTGCAGGTTTCATGACCAATTTCGCTTACCCCAATTTGTGTCAAATCTAATGGAGAATCATGAGCATGTACTATGACGTCACAGTATATGATGACATCATAATTAGTATGCAGTATGACGCCACAATGTATTATGACGTCATAATGTATCCGCATTAAGACATCACAATATATTATGAGAGCGCAACATGCAGGTATTATGAGCAATTTCTCTTACCCCAATTTGTGTCACATCTACTGGAGCATCATGAGCATGTATTATGACGTCAGAGTATATGATGACATCATAATTAGTATGCAGTATGACGTCACAATGTATTATGACGTCATAATGTATCCGCATTATGACATCACAATATATTATGAGAGCGCAATTTGCAGGTTTCATGACCAATTTCGCTTACCCCAATTTGTGTCACATCTACTGCAGCATCATCAGCATGTATTATGACGTCAGAGTATATGATGACATCATAATTAGTATGCAGTATGATGTCACAATGTATTATGACGTCATAATGTATCCGCATTATGACATCACAATATATTATGAGAGCGCAACATGCAGATATTATGACCAATTTCGCTTACCCCAATTTGTGTCACATCTACTGGAGCATCATGAGCATGTATTATGACGTCACAGTATATGATGACATCATAATTAGTATGCATTATGATGTCACAATGTATTATGACGTCATAATGTATCCGCATTATGACCTCACAATATAATATGAGAGCGCAACATGCAGGTATTATGAGCAATTTCTCTTACCCCAATTTGTGTCACATCTACTGGAGCATCATGAGCATGTATTATGACGTCACAGTATATGATGACATCATAATTAGTATGCAGTATGACGTCACAATGTATTATGACGTCACAATGTATCCGCATTATGACAGCACAATATATTATGAGAGCGCAATTTGCAGGTTTCATGACCAATTCCGCTTACCCCAATTTGTGTCACATCTACTGCAGCATCATCAGCATGTATTATGACGTCAGAGTATATGATGACATCATAATTAGTATGCAGTATGACGTCACAATGTATTATGACGTCATAATGTATCCGCATTATGACATCACAATATATTATGAGAGCGCAACATACAGGTATTATGAGCAATTTCTCTTACCCCAATTTGTGTCAAATCTACTGGAGAATCATGAGCATGTATTATGACGTCACAGTATATGATGACATCATAATTAGTATGCACTATGACGTCACAATGTATTATGACGTCATAATGTATCCGCATTATGACAGCACAATATATTATGAGAGCGCAATTTGCAGGTTTCATGACCAATTTCGCTTACCCTAATTTGTGTCACATCTGCTGCAGCATCATCAGCATGTATTATGACGTCAGAGTATATGATGACATCATAATTAGTATGCAGTATGATGTCACAATGTATTATGACGTCATAATGTATCCGCATTATGACATCACAATATATTATGAGAGCGCAACATGCAGGTATTATGACCAATTTCGCTTACCCCAATTTGTGTCACATCTACTGGAGCATCATGAGCATGTATTATGACGTCACAGTATATGATGACATCATAATTAGTATGCAGTATGACGTCACAATATATTATGACGTCATAATGTATCCGCATTATGACATCACAATATATTATGAGAGCGCAACATGCAGGTATTATGAGCAATTTCTCTTACCCCAATTTGTGTCAAATCTACTGGAGAATCATGAGCATGTATTATGACGTCACAGTATATGATGACATCATAATTAGTATGCACTATGACGTCACAATGCATTATGACGTCATAATGTATCCGCATTATGACAGCACAATATATTATGAGAGCGCAATTGCAGGTTTCATGACCAATTTCGCTTACCCCAATTTGTGTCACATCTACTGCAGCATCATCAGCATGTATTATGACGTCAGAGTATATGATGACATCATAATTAGTATGCAGTATGATGTCACAATGTATTATGACGTCATAATGTATCCGCATTATGACATCACAATATATTATGAGAGTGCAACATGCAGGTATTATGAGGAATTTCTCTTACCCCAATTTGTGTCACATCTACTGGAGCATCATGAGCATCTATTATGACGTCACAGTATATGATGACATCATAATTAGTATGCAGTATGACGTCACAATGTATTATGACGTCATAATGTATCCGCATTATGACAGCACAATATATTATGAGAGCGCAATTTGCAGGTTTCATGACCAATTTCGCTTACCCCAATTTGTGTCACATCTACTGCAGCATCATCAGCATGTATTATGACGTCAGAGTATATGATGACATCATAATTAGTATGCAGTATGACGTCACAATATATTATGACGTCATAATGTATCCGCATTATGACATCACAATATATTATGAGAGCGCAACATGCAGGTATTATGAGCACTTTCTCTTACCCCAATTTGTGTCAAATCTACTGGAGAATAATGAGCATGTATTATGACGTCACAGTATATGATGACATCATAATTAGTATGCACTATGACGTCACAATGTATTATGACGTCATAATGTATCCGCATTATGACATCACAATATATTATGAGAGCGCAACATGCAGGTATTATGAGCAATTTCTCTTACCCCAATTTGTGTCACATCTACTGGAGCATCATGAGCATGTATTATGATGTCAGAGTATATGATGACATCATAATTAGTATGCAGTATGACGTCACAATGTATTATGACGTCATAATGTATCCGCATTATGACAGCACAATATATTATGAGAGCGCAATTTGCAGGTTTCATGACCAATTTCGCTTACCCCAATTTGTGTCACATCTACTGCAGCATCATCAGCATGTATTATGACGTCAGAGTATATGATGACATCATAATTAGTATGCAGTATGATGTCACAATGTATTATGACGTCATAATATATCCGCATTATGACATCACAATATATTATGAGAGCGCAACATGCAGGTATTATGAGCAATTTCTCTTACCCCAATTTGTGTCACATCTACTGGAGCATCATGAGCATGTATTATGACGTCACAGTATATGATGACATCATAATTAGTATGCAGTATGAAGTCACAATGTATTATGACGTCATAAAGTATCCGCATTATGACATCACAATATATTATGAGAGCGCAACATGCAGGTATTATGACCAATTTCTCTTACACCAATTTGTGTCAAATCTACTGGAGAATCATGAGCATGTATTATGACGTCACAGTATATGATGACATCATAATTAGTATGCAGTATGACGTCACAATGTATTATGACGTCATAATGTATCCGCATTATGACATCACAATATATTATGAGAGCGCAATTTGCAGGTTTCATGACCAATTTCGCTTACCCCAATTTGTGTCACATCTACTGCAGCATCATCAGCATGTATTATGACGTCAGAGTATATGATGACATCATAATTAGTATGCAGTATGATGTCACAATGTATTATGACGTCATAATGTATCCGCATTATGACATCACAATATATTATGAGAGCGCAATTTGCAGGTTTCATGACCAATTTCGCTTACCCCAATTTGTGTCACATCTACTGCAGCATCATCAGCATGTATTATGACGTCAGAGTATATGATGACATCATAATTAATATGCAGTATGACGTCACAATGTATTATGACGTCATAATGTATCCGCATTATGACATCACAATATATTATGAGAGCGCAACATGCAGGTATTATGAGCAATTTCTCTTACCCCAATTTGTGTCACATCTACTGGAGCATCATGAGCATGTATTATGATGTCAGAGTATATGATGGCATCATAATTAGTATGCAGTATGACGTCACAATGTATTATGACGTCATTATGTATCCGCATTATGACAGCACATTATATTATGAGAGCGCAATTTGCAGGTTTCATGACCAATTTCGCTTACCCCAATTTGTGTCACATCTACTGCAGCATCATCAGCATGTATTATGACGTCAGAGTATATGATGACATCATAATTAGTATGCAGTATGATGTCACAATGTATTATGACGTCATAATGTATCCGCATTATGACATCACAATATATTATGAGAGCGCAACATGCAGGTATTATGAGCAATTTCTCTTACCCCAATTTGTGTCACATCTACTGGAGCATCATGAGCATGTATTATGACGTCACAGTATATGATGACATCATAATTAGTATGCAGTATGACGTCACAATGTATTATGACGTCATAATGTATCCGCATTATGACATCACAATATATTATGAGAGCGCAATTTGCAGGTTTCATGACCAATTTCGCTTACCCCAATTTGTGTCACATCTACTGCAGCATCATCAGCATGTATTATGACGTCAGAGTATATGATGACATCATAATTAGTATGCAGTATGATGTCACAATATATTATGACGTCATAATGTATCCGCATTATGACATCACAATATATTATGAGAGCGCAACATGCAGGTATTATGAGCAATTTCTCTTACCCCAATTTGTGTCAAATCTACTGGAGAATCATGAGCATGTATTATGACGTCACAGTATATGATGACATCACAATTAGTATGCACTATGACGTCACAATGTATTATGACGTCATAATGTATCCGCATTATGACATCACAGTATATTATGAGAGCGCAACATGCAGGTATTATGACCAACTTCGCTTACCCCAATTTGTGTCACATCTACTGGAGCATCATGAGCATGTATTATGATGTCAGAGTACATGATGACATCATAATTAGTATGCAGTATGACGTCACAATGTATTATGACGTCATAATGTATCCGCATTATGACAGCACAATATATTATGAGAGCGCAATTTGCAGGTTTCATGACCAATTTCGCTTACCCCAATTTGTGTCACATCTACTGCAGCATCATCAGCATGTATTATGACGTCAGAGTATATGATGACATCATAATTAGTATGCAGTATGATGTCACAATGTATTATGACGTCATAATGTATCCGCATTATGACATCACAATATATTATGAGAGCGCAACATGCAGGTATTATGAGCAATTTCTCTTACCCCAATTTGTGTCACATCTACTGGAGCATCATGAGCATGTATTATGATGTCAGAGTATATGATGACATCATAATTAGTATGCAGTATGACGTCACAATGTATTATGACGTCATAATGTATCCGCATTATGACAGCACAATATATTATGAGAGCGCAATTTGCAGGTTTCATGACCAATTTCGCTTACCCCAATTTGTGTCACATCTACTGCAGCATCATCAGCATGTATTATGACGTCAGAGTATATGATGACATCATAATTAGTATGAAGTATGATGTCACAATGTATTATGACGTCATAATGTATCCGCATTATGACATCACAATATATTATGAGAGCGCAACATGCAGGTATTATGAGCAATTTCTCTTACCCCAATTTGTGTCACATCTACTGGAGCATCATGAGCATGTATTATGACGTCACAGTATATGATGACATCATAATTAGTATGCAGTATGACGTCACAATGTATTATGACGTCATAATGTATCCGCATTATGACATCACAATATATTATGAGAGCGCAATTTGCAGGTTTCATGACCAATTTCGCTTACCCCAATTTGTGTCACATCTACTGCAGCATCATCAGCATGTATTATGACGTCAGAGTATATGATGACATCATAATTAGTATGCAGTATGATGTCACAATGTATTATGACGTCATAATGTATCCGCATTATGACATCACAATATATTATGAGAGCGCAACATGCAGGTATTATGACCAATTTCGCTTACCCCAATTTGTGTCACATCTACTGGAGCATCATGAGCATGTATTATGACGTCACAGTATATGATGATATCATAATTAGTATGCAGTATGAAGTCACAATGTATTATGACGTCATAATGTATCCGCATTATGACAGCACAATATATTATGAGAGCGCAACATTCAGGTATTATGAGCAATTTCTCTTACCCCAATTTGTGTCACATCTACTGGAGCATCATGAGCATGTATTATGACGTCACAGTATATGATGACATCATAATTAGTATGCAGTATGACGTCACAATGTATTATGACGTCATAATGTATCCGCATTATGACATCACAATATATTATGAGAGCGCAATTTGCAGGTTTCATGACCAATTTCGCTTACCCCAATTTGTGTCAAATCTAATGGAGAATCATGAGCATGTACTATGACGTCACAGTATATGATGACATCATAATTAGTATGCAGTATGACGCCACAATGTATTATGACGTCATAATGTATCCGCATTAAGACATCACAATATATTATGAGAGCGCAACATGCAGGTATTATGAGCAATTTCTCTTACCCCAATTTGTGTCACATCTACTGGAGCATCATGAGCATGTATTATGACGTCAGAGTATATGATGACATCATAATTAGTATGCAGTATGACGTCACAATGTATTATGACGTCATAATGTATCCGCATTATGACATCACAATATATTATGAGAGCGCAATTTGCAGGTTTCATGACCAATTTCGCTTACCCCAATTTGTGTCACATCTACTGCAGCATCATCAGCATGTATTATGACGTCAGAGTATATGATGACATCATAATTAGTATGCAGTATGATGTCACAATGTATTATGACGTCATAATGTATCCGCATTATGACATCACAATATATTATGAGAGCGCAACATGCAGATATTATGACCAATTTCGCTTACCCCAATTTGTGTCACATCTACTGGAGCATCATGAGCATGTATTATGACGTCACAGTATATGATGACATCATAATTAGTATGCATTATGATGTCACAATGTATTATGACGTCATAATGTATCCGCATTATGACCTCACAATATAATATGAGAGCGCAACATGCAGGTATTATGAGCAATTTCTCTTACCCCAATTTGTGTCACATCTACTGGAGCATCATGAGCATGTATTATGACGTCACAGTATATGATGACATCATAATTAGTATGCAGTATGACGTCACAATGTATTATGACGTCACAATGTATCCGCATTATGACAGCACTATATATTATGAGAGCGCAATTTGCAGGTTTCATGACCAATTCCGCTTACCCCAATTTGTGTCACATCTACTGCAGCATCATCAGCATGTATTATGACGTCAGAGTATATGATGACATCATAATTAGTATGCAGTATGACGTCACAATGTATTATGACGTCATAATGTATCCGCATTATGACATCACAATATATTATGAGAGCGCAACATACAGGTATTATGAGCAATTTCTCTTACCCCAATTTGTGTCAAATCTACTGGAGAATCATGAGCATGTATTATGACGTCACAGTATATGATGACATCATAATTAGTATGCACTATGACGTCACAATGTATTATGACGTCATAATGTATCCGCATTATGACAGCACAATATATTATGAGAGCGCAATTTGCAGGTTTCATGACCAATTTCGCTTACCCTAATTTGTGTCACATCTGCTGCAGCATCATCAGCATGTATTATGACGTCAGAGTATATGATGACATCATAATTAGTATGCAGTATGATGTCACAATGTATTATGACGTCATAATGTATCCGCATTATGACATCACAATATATTATGAGAGCGCAACATGCAGGTATTATGACCAATTTCGCTTACCCCAATTTGTGTCACATCTACTGGAGCATCATGAGCATGTATTATGACGTCTCAGTATATGATGACATCATAATTAGTATGCAGTATGAAGTCACAATGTATTATGACGTCATAATGTATCCGCATTATGACAGCACAATATATTATGAGAGCGCAACATTCAGGTATTATGAGCAATTTCTCTTACCCCAATTTGTGTCACATCTACTGGAGCATCATGAGCATGTATTATGACGTCACAGTATATGATGACATCATAATTAGTATGCAGTATGACGTCACAATGTATTATGACGTCATAATGTATCCGCATTATGACATCACAATATATTTTGAGAGCGCAATTTGCAGGTTTCATGACCAATTTCGCTTACCCCAATTTGTGTCAAATCTAATGGAGAATCATGAGCATGTACTATGACGTCGCAGTATATGATGACATCATAATTAGTATGCAGTATGACGTCACAATGTATTATGACGTCATAATGTATCCGCATTATGACATCACAATATATTATGAGAGCGCAACATGCAGGTATTATGAGCAATTTCTCTTACCCCAATTTGTGTCACATCTACTGGAGCATCATGAGCATGTATTATGACGTCAGAGTATATGATGACATCATAATTAGTATGCAGTATGACGTCACAATGTATTATGACGTCATAATGTATCCGCATTATGACATCACAATATATTATGAGAGCGCAATTTGCAGGTTTCATGACCAATTTCGCTTACCCCAATTTGTGTCACATCTACTGCAGCATCATCAGCATGTATTATGACGTCAGAGTATATGATGACATCATAATTAGTATGCAGTATGATGTCACAATATATTATGACGTCATAATGTATCCGCATTATGACATCACAATATATTATGAGAGCGCAACATGCAGGTATTATGAGCAATTTCTCTTACCCCAATTTGTGTCAAATCTACTGGAGAATCATGAGCATGTATTATGACGTCACAGTATATGATGACATCACAATTAGTATGCACTATGACGTCACAATGTATTATGACGTCATAATGTATCCGCATTATGACATCACAATATATTATGAGAGCGCAACATGCAGGTATTATGACCAACTTCGCTTACCCCAAGTTGTGTCACATCTACTGGAGCATCATGAGCATGTATTATGATGTCAGAGTACATGATGACATCATAATTAGTATGCAGTATGACGTCACAATGTATTATGACGTCATAATGTATCCGCATTATGACAGCACAATATATTATGAGAGCGCAATTTGCAGGTTTCATGACCAATTTCGCTTACCCCAATTTGTGTCACATCTACTGCAGCATCATCAGCATGTATTATGACGTCAGAGTATATGATGACATCATAATTAGTATGCAGTATGATGTCACAATGTATTATGACGTCATAATGTATCCGCATTATGACATCACAATATATTATGAGAGCGCAACATGCAGGTATTATGAGCAATTTCTCTTACCCCAATTTGTGTCACATCTACTGGAGCATCATGAGCATGTATTATGATGTCAGAGTATATGATGACATCATAATTAGTATGCAGTATGACGTCACAATGTATTATGACGTCATAATGTATCCGCATTATGACAGCACAATATATTATGAGAGCGCAATTTGCAGGTTTCATGACCAATTTCGCTTACCCCAATTTGTGTCACATCTACTGCAGCATCATCAGCATGTATTATGACGTCAGAGTATATGATGACATCATAATTAGTATGCAGTATGATGTCACAATGTATTATGACGTCATAATGTATCCGCATTATGACATCACAATATATTATGAGAGCGCAACATGCAGGTATTATGAGCAATTTCTCTTACCCCAATTTGTGTCACATCTACTGGAGCATCATGAGCATGTATTATGACGTCACAGTATATGATGACATCATAATTAGTATGCAGTATGACGTCACAATGTATTATGACGTCATAATGTATCCGCATTATGACATCACAATATATTATGAGAGCGCAATTTGCAGGTTTCATGACCAATTTCGCTTACCCCAATTTGTGTCACATCTACTGCAGCATCATCAGCATGTATTATGACGTCAGAGTATATGATGACATCATAATTAGTATGCAGTATGATGTCACAATGTATTATGACGTCATAATGTATCCGCATTATGACATCACAATATATAATGAGAGCGCAACATGCAGGTATTATGACCAATTTCGCTTACCCCAATTTGTGTCACATCTACTGGAGCATCATGAGCATGTATTATGACGTCACAGTATATGATGATATCATAATTAGTATGCAGTATGAAGTCACAATGTATTATGACGTCATAATGTATCCGCATTATGACAGCACAATATATTATGAGAGCGCAACATTCAGGTATTATGAGCAATTTCTCTTACCCCAATTTGTGTCACATCTACTGGAGCATCATGAGCATGTATTATGACGTCACAGTATATGATGACATCATAATTAGTATGCAGTATGACGTCACAATGTATTATGACGTCATAATGTATCCGCATTATGACATCACAATATATTATGAGAGCGCAATTTGCAGGTTTCATGACCAATTTCGCTTACCCCAATTTGTGTCAAATCTAATGGAGAATCATGAGCATGTACTATGACGTCACAGTATATGATGACATCATAATTAGTATGCAGTATGACGCCACAATGTATTATGACGTCATAATGTATCCGCATTAAGACATCACAATGTATTATGAGAGCGCAACATGCAGGTATTATGAGCAATTTCTCTTACCCCAATTTGTGTCACATCTACTGGAGCATCATGAGCATGTATTATGACGTCAGAGTATATGATGACATCATAATTAGTATGCAGTATGACGTCACAATGTATTATGACTTCATAATGTATCCGCATTATGACATCACAATATATTATGAGAGCGCAATTTGCAGGTTTCATGACCAATTTCGCTTACCCCAATTTGTGTCACATCTACTGCAGCATCATCAGCATGTATTATGACGTCAGAGTATATGATGACATCATAATTAGTATGCAGTATGATGTCACAATGTATTATGACGTCATAATGTATCCGCATTATGACATCACAATATATTATGAGAGCGCAACATGCAGATATTATGACCAATTTCGCTTACCCCAATTTGTGTCACATCTACTGGAGCATCATGAGCATGTATTATGACGTCACAGTATATGATGACATCATAATTAGTATGCATTATGATGTCACAATGTATTATGACGTCATAATGTATCCGCATTATGACCTCACAATATAATATGAGAGCGCAACATGCAGGTATTATGAGCAATTTCTCTTACCCCAATTTGTGTCACATCTACTGGAGCATCATGAGCATGTATTATGACGTCACAGTATATGATGACATCATAATTAGTATGCAGTATGACGTCACAATGTATTATGACGTCACAATGTATCCGCATTATGACAGCACAATATATTATGAGAGCGCAATTTGCAGGTTTCATGACCAATTCCGCTTACCCCAATTTGTGTCACATCTACTGCAGCATCATCAGCATGTATTATGACGTCAGAGTATATGATGACATCATAATTAGTATGCAGTATGACGTCACAATGTATTATGACGTCATAATGTATCCGCATTATGACATCACAATATATTATGAGAGCGCAACATACAGGTATTATGAGCAATTTCTCTTACCCCAATTTGTGTCAAATCTACTGGAGAATCATGAGCATGTATTATGACGTCACAGTATATGATGACATCATAATTAGTATGCACTATGACGTCACAATGTATTATGACGTCATAATGTATCCGCATTATGACAGCACAATATATTATGAGAGCGCAATTTGCAGGTTTCATGACCAATTTCGCTTACCCTAATTTGTGTCACATCTGCTGCAGCATCATCAGCATGTATTATGACGTCAGAGTATATGATGACATCATAATTAGTATGCAGTATGATGTCACAATGTATTATGACGTCATAATGTATCCGCATTATGACATCACAATATATTATGAGAGCGCAACATGCAGGTATTATGACCAATTTCGCTTACCCCAATTTGTGTCACATCTACTGGAGCATCATGAGCATGTATTATGACGTCACAGTATATGATGACATCATAATTAGTATGCAGTATGACGTCACAATATATTATGACGTCCTAATGTATCCGCATTATGACATCACAATATATTATGAGAGCGCAACATGCAGGTATTATGAGCAATTTCTCTTACCCCAATTTGTGTCAAATCTACTGGAGAATCATGAGCATGTATTATGACGTCACAGTATATGATGACATCATAATTAGTATGCACTATGACGTCACAATGCATTATGACGTCATAATGTATCCGCATTATGACAGCACAATATATTATGAGAGCACAATTGCAGGTTTCATGACCAATTTCGCTTACCCCAATTTGTGTCACATCTACTGCAGCATCATCAGCATGTATTATGACGTCAGAGTATATGATGACATCATAATTAGTATGCAGTATGATGTCACAATGTATTATGACGTCATAATGTATCCGCATTATGACATCACAATATATTATGAGAGTGCAACATGCAGGTATTATGAGGAATTTCTCTTACCCCAATTTGTGTCACATCTACTGGAGCATCATGAGCATCTATTATGACGTCACAGTATATGATGACATCATAATTAGTATGCAGTATGACGTCACAATGTATTATGACGTCATAATGTATCCGCATTATGACAGCACAATATATTATGAGAGCGCAATTTGCAGGTTTCATGACCAATTTCGCTTACCCCAATTTGTGTCACATCTACTGCAGCATCATCAGCATGTATTATGACGTCAGAGTATATGATGACATCATAATTAGTATGCAGTATGACGTCACAATATATTATGACGTCATAATGTATCCGCATTATGACATCACAATATATTATGAGAGCGCAACATGCAGGTATTATGAGCAATTTCTCTTACCCCAATTTGTGTCAAATCTACTGGAGAATCATGAGCATGTATTATGACGTCACAGTATATGATGACATCATAATTAGTATGCACTATGACGTCACAATGTATTATGACGTCATAATGTATCCGCATTATGACATCACAATATATTATGAGAGCGCAACATGCAGGTATTATGAGCAATTTCTCTTACCCCAATTTGTGTCACATCTACCGGAGCATCATGAGCATGTATTATGATGTCAGAGTATATGATGACATCATAATTAGTATGCAGTATGACGTCACAATGTATTATGACGTCATAATGTATCCGCATTATGACAGCACAATATATTATGAGAGCGCAATTTGCAGGTTTCATGACCAATTTCGCTTACCCCAATTTGTGTCACATCTACTGCAGCATCATCAGCATGTATTATGACGTCAGAGTATATGATGACATCATAATTAGTATGCAGTATGATGTCACAATGTATTATGACGTCATAATATATCCGCATTATGACATCACAATATATTATGAGAGCGCAACATGCAGGTATTATGAGCAATTTCTCTTACCCCAATTTGTGTCACATCTACTGGAGCATCATGAGCATGTATTATGACGTCACAGTATATGATGACATCATAATTAGTATGCAGTATGAAGTCACAATGTATTATGACGTCATAAAGTATCCGCATTATGACATCACAATATATTATGAGAGCGCAACATGCAGGTATTATGACCAATTTCTCTTACACCAATTTGTGTCAAATCTACTGGAGAATCATGAGCATGTATTATGACGTCACAGTATATGATGACATCATAATTAGTATGCAGTATGACGTCACAATGTATTATGACGTCATAATGTATCCGCATTATGACATCACAATATATTATGAGAGCGCAATTTGCAGGTTTCATGACCAATTTCGCTTACCCCAATTTGTGTCACATCTACTGCAGCATCATCAGCATGTATTATGACGTCAGAGTATATGATGACATCATAATTAGTATGCAGTATGATGTCACAATGTATTATGACGTCATAATGTATCCGCATTATGACATCACAATATATTTTGAGAGCGCAATTTGCAGGTTTCATGACCAATTTCGCTTACCCCAATTTGTGTCAAATCTAATGGAGAATCATGAGCATGTACTATGACGTCGCAGTATATGATGACATCATAATTAGTATGCAGTATGACGTCACAATGTATTATGACGTCATAATGTATCCGCATTATGACATCACAATATATTATGAGAGCGCAACATGCAGGTATTATGAGCAATTTCTCTTACCCCAATTTGTGTCACATCTACTGGAGCATCATGAGCATGTATTATGACGTCAGAGTATATGATGACATCATAATTAGTATGCAGTATGACGTCACAATGTATTATGACGTCATAATGTATCCGCATTATGACATCACAATATATTATGAGAGCGCAATTTGCAGGTTTCATGACCAATTTCGCTTACCCCAATTTGTGTCACATCTACTGCAGCATCATCAGCATGTATTATGACGTCAGAGTATATGATGACATCATAATTAGTATGCAGTATGATGTCACAATATATTATGACGTCATAATGTATCCGCATTATGACATCACAATATATTATGAGAGCGCAACATGCAGGTATTATGAGCAATTTCTCTTACCCCAATTTGTGTCAAATCTACTGGAGAATCATGAGCATGTATTATGACGTCACAGTATATGATGACATCACAATTAGTATGCACTATGACGTCACAATGTATTATGACGTCATAATGTATCCGCATTATGACATCACAATATATTATGAGAGCGCAACATGCAGGTATTATGACCAACTTCGCTTACCCCAAGTTGTGTCACATCTACTGGAGCATCATGAGCATGTATTATGATGTCAGAGTACATGATGACATCATAATTAGTATGCAGTATGACGTCACAATGTATTATGACGTCATAATGTATCCGCATTATGACAGCACAATATATTATGAGAGCGCAATTTGCAGGTTTCATGACCAATTTCGCTTACCCCAATTTGTGTCACATCTACTGCAGCATCATCAGCATGTATTATGACGTCAGAGTATATGATGACATCATAATTAGTATGCAGTATGATGTCACAATGTATTATGACGTCATAATGTATCCGCATTATGACATCACAATATATTATGAGAGCGCAACATGCAGGTATTATGAGCAATTTCTCTTACCCCAATTTGTGTCACATCTACTGGAGCATCATGAGCATGTATTATGATGTCAGAGTATATGATGACATCATAATTAGTATGCAGTATGACGTCACAATGTATTATGACGTCATAATGTATCCGCATTATGACAGCACAATATATTATGAGAGCGCAATTTGCAGGTTTCATGACCAATTTCGCTTACCCCAATTTGTGTCACATCTACTGCAGCATCATCAGCATGTATTATGACGTCAGAGTATATGATGACATCATAATTAGTATGCAGTATGATGTCACAATGTATTATGACGTCATAATGTATCCGCATTATGACATCACAATATATTATGAGAGCGCAACATGCAGGTATTA
Source organism: Aotus nancymaae (assembly GCF_030222135.1). Taxonomy (NCBI): domain Eukaryota; kingdom Metazoa; phylum Chordata; class Mammalia; order Primates; family Aotidae; genus Aotus; species Aotus nancymaae. Next base: position 11,383,657 of record NW_026988511.1, on the reverse strand, counting down.
TGAGCAATTTCTCTTACCCCAATTTGTGTCACATCTACTGGAGCATCATGAGCATGTATTATGACGTCACAGTATATGATGACATCATAATTAGTATGCAGTATGACGTCACAATGTATTATGACGTCATAATGTATCCGCATTATGACATCACAATATATTATGAGAGCGCAATTTGCAGGTTTCATGACCAATTTCGCTTACCCCAATTTGTGTCACATCTACTGCAGCATCATCAGCATGTATTATGACGTCAGAGTATATGATGACATCATAATTAGTATGCAGTATGATGTCACAATGTATTATGACGTCATAATGTATCCGCATTATGACATCACAATATATTATGAGAGCGCAACATGCAGGTATTATGACCAATTTCGCTTACCCCAATTTGTGTCACATCTACTGGAGCATCATGAGCATGTATTATGACGTCACAGTATATGATGATATCATAATTAGTATGCAGTATGAAGTCACAATGTATTATGACGTCATAATGTATCCGCATTATGACAGCACAATATATTATGAGAGCGCAACATTCAGGTATTATGAGCAATTTCTCTTACCCCAATTTGTGTCACATCTACTGGAGCATCATGAGCATGTATTATGACGTCACAGTATATGATGACATCATAATTAGTATGCAGTATGACGTCACAATGTATTATGACGTCATAATGTATCCGCATTATGACATCACAATATATTATGAGAGCGCAATTTGCAGGTTTCATGACCAATTTCGCTTACCCCAATTTGTGTCAAATCTAATGGAGAATCATGAGCATGTACTATGACGTCACAGTATATGATGACATCATAATTAGTATGCAGTATGACGCCACAATGTATTATGACGTCATAATGTATCCGCATTAAGACATCACAATGTATTATGAGAGCGCAACATGCAGGTATTATGAGCAATTTCTCTTACCCCAATTTGTGTCACATCTACTGGAGCATCATGAGCATGTATTATGACGTCAGAGTATATGATGACATCATAATTAGTATGCAGTATGACGTCACAATGTATTATGACTTCATAATGTATCCGCATTATGACATCACAATATATTATGAGAGCGCAATTTGCAGGTTTCATGACCAATTTCGCTTACCCCAATTTGTGTCACATCTACTGCAGCATCATCAGCATGTATTATGACGTCAGAGTATATGATGACATCATAATTAGTATGCAGTATGATGTCACAATGTATTATGACGTCATAATGTATCCGCATTATGACATCACAATATATTATGAGAGCGCAACATGCAGATATTATGACCAATTTCGCTTACCCCAATTTGTGTCACATCTACTGGAGCATCATGAGCATGTATTATGACGTCACAGTATATGATGACATCATAATTAGTATGCATTATGATGTCACAATGTATTATGACGTCATAATGTATCCGCATTATGACCTCACAATATAATATGAGAGCGCAACATGCAGGTATTATGAGCAATTTCTCTTACCCCAATTTGTGTCACATCTACTGGAGCATCATGAGCATGTATTATGACGTCACAGTATATGATGACATCATAATTAGTATGCAGTATGACGTCACAATGTATTATGACGTCACAATGTATCCGCATTATGACAGCACAATATATTATGAGAGCGCAATTTGCAGGTTTCATGACCAATTCCGCTTACCCCAATTTGTGTCACATCTACTGCAGCATCATCAGCATGTATTATGACGTCAGAGTATATGATGACATCATAATTAGTATGCAGTATGACGTCACAATGTATTATGACGTCATAATGTATCCGCATTATGACATCACAATATATTATGAGAGCGCAACATACAGGTATTATGAGCAATTTCTCTTACCCCAATTTGTGTCAAATCTACTGGAGAATCATGAGCATGTATTATGACGTCACAGTATATGATGACATCATAATTAGTATGCACTATGACGTCACAATGTATTATGACGTCATAATGTATCCGCATTATGACAGCACAATATATTATGAGAGCGCAATTTGCAGGTTTCATGACCAATTTCGCTTACCCTAATTTGTGTCACATCTGCTGCAGCATCATCAGCATGTATTATGACGTCAGAGTATATGATGACATCATAATTAGTATGCAGTATGATGTCACAATGTATTATGACGTCATAATGTATCCGCATTATGACATCACAATATATTATGAGAGCGCAACATGCAGGTATTATGACCAATTTCGCTTACCCCAATTTGTGTCACATCTACTGGAGCATCATGAGCATGTATTATGACGTCACAGTATATGATGACATCATAATTAGTATGCAGTATGACGTCACAATATATTATGACGTCATAATGTATCCGCATTATGACATCACAATATATTATGAGAGCGCAACATGCAGGTATTATGAGCAATTTCTCTTACCCCAATTTGTGTCAAATCTACTGGAGAATCATGAGCATGTATTATGACGTCACAGTATATGATGACATCATAATTAGTATGCACTATGACGTCACAATGCATTATGACGTCATAATGTATCCGCATTATGACAGCACAATATATTATGAGAGCGCAATTGCAGGTTTCATGACCAATTTCGCTTACCCCAATTTGTGTCACATCTACTGCAGCATCATCAGCATGTATTATGACGTCAGAGTATATGATGACATCATAATTAGTATGCAGTATGATGTCACAATGTATTATGACGTCATAATGTATCCGCATTATGACATCACAATATATTATGAGAGTGCAACATGCAGGTATTATGAGGAATTTCTCTTACCCCAATTTGTGTCACATCTACTGGAGCATCATGAGCATCTATTATGACGTCACAGTATATGATGACATCATAATTAGTATGCAGTATGACGTCACAATGTATTATGACGTCATAATGTATCCGCATTATGACAGCACAATATATTATGAGAGCGCAATTTGCAGGTTTCATGACCAATTTCGCTTACCCCAATTTGTGTCACATCTACTGCAGCATCATCAGCATGTATTATGACGTCAGAGTATATGATGACATCATAATTAGTATGCAGTATGACGTCACAATATATTATGACGTCATAATGTATCCGCATTATGACATCACAATATATTATGAGAGCGCAACATGCAGGTATTATGAGCAATTTCTCTTACCCCAATTTGTGTCAAATCTACTGGAGAATCATGAGCATGTATTATGACGTCACAGTATATGATGACATCATAATTAGTATGCACTATGACGTCACAATGTATTATGACGTCATAATGTATCCGCATTATGACATCACAATATATTATGAGAGCGCAACATGCAGGTATTATGAGCAATTTCTCTTACCCCAATTTGTGTCACATCTACCGGAGCATCATGAGCATGTATTATGATGTCAGAGTATATGATGACATCATAATTAGTATGCAGTATGACGTCACAATGTATTATGACGTCATAATGTATCCGCATTATGACAGCACAATATATTATGAGAGCGCAATTTGCAGGTTTCATGACCAATTTCGCTTACCCCAATTTGTGTCACATCTACTGCAGCATCATCAGCATGTATTATGACGTCAGAGTATATGATGACATCATAATTAGTATGCAGTATGATGTCACAATGTATTATGACGTCATAATATATCCGCATTATGACATCACAATATATTATGAGAGCGCAACATGCAGGTATTATGAGCAATTTCTCTTACCCCAATTTGTGTCACATCTACTGGAGCATCATGAGCATGTATTATGACGTCACAGTATATGATGACATCATAATTAGTATGCAGTATGAAGTCACAATGTATTATGACGTCATAAAGTATCCGCATTATGACATCACAATATATTATGAGAGCGCAACATGCAGGTATTATGACCAATTTCTCTTACACCAATTTGTGTCAAATCTACTGGAGAATCATGAGCATGTATTATGACGTCACAGTATATGATGACATCATAATTAGTATGCAGTATGACGTCACAATGTATTATGACGTCATAATGTATCCGCATTATGACATCACAATATATTATGAGAGCGCAATTTGCAGGTTTCATGACCAATTTCGCTTACCCCAATTTGTGTCACATCTACTGCAGCATCATCAGCATGTATTATGACGTCAGAGTATATGATGACATCATAATTAGTATGCAGTATGATGTCACAATGTATTATGACGTCATAATGTATCCGCATTATGACATCACAATATATTATGAGAGCGCAATTTGCAGGTTTCATGACCAATTTCGCTTACCCCAATTTGTGTCACATCTACTGCAGCATCATCAGCATGTATTATGACGTCAGAGTATATGATGACATCATAATTAATATGCAGTATGACGTCACAATGTATTATGACGTCATAACGTATCCGCATTATGACATCACAATATATTATGAGAGCGCAACATGCAGGTATTATGAGCAATTTCTCTTACCCCAATTTGTGTCACATCTACTGGAGCATCATGAGCATGTATTATGATGTCAGAGTATATGATGGCATCATAATTAGTATGCAGTATGACGTCACAATGTATTATGACGTCATTATGTATCCGCATTATGACAGCACATTATATTATGAGAGCGCAATTTGCAGGTTTCATGACCAATTTCGCTTACCCCAATTTGTGTCACATCTACTGCAGCATCATCAGCATGTATTATGACGTCAGAGTATATGATGACATCATAATTAGTATGCAGTATGATGTCACAATGTATTATGACGTCATAATGTATCCGCATTATGACATCACAATATATTATGAGAGCGCAACATGCAGGTATTATGAGCAATTTCTCTTACCCCAATTTGTGTCACATCTACTGGAGCATCATGAGCATGTATTATGACGTCACAGTATATGATGACATCATAATTAGTATGCAGTATGACGTCACAATGTATTATGACGTCATGATGTATCCGCATTATGACATCACAATATATTATGAGAGCGCAATTTGCAGGTTTCATGACCAATTTCGCTTACCCCAATTTGTGTCACATCTACTGCAGCATCATCAGCATGTATTATGACGTCAGAGTATATGATGACATCATAATTAGTATGCAGTATGATGTCACAATGTATTATGACGTCATAATGTATCCGCATTATGACATCACAATATATTATGAGAGCGCAACATGCAGGTATTATGACCAATTTCGCTTACCCCAATTTGTGTCACATCTACTGGAGCATCATGAGCATGTATTATGACGTCACAGTATATGATGACATCATAATTAGTATGCAGTATGAAGTCACAATGTATTATGACGTCATAATGTATCCGCATTATGACAGCACAATATATTATGAGAGCGCAACATTCAGGTATTATGAGCAATTTCTCTTACCCCAATTTGTGTCACATCTACTGGAGCATCATGAGCATGTATTATGACGTCACAGTATATGATGACATCATAATTAGTATGCAGTATGACGTCACAATGTATTATGACGTCATGATGTATCCGCATTATGACATCACAATATATTATGAGAGCGCAATTTGCAGGTTTCATGACCAATTTCGCTTACCCCAATTTGTGTCAAATCTAATGGAGAATCATGAGCATGTACTATGACGTCACAGTATATGATGACATCATAATTAGTATGCAGTATGACGTCACAATGTATTATGACGTCATAATGTATCCGCATTATGACATCACAATATATTATGAGAGCGCAACATGCAGGTATTATGAGCAATTTCTCTTACCCCAATTTGTGTCACATCTACTGGAGCATCATGAGCATGTATTATGACGTCAGAGTATATGATGACATCATAATTAGTATGCAGTATGACGTCACAATGTATTATGACGTCATAATGTATCCGCATTATGACATCACAATATATTATGAGAGCGCAATTTGCAGGTTTCATGACCAATTTCGCTTACCCCAATTTGTGTCACATCTACTGCAGCATCATCAGCATATATTATGACGTCAGAGTATATGATGACATCATAATTAGTATGCAGTATGACGTCACAATATATTATAACGTCATAATGTATCCGCATTATGACATCACAATATATTATGAGAGCGCAACATGCAGGTATTATGAGCAATTTCTCTTACCCCAATTTGTGTCAAATCTACTGGAGAATCATGAGCATGTATTATGACGTCACAGTATATGATGACATCATAATTAGTATGCACTCTGACGTCACAATGTATTATGACGTCATAATGTATCCGCATTATGACATCACAATATATTATGAGAGCGCAACATGCAGGTATTATGACCAACTTCGCTTACCCCAATTTGTGTCACATCTACTGGAGCATCATGAGCATGTATTATGATGTCAGAGTATATGATGACATCATAATTAGTATGCAGTATGACGTCACAATGTATTATGACGTCATAATGTATCCGCATTATGACAGCACAATATATTATGAGAGCGCAATTTGCAGGTTTCATGACTAATTTCGCTTACCCCAATTTGTGTCACATCTACTGCAGCATCATCAGCATGTATTATGACGTCAGAGTATATGATGACATCATAATTAGTATGCAGTATGATGTCACAATGTATTATGACGTCATAATATATCCGCATTATGACATCACAATATATTATGAGAGCGCAACATGCAGGTATTATGACCAATTTCGCTTACCCCAATTTGTGTCACATCTACTGGAGCATCATGAGCATGTATTATGACGTCACAGTATATGATGACATCATAATTAGTATGCAGTATGAAGTCACAATGTATTATGACGTCATAAAGTATCCGCATTATGACATCACAATATATTATGAGAGCGCAACATGCAGGTATTATGAGCAATTTCTCTTACACCAATTTGTGTCAAATCTACTGGAGAATCATGAGCATGTATTATGACGTCACAGTATATGATGACATCATAATTAGTATGCAGTATGACGTCACAATGTATTATGACGTCATAATGTATCCGCATTATGACATCACAATATATTATGAGAGCGCAATTTGCAGGTTTCATGACAAATTTCGCTTACCCCAATTTGTGTCACATCTACTGCAGCATCATCAGCATGTATTATGACGTCAGAGTATATGATGACATCATAATTAGTATGCAGTATGATGTCACAATGTATTATGACGTCATAATGTATCCGCATTATGACATCACAATATATTATGAGAGCGCAATTTGCAGGTTTCATGACCAATTTCGCTTACCCCAATTTGTGTCACATCTACTGCAGCATCATCAGCATGTATTATGACGTCAGAGTATATGATGACATCATAATTAATATGCAGTATGACGTCACAATGTATTATGACGTCATAATGTATCCGCATTATGACATCACAATATATTATGAGAGCGCAACATGCAGGTATTATGAGCAATTTCTCTTACCCCAATTTGTGTCACATCTACTGGAGAATCATGAGCATGTATTATGACGTCACAGTATATGATGACATCATAATTAGTATGCAGTATGACGTCACAATGTATTATGACGTCATAATGTATCCGCATTATGACATCACAATATATTATCAGAGCGCAATTTGCAGGTTTCATGACCAATTTCGCTTACCCCAATTTGTGTCACATCTACTGCAGCATCATCAGCATGTATTATGACGTCAGAGTATATGATGACATCATAATTAGTATGCAGTATGATGTCACAATGTATTATGACGTCATAATGTATCCGCATTATGACATCACAATATATTATGAGAGCGCAAGATGCAGGTATTATGACCAATTTCGCTTACCACAATTTGTGTCACATCTACTGGAGCATCATGAGCATGTATTATGACGTCACAGTATATGATGACATCATAATTAGTATGCAGTATGAAGTCACAATGTATTATGACGTCATAATGTATCCGCATTATGACAGCACAATATAATATGAGAGCGCAACATTCAGGTATTATGAGCAATTTCTCTTACCCCAATTTGTGTCACATCTACTGGAGCATCATGAGCATGTATTATGACGTCACAGTATATGATGACATCATAATTAGTATGCAGTATGACGTCACAATGTATTATGACGTCATAATGTATCCGCATTATGACATCACAATATATTATGAGAGCGCAATTTGCAGGTTTCATGACCAATTTCGCTTACCCCAATTTGTGTCAAATCTAATGGAGAATCATGAGCATGTACTATGACGTCAGAGTATATGATGACATCATAATTAGTATGCAGTATGACGTCACAATGTATTATGACGTCATAATGTATCCGCATTATGACAGCACAATATATTATGAGAGCGCAATTTGCAGGTTTCATGACCAATTTCGCTTACCCCAATTTGTGTCACATCTACTGCAGCATCATCAGCATGTATTATGACGTCAGAGTATATGATGACATCATAATTAGTATGCAGTATGAAGTCACAATGTATTATGACGTCATAATGTATCCGCATTATGACATCACAATATATTATGAGAGCGCAACATGCAGGTATTATGAGCAATTTCTCTTACCACAATTTGTGTCAAATCTACTGGAGAATCATGAGCATGTATTATGACGTCACAGTATATGATGACATCATAATTAGTATGCAGTATGACGTCACAATGTATTATGACGTCATAATGTATCCGCATTATGACATCACAATATATTATGAGAGCGCAATTTGCAGGTTTCATGACAAATTTCGCTTACCCCAATTTGTGTCACATCTACTGCAGCATCATGAGCATGTATTATGACGTCACAGTATATGATGACATCATAATTAGTATGCAGTATGAAGTCACAATGTATTATGACGTCATAATGTATCCGCATTATGACATCACAATATATTATGAGAGCGCAACATGCAGGTATTATGAGCAATTTCTCTTACGCCAATTTGTGTCACATCTACTGGAGCATCATGAGCATGTATTATGACGTCACAGTATATGATGACATCATAATTAGTATGCAGTATGACGTCACAATGTATTATGACGTCATAATGTATCCGCATTATGACAGCACAATATATTATGAGAGCGCAATTTGCAGGTTTCATGACCAATTTCGCTTACCCCAAGTTGTGTCACATCTGCTGCAGCATCATCAGCATGTATTATGACGTCAGAGTATATGATGACATCATAATTAGTATGCAGTATGATGTCACAATGTATTATGACGTCATAATGTATCCGCATTATGACATCACAATATATTATGAGAGCGCAACATGCAGGTATTATGACCAATTTCGCTTACCCCAATTTGTGTCACATCTACTGGAGCATCATGAGCATGTATTATGACGTCAGAGTATATGATGACATCATAATTAGTATGCAGTATGACGTCACAATGTATTATGACGTCATAATGTATCCGCATTATGACATCACAATATATTATGAGAGCGCAACATGCAGGTATTATGAGCAATTTCTCTTACCCCAATTTTTGTCAAATCGACTGGAGAATCATGAGCATGTATTAAAACGTCACAGTATATGATGACATCATAATTAGTATGCACTATGACGTCACAATGCATTATGACCTCATAATGTATCCGCATTATGACAGCACATTATATTATGAGAGCGCAATTTGCAGGTTTCATGACCAATTTCGCTTACCCCAATTTGTGTCACATCTACTGCAGCATCATCAGCATGTATTATGACGTCAGAGTATATGATGACATCATAATTAGTATGCAGTATGATGTCACAATGTATTATGACGTCATAATGTATCCGCATTATGACATCACAATATATTATGAGAGCGCAACATGCAGGTATTATGAGCAATTTCTCTTACCCCAATTTGTGTCACATCTACTGGAGCATCATGAGCATGTGTTATGACGTCACAGTATATGATGACATCATAATTAGTATGCAGTATGACGTCACAATGTATTATGACGTCATAATGTATCCGCATTATGACATCACAATATATTATGAGAGCGCAATTTGCAGGTTTCATGACCAATTTCGCTTACCCCAATTTGTGTCACATCTACTGCAGCATCATCAGCATGTATTATGACGTCAGAGTATATGATGACATCATAATGAGTATGCAGTATGACGTCACAATGTATTATGACGTCATAATGTATCCGCATTATGACATCACAATATATTATGAGAGCGCAACATGCAGGTATTATGAGCAATTTCTCTTACCCCAATTTGTGTCAAATCTACTGGAGAATCATGAGCATGTATTATGACGTCACAGTATATGATGACATCATAATTAGTATGCACTATGACGTCACAATGTATTATGACGTCATAATGTATCCGCATTATGACATCACAATATATTATGAGAGCGCAACATGCAGGTATTATGAGCAATTTCTCTTACCCCAATTTGTGTCACATCTACTGGAGCATCATGAGCATGTATTATGACGTCAGAGTATATGATGACATCATAATTAGTATGCAGTATGACGTCACAATGTATTATGACGTCATAATGTATCCGCATTATGACATCACAATATATTATGAGAGCGCAATTTGCAGGTTTCATGACCAATTTCGCTTACCCCAATTTGTGTCAAATCTACTGGAGAATCATGAGCATGTATTATGACGTCACAGTATATGATGACATCATAATTAATATGCAGTATGACGTCACAATGTATTATGACGTCATAATGTATCCGCATTATGACATCACAATATATTATGAGAGCGCAACATGCAGGTATTATGAGCAATTTCTCTTGCCCCAATTTGTGTCACATCTACTGGAGCATCATGAGCATGTATTATGACGTCACAGTATATGATGACATCATAATTAGTATGCAGTATGACGTCACAATGTATTATGACGTCATAATGTATCCGCATTATGACATCACAACATATTATGAGAGCGCAACATGCAGGTATTATGACCAATTTCGCTAACCCCAATTTGTGTCACATCTACTGGAGCATCATGAGCATGTATTATGACGTCACAATATATGATGACATCATAATTAGTATGCAGTATGAAGTCACAATGTATTATGACGTCATAATGTATCCGCATTATGACATCACAAAATATTATGAGAGCGCAACATGCAGGTATTATGAGCAATTTCTCTTACCCCAATTTGTGTCACATCTACTGGAGCATCATGAGCATGTATTATGACGAATCAGTATATGATGACATCATAATTAGTATGCGGTATGACGTCACAATGTATTATGACGTCATAATGTATCCGCATTATGACAGCACAATATATTATGAGAGCGCAATTTGCAGGTTTCATGACCAATTTCGCTTACCCCAATTTGTGTCACATCTACTGCAGCATCATCAGCATGTATTATGACATAAGAGTATATGATGACATCATAATTTGTATGCAGTATGACGTCACAATGTATTATGACATCATAATGTATCCGCATTATGACATCACAATATATTATGAGAGCGCAACATGTAGGTATTATGAGCAATTTCTCTTACCCCAATTTGTGTCAAATCTACTGGAGAATCATGAGCATGTATTATGACGTCACAGTATATGATGACATCATAATTAGTATGCAGTATGACGTCACAATGTATTATGACGTCATAATGTATCCGCATTATGACATCACAATATATTATGAGAGCGCAATTTGCAGGTTTCATGACCAATTTCTCTTACCCCAATTTGTGTCACATCTACTGCAGCATCATCAGCATGTATTATGACGTCAGAGTATATGATGACATCATAATTAGTATGCAGTATGACGTCACAATGTATTATGACGTCATAATGTATCCGCGTTATGACATCACAATATATTATGAGAGCGCAACATGCAGGTATTATGAGCAATTTCTCTTACCCCAATTTGTGTCACATCTACTGGAGCATCATGAGCATGTATTATGACGTCACAGTATATGATGACATCATAATTAGTATGCAGTATGACGTCACAATGTATTATGACGTCATAATGTATCCGCATTATGACAGCACAATATATTATGAGAGCGCAATTTGCAGGTTTCATGACCAATTTCGCTGAGCCCAATTTGTGTCACATCTACTGCAGAATCATCAGCATGTATTATGACGTCAGAGTATATGATGACATCATAATTAGTATGCAGTATGATGTCACAATGTATTATGACGTCATAATGTATCCGCATTATGACATCACAATATATTATGAGAGCGCAACATACAGGTATTATGAGCAATTTCTCTTACCCCAATTTGTGTCAAATCTACTGGAGAATCATGAGCATGTATTATGACGTCACAGTATATGATGACATCATAATTAGTATGCACTATGACGTCACAATGTATTATGACGTCATAATGTATCCGCATTATGACAGCACAATATATTATGAGAGCGCAATTTGCAGGTTTCATGACCAATTTCGCTTACCCTAATTTGTGTCACATCTGCTGCAGCATCATCAGCATGTATTATGACGTCAGAGTATATGATGACATCATAATTAGTATGCAGTATGATGTCACAATGTATTATGACGTCATAATGTATCCGCATTATGACATCACAATATATTATGAGAGCGCAACATGCAGGTATTATGACCAATTTCGCTTACCCCAATTTGTGTCACATCTACTGGAGCATCATGAGCATGTATTATGACGTCACAGTATATGATGACATCATAATTAGTATGCAGTATGAAGTCACAATGTATTATGACGTCATAATGTATCCGCATTATGACAGCACAATATATTATGAGAGCGCAACATTCAGGTATTATGAGCAATTTCTCTTACCCCAATTTGTGTCACATCTACTGGAGCATCATGAGCATGTATTATGACGTCACAGTATATGATGACATCATAATTAGTATGCAGTATGACGTCACAATGTATTATGACGTCATAATGTATCTGCATTATGACATCACAATATATTATGAGAGCGCAATTTGCAGGTTTCATGACCAATTTCGCTTACCCCAATTTGTGTCACATCTACTGCAGCATCATCAGCATGTATTATGACGTCAGAGTATATGATGACATCATAATTAGTATGCAGTATGATGTCACAATATATTATGACGTCATAATGTATCCGCATTATGACATCACAATATATTATGAGAGCGCAACATGCAGGTATTATGAGCAATTTCTCTTACCCCAATTTGTGTCAAATCTACTGGAGAATCATGAGCATGTATTATGACGTCACAGTATATGATGACATCACAATTAGTATGCACTATGACGTCACAATGTATTATGACGTCATAATGTATCCGCATTATGACATCACAATATATTATGAGAGCGCAACATGCAGGTATTATGACCAACTTCGCTTACCCCAATTTGTGTCACATCTACTGGAGCATCATGAGCATGTATTATGATGTCAGAGTACATGATGACATCATAATTAGTATGCAGTATGACGTCACAATGTATTATGACGTCATAATGTATCCGCATTATGACAGCACAATATATTATGAGAGCGCAATTTGCAGGTTTCATGACCAATTTCGCTTACCCCAATTTGTGTCACATCTACTGCAGCATCATCAGCATGTATTATGACGTCAGAGTATATGATGACATCATAATTAGTATGCAGTATGATGTCACAATGTATTATGACGTCATAATGTATCCGCATTATGACATCACAATATATTATGAGAGCGCAACATGCAGGTATTATGAGCAATTTCTCTTACCCCAATTTGTGTCACATCTACTGGAGCATCATGAGCATGTATTATGATGTCAGAGTATATGATGACATCATAATTAGTATGCAGTATGACGTCACAATGTATTATGACGTCATAATGTATCCGCATTATGACAGCACAATATATTATGAGAGCGCAATTTGCAGGTTTCATGACCAATTTCGCTTACCCCAATTTGTGTCACATCTACTGCAGCATCATCAGCATGTATTATGACGTCAGAGTATATGATGACATCATAATTAGTATGCAGTATGATGTCACAATGTATTATGACGTCATAATGTATCCGCATTATGACATCACAATATATTATGAGAGCGCAACATGCAGGTATTATGAGCAATTTCTCTTACCCCAATTTGTGTCACATCTACTGGAGCATCATGAGCATGTATTATGACGTCACAGTATATGATGACATCATAATTAGTATGCAGTATGACGTCACAATGTATTATGACGTCATAATGTATCCGCATTATGACATCACAATATATTATGAGAGCGCAATTTGCAGGTTTCATGACCAATTTCGCTTACCCCAATTTGTGTCACATCTACTGCAGCATCATCAGCATGTATTATGACGTCAGAGTATATGATGACATCATAATTAGTATGCAGTATGATGTCACAATGTATTATGACGTCATAATGTATCCGCATTATGACATCACAATATATTATGAGAGCGCAACATGCAGGTATTATGACCAATTTCGCTTACCCCAATTTGTGTCACATCTACTGGAGCATCATGAGCATGTATTATGACGTCACAGTATATGATGATATCATAATTAGTATGCAGTATGAAGTCACAATGTATTATGACGTCATAATGTATCCGCATTATGACAGCACAATATATTATGAGAGCGCAACATTCAGGTATTATGAGCAATTTCTCTTACCCCAATTTGTGTCACATCTACTGGAGCATCATGAGCATGTATTATGACGTCACAGTATATGATGACATCATAATTAGTATGCAGTATGACGTCACAATGTATTATGACGTCATAATGTATCCGCATTATGACATCACAATATATTATGAGAGCGCAATTTGCAGGTTTCATGACCAATTTCGCTTACCCCAATTTGTGTCACATCTACTGCAGCATCATCAGCATGTACTATGACGTCACAGTATATGATGACATCATAATTAGTATGCAGTATGACGCCACAATGTATTATGACGTCATAATGTATCCGCATTATGACATCACAATATATTATGAGAGCGCAACATGCAGGTATTATGAGCAATTTCTCTTACCCCAATTTGTGTCACATCTACTGGAGCATCATGAGCATGTATTATGACGTCAGAGTATATGATGACATCATAATTAGTATGCAGTATGACGTCACAATGTATTATGACGTCATAATGTATCCGCATTATGACATCACAATATATTATGAGAGCGCAATTTGCAGGTTTCATGACCAATTTCGCTTACCCCAATTTGTGTCACATCTACTGCAGCATCATCAGCATGTATTATGACGTCAGAGTATATGATGACATCATAATTAGTATGCAGTATGATGTCACAATGTATTATGACGTCATAATGTATCCGCATTATGACATCACAATATATTATGAGAGCGCAACATGCAGATATTATGACCAATTTCGCTTACCCCAATTTGTGTCACATCTACTGGAGCATCATGAGCATGTATTATGACGTCACAGTATATGATGACATCATAATTAGTATGCATTATGATGTCACAATGTATTATGACGTCATAATGTATCCGCATTATGACCTCACAATATAATATGAGAGCGCAACATGCAGGTATTATGAGCAATTTCTCTTACCCCAATTTGTGTCACATCTACTGGAGCATCATGAGCATGTATTATGACGTCACAGTATATGATGACATCATAATTAGTATGCAGTATGACGTCACAATGTATTATGACGTCACAATGTATCCGCATTATGACAGCACAATATATTATGAGAGCGCAATTTGCAGGTTTCATGACCAATTCCGCTTACCCCAATTTGTGTCACATCTACTGCAGCATCATCAGCATGTATTATGACGTCAGAGTATATGATGACATCATAATTAGTATGCAGTATGACGTCACAATGTATTAAGACGTCATAATGTATCCGCATTATGACATCACAATATATTATGAGAGCGCAACATACAGGTATTATGAGCAATTTCTCTTACCCCAATTTGTGTCAAATCTACTGGAGAATCATGAGCATGTATTATGACGTCACAGTATATGATGACATCATAATTAGTATGCACTATGACGTCACAATGTATTATGACGTCATAATGTATCCGCATTATGACAGCACAATATATTATGAGAGCGCAATTTGCAGGTTTCATGACCAATTTCGCTTACCCTAATTTGTGTCACATCTGCTGCAGCATCATCAGCATGTATTATGACGTCAGAGTATATGATGACATCATAATTAGTATGCAGTATGATGTCACAATGTATTATGACGTCATAATGTATCCGCATTATGACATCACAATATATTATGAGAGCGCAACATGCAGGTATTATGACCAATTTCGCTTACCCCAATTTGTGTCACATCTACTGGAGCATCATGAGCATGTATTATGACGTCACAGTATATGATGACATCATAATTAGTATGCAGTATGACGTCACAATATATTATGACGTCATAATGTATCCGCATTATGACATCACAATATATTATGAGAGCGCAACATGCAGGTATTATGAGCAATTTCTCTTACACCAATTTGTGTCAAATCTACTGGAGAATCATGAGCATGTATTATGACGTCACAGTATATGATGACATCATAATTAGTATGCACTATGACGTCACAATGTATTATGACGTCATAATGTATCCGCATTATGACAGCACAATATATTATGAGAGCGCAATTGCAGGTTTCATGACCAATTTCGCTTACCCCAATTTGTGTCACATCTACTGCAGCATCATCAGCATGTATTATGACGTCAGAGTATATGATGACATCATAATTAGTATGCAGTATGATGTCACAATGTATTATGACGTCATAATGTATCCGCATTATGACATCACAATATATTATGAGAGTGCAACATGCAGGTATTATGAGGAATTTCTCTTACCCCAATTTGTGTCACATCTACTGGAGCATCATGAGCATCTATTATGACGTCACAGTATATGATGACATCATAATTAGTATGCAGTATGACGTCACAATGTATTATGACGTCATAATGTATCCGCATTATGACAGCACAATATATTATGAGAGCGCAATTTGCAGGTTTCATGACCAATTTCGCTTACCCCAATTTGTGTCACATCTACTGCAGCATCATCAGCATGTATTATGACGTCAGAGTATATGATGACATCATAATTAGTATGCAGTATGACGTCACAATATATTATGACGTCATAATGTATCCGCATTATGACATCACAATATATTATGAGAGCGCAACATGCAGGTATTATGAGCAATTTCTCTTACCCCAATTTGTGTCAAATCTACTGGAGAATCATGAGCATGTATTATGACGTCACAGTATATGATGACATCATAATTAGTATGCACTATGACGTCACAATGTATTATGACGTCATAATGTATCCGCATTATGACATCACAATATATTATGAGAGCGCAACATGCAGGTATTATGAGCAATTTCTCTTACCCCAATTTGTGTCACATCTACTGGAGCATCATGAGCATGTATTATGATGTCAGAGTATATGATGACATCATAATTAGTATGCAGTATGACGTCACAATGTATTATGACGTCATAATGTATCCGCATTATGACAGCACAATATATTATGAGAGCGCAATTTGCAGGTTTCATGACCAATTTCGCTTACCCCAATTTGTGTCACATCTACTGCAGCATCATCAGCATGTATTATGACGTCAGAGTATATGATGACATCATAATTAGTATGCAGTATGATGTCACAATGTATTATGACGTCATAATATATCCGCATTATGACATCACAATATATTATGAGAGCGCAACATGCAGGTATTATGAGCAATTTCTCTTACCCCAATTTGTGTCACATCTACTGGAGCATCATGAGCATGTATTATGACGTCACAGTATATGATGACATCATAATTAGTATGCAGTATGAAGTCACAATGTATTATGACGTCATAAAGTATCCGCATTATGACATCACAATATATTATGAGAGCGCAACATGCAGGTATTATGACCAATTTCTCTTACACCAATTTGTGTCAAATCTACTGGAGAATCATGAGCATGTATTATGACGTCACAGTATATGATGACATCATAATTAGTATGCAGTATGACGTCACAATGTATTATGACGTCATAATGTATCCGCATTATGACATCACAATATATTATGAGAGCGCAATTTGCAGGTTTCATGACCAATTTCGCTTACCCCAATTTGTGTCACATCTACTGCAGCATCATCAGCATGTATTATGACGTCAGAGTATATGATGACATCATAATTAGTATGCAGTATGATGTCACAATGTATTATGACGTCATAATGTATCCGCATTATGACATCACAATATATTATGAGAGCGCAATTTGCAGGTTTCATGACCAATTTCGCTTACCCCAATTTGTGTCACATCTACTGCAGCATCATCAGCATGTATTATGACGTCAGAGTATATGATGACATCATAATTAATATGCAGTATGACGTCACAATGTATTATGACGTCATAACGTATCCGCATTATGACATCACAATATATTATGAGAGCGCAACATGCAGGTATTATGAGCAATTTCTCTTACCCCAATTTGTGTCACATCTACTGGAGCATCATGAGCATGTATTATGATGTCAGAGTATATGATGGCATCATAATTAGTATGCAGTATGACGTCACAATGTATTATGACGTCATTATGTATCCGCATTATGACAGCACATTATATTATGAGAGCGCAATTTGCAGGTTTCATGACCAATTTCGCTTACCCCAATTTGTGTCACATCTACTGCAGCATCATCAGCATGTATTATGACGTCAGAGTATATGATGACATCATAATTAGTATGCAGTATGATGTCACAATGTATTATGACGTCATAATGTATCCGCATTATGACATCACAATATATTATGAGAGCGCAACATGCAGGTATTATGAGCAATTTCTCTTACCCCAATTTGTGTCACATCTACTGGAGCATCATGAGCATGTATTATGACGTCACAGTATATGATGACATCATAATTAGTATGCAGTATGACGTCACAATGTATTATGACGTCATGATGTATCCGCATTATGACATCACAATATATTATGAGAGCGCAATTTGCAGGTTTCATGACCAATTTCGCTTACCCCAATTTGTGTCACATCTACTGCAGCATCATCAGCATGTATTATGACGTCAGAGTATATGATGACATCATAATTAGTATGCAGTATGATGTCACAATGTATTATGACGTCATAATGTATCCGCATTATGACATCACAATATATTATGAGAGCGCAACATGCAGGTATTATGACCAATTTCGCTTACCCCAATTTGTGTCACATCTACTGGAGCATCATGAGCATGTATTATGACGTCACAGTATATGATGACATCATAATTAGTATGCAGTATGAAGTCACAATGTATTATGACGTCATAATGTATCCGCATTATGACAGCACAATATATTATGAGAGCGCAACATTCAGGTATTATGAGCAATTTCTCTTACCCCAATTTGTGTCACATCTACTGGAGCATCATGAGCATGTATTATGACGTCACAGTATATGATGACATCATAATTAGTATGCAGTATGACGTCACAATGTATTATGACGTCATGATGTATCCGCATTATGACATCACAATATATTATGAGAGCGCAATTTGCAGGTTTCATGACCAATTTCGCTTACCCCAATTTGTGTCAAATCTAATGGAGAATCATGAGCATGTACTATGACGTCACAGTATATGATGACATCATAATTAGTATGCAGTATGACGTCACAATGTGTTATGACGTCATAATGTATCCGCATTATGACATCACAATATATTATGAGAGCGCAACATGCAGGTATTATGAGCAATTTCTCTTACCCCAATTTGTGTCACATCTACTGGAGCATCATGAGCATGTATTATGACGTCAGAGTATATGATGACATCATAATTAGTATGCAGTATGACGTCACAATGTATTATGACGTCATAATGTATCCGCATTATGACATCACAATATATTATGAGAGCGCAATTTGCAGGTTTCATGACCAATTTCGCTTACCCCAATTTGTGTCACATCTACTGCAGCATCATCAGCATGTATTATGACGTCAGAGTATATGATGACATCATAATTAGTATGCAGTATGACGTCACAATATATTATGACGTCATAATGTATCCGCATTATGACATCACAATATATTATGAGAGCGCAACATGCAGGTATTATGAGCAATTTCTCTTACCCCAATTTGTGTCAAATCTACTGGAGAATCATGAGCATGTATTATGACGTCACAGTATATGATGACATCATAATTAGTATGCACTATGACGTCACAATGTATTATGAGGTCATAATGTATCCGCATTATGACATCACAATATATTATGAGAGCGCAACATGCAGGTATTATGACCAACTTCGCTTACCCCAATTTGTGTCACATCTACTGGAGCATCATGAGCATGTATTATGATGTCAGAGTATATGATGACATCATAATTAGTATGCAGTATGACGTCACAATGTATTATGACGTCATAATGTATCCGCATTATGACAGCACAATATATTATGAGAGCGCAATTTTTAGGTTTCATGACCAATTTCGCTTACCCCAATTTGTGTCACATCTACTGCAGCATCATCAGCATGTATTATGACGTCAGAGTATATAATGACATCATAATTAGTATGCAGTATGATGTCACAATGCATTATGACGTCATAATATATCCGCATTATGACATCACAATATATTATGAGAGCGCAACATGCAGGTATTATGACCAATTTCGCTTACCCCAATTTGTGTCACATCTACTGGAGCATCATGAGCATGTATTATGATGTCACAGTATATGATGACATCATAATTAGTATGCAGTATGAAGTCACAATGTATTATGACGTCATAAAGTATCCGCATTATGACATCACAATATATTATGAGAGCGCAACATGCAGGTATTATGAGCAATTTCTCTTACACCAATTTGTGTCAAATCTACTGGAGAATCATGAGCATGTATTATGACGTCACAGTATATGATGACATCATAATTAGTATGCAGTATGACGTCACAATGTATTATGACGTCATAATGTATCCGCATTATGACATCACAATATATTATGAGAGCGCAATTTGCAGGTTTCATGAACAATTTCGCTTACCCCAATTTGTGTCACATCTACTGCAGCATCATCAGCATGTATTATGACGTCAGAGTATATGATGACATCATAATTAGTATGCAGTATGATGTCACAATGTATTATGACGTCATAATGTATCCGCATTATGACATCACAATATATTATGAGAGCGCAATTTGCAGGTTTCATGACCAATTTCGCTTACCCCAATTTGTGTCACATCTACTGCAGCATCATCAGCATGTATTATGACGTCAGAGTATATGATGACATCATAATTAATATGCAGTATGACGTCACAATGTATTATGACGTCATAATGTATCCGCATTATGACATCACAATATATTATGAGAGCGCAACATGCAGGCATTATGAGCAATTTCTCTTACCCCAATTTGTGTCACATCTACTGGAGCATCATGAGCATGTATTATGATGTCAGAGTATATGATGACATCATAATTAGTATGCAGTATGACGTCACAATGTATTATGACGTCATAATGTATCCGCATTATGACAGCACATTATATTATGAGAGCGCAATTTGCAGGTTTCATGACCAATTTCGCTTACCCCAATTTGTGTCACATCTACTGCAGCATCATCAGCATGTATTATGACGTCAGAGTATATGATGACATCATAATTAGTATGCAGTATGATGTCACAATGTATTATGACGTCATAATGTATCCGCATTATGACATCACAATATATTATGAGAGCGCAACATGCAGGTATTATGAGCAATTTCTCTTACCCCAATTTGTGTCACATCTACTGGAGCATCATGAGCATGTATTATGACGTCACAGTATATGATGACATCATAATTAGTATGCAGTATGACGTCACAATGTATTATGACGTCATAATGTATCCGCATTATGACATCACAATATATTATGAGAGCGGAATTTGCAGGTTTCATGACCAATTTCGCTTACCCCAATTTGTGTCACATCTACTGCAGCATCATCAGCATGTATTATGACGTCAGAGTATATGATGACATCATAATTAGTATGCAGTATGATGTCACAATGTATTATGACGTCATAATGTATCCGCATTATGACATCACAATATATTATGAGAGCGCAACATGCAGGTATTATGACCAATTTCGCTTACCCCAATTTGTGTCACATCTACTGGAGCATCATGAGCATGTATTATGACGTCACAGTATATGATGACATCATAATTAGTATGCAGTATGAAGTCACAATGTATTATGACGTCATAATGTATCCGCATTATGACAGCACAATATATTATGAGAGCGCAACATTCAGGTATTATGAGCAATTTCTCTTACCCCAATTTGTGTCACATCTACTGGAGCATCATGAGCATGTATTATGACGTCACAGTATATGATGACATCATAATTAGTATGCAGTATGACGTCACAATGTATTATGACGTCATGATGTATCCGCATTATGACATCACAATATATTATGAGAGCGCAATTTGCAGGTTTCATGACCAATTTCGCTTACCCCAATTTGTGTCAAATCTAATGGAGAATCATGAGCATGTACTATGACGTCACAGTATATGATGACATCATAATTAGTATGCAGTATGACGTCACAATGTATTATGACGTCATAATGTATCCGCATTATGACATCACAATATATTATGAGAGCGCAACATGCAGGTATTATGAGCAATTTCTCTTACCCCAATTTGTGTCACATCTACTGGAGCATCATGAGCATGTATTATGACGTCAGAGTATATGATGACATCATAATTAGTATGCAGTATGACGTCACAATGTATTATGACGTCATAATGTATCCGCATTATGACATCACAATATATTATGAGAGCGCAATTTGCAGGTTTCATGACCAATTTCGCTTACCCCAATTTGTGTCACATCTACTGCAGCATCATCAGCATATATTATGACGTCAGAGTATATGATGACATCATAATTAGTATGCAGTATGACGTCACAATATATTATAACGTCATAATGTATCCGCATTATGACATCACAATATATTATGAGAGCGCAACATGCAGGTATTATGAGCAATTTCTCTTACCCCAATTTGTGTCAAATCTACTGGAGAATCATGAGCATGTATTATGACGTCACAGTATATGATGACATCATAATTAGTATGCACTATGACGTCACAATGTATTATGACGTCATAATGTATCCGCATTATGACATCACAATATATTATGAGAGCGCAACATGCAGGTATTATGACCAACTTCGCTTACCCCAATTTGTGTCACATCTACTGGAGCATCATGAGCATGTATTATGATGTCAGAGTATATGATGACATCATAATTAGTATGCAGTATGACGTCACAATGTATTATGACGTCATAATGTATCCGCATTATGACAGCACAATATATTATGAGAGCGCAATTTGCAGGTTTCATGACTAATTTCGCTTACCCCAATTTGTGTCACATCTACTGCAGCATCATCAGCATGTATTATGACGTCAGAGTATATGATGACATCATAATTAGTATGCAGTATGATGTCACAATGTATTATGACGTCATAATATATCCGCATTATGACATCACAATATATTATGAGAGCGCAACATGCAGGTATTATGACCAATTTCGCTTACCCCAATTTGTGTCACATCTACTGGAGCATCATGAGCATGTATTATGACGTCACAGTATATGATGACATCATAATTAGTATGCAGTATGAAGTCACAATGTATTATGACGTCATAAAGTATCCGCATTATGACATCACAATATATTATGAGAGCGCAACATGCAGGTATTATGAGCAATTTCTCTTACACCAATTTGTGTCAAATCTACTGGAGAATCATGAGCATGTATTATGACGTCACAGTATATGATGACATCATAATTAGTATGCAGTATGACGTCACAATGTATTATGACGTCATAATGTATCCGCATTATGACATCACAATATATTATGAGAGCGCAATTTGCAGGTTTCATGACAAATTTCGCTTACCCCAATTTGTGTCACATCTACTGCAGCATCATCAGCATGTATTATGACGTCAGAGTATATGATGACATCATAATTAGTATGCAGTATGATGTCACAATGTATTATGACGTCATAATGTATCCGCATTATGACATCACAATATATTATGAGAGCGCAATTTGCAGGTTTCATGACCAATTTCGCTTACCCCAATTTGTGTCACATCTACTGCAGCATCATCAGCATGTATTATGACGTCAGAGTATATGATGACATCATAATTAATATGCAGTATGACGTCACAATGTATTATGACGTCATAATGTATCCGCATTATGACATCACAATATATTATGAGAGCGCAACATGCAGGTATTATGAGCAATTTCTCTTACCCCAATTTGTGTCACATCTACTGGAGAATCATGAGCATGTATTATGACGTCACAGTATATGATGACATCATAATTAGTATGCAGTATGACGTCACAATGTATTATGACGTCATAATGTATCCGCATTATGACATCACAATATATTATCAGAGCGCAATTTGCAGGTTTCATGACCAATTTCGCTTACCCCAATTTGTGTCACATCTACTGCAGCATCATCAGCATGTATTATGACGTCAGAGTATATGATGACATCATAATTAGTATGCAGTATGATGTCACAATGTATTATGACGTCATAATGTATCCGCATTATGACATCACAATATATTATGAGAGCGCAAGATGCAGGTATTATGACCAATTTCGCTTACCACAATTTGTGTCACATCTACTGGAGCATCATGAGCATGTATTATGACGTCACAGTATATGATGACATCATAATTAGTATGCAGTATGAAGTCACAATGTATTATGACGTCATAATGTATCCGCATTATGACATCACAATATATTATGAGAGCGCAATTTGCAGGTTTCATGACCAATTTCGCTTACCCCAATTTGTGTCACATCTACTGCAGCATCATCAGCATGTATTATGACGTCAGAGTATATGATGACATCATAATTAGTATGCAGTATGATGTCACAATGTATTATGACGTCATAATGTATCCGCATTATGACATCACAATATATTATGAGAGCGCAATTTGCAGGTTTCATGACCAATTTCGCTTACCCCAATTTGTGTCACATCTACTGCAGCATCATCAGCATGTATTATGACGTCAGAGTATATGATGACATCATAATTAATATGCAGTATGACGTCACAATGTATTATGACGTCATAACGTATCCGCATTATGACATCACAATATATTATGAGAGCGCAACATGCAGGTATTATGAGCAATTTCTCTTACCCCAATTTGTGTCACATCTACTGGAGCATCATGAGCATGTATTATGATGTCAGAGTATATGATGGCATCATAATTAGTATGCAGTATGACGTCACAATGTATTATGACGTCATTATGTATCCGCATTATGACAGCACATTATATTATGAGAGCGCAATTTGCAGGTTTCATGACCAATTTCGCTTACCCCAATTTGTGTCACATCTACTGCAGCATCATCAGCATGTATTATGACGTCAGAGTATATGATGACATCATAATTAGTATGCAGTATGATGTCACAATGTATTATGACGTCATAATGTATCCGCATTATGACATCACAATATATTATGAGAGCGCAACATGCAGGTATTATGAGCAATTTCTCTTACCCCAATTTGTGTCACATCTACTGGAGCATCATGAGCATGTATTATGACGTCACAGTATATGATGACATCATAATTAGTATGCAGTATGACGTCACAATGTATTATGACGTCATGATGTATCCGCATTATGACATCACAATATATTATGAGAGCGCAATTTGCAGGTTTCATGACCAATTTCGCTTACCCCAATTTGTGTCACATCTACTGCAGCATCATCAGCATGTATTATGACGTCAGAGTATATGATGACATCATAATTAGTATGCAGTATGATGTCACAATGTATTATGACGTCATAATGTATCCGCATTATGACATCACAATATATTATGAGAGCGCAACATGCAGGTATTATGACCAATTTCGCTTACCCCAATTTGTGTCACATCTACTGGAGCATCATGAGCATGTATTATGACGTCACAGTATATGATGACATCATAATTAGTATGCAGTATGAAGTCACAATGTATTATGACGTCATAATGTATCCGCATTATGACAGCACAATATATTATGAGAGCGCAACATTCAGGTATTATGAGCAATTTCTCTTACCCCAATTTGTGTCACATCTACTGGAGCATCATGAGCATGTATTATGACGTCACAGTATATGATGACATCATAATTAGTATGCAGTATGACGTCACAATGTATTATGACGTCATGATGTATCCGCATTATGACATCACAATATATTATGAGAGCGCAATTTGCAGGTTTCATGACCAATTTCGCTTACCCCAATTTGTGTCAAATCTAATGGAGAATCATGAGCATGTACTATGACGTCACAGTATATGATGACATCATAATTAGTATGCAGTATGACGTCACAATGTGTTATGACGTCATAATGTATCCGCATTATGACATCACAATATATTATGAGAGCGCAACATGCAGGTATTATGAGCAATTTCTCTTACCCCAATTTGTGTCACATCTACTGGAGCATCATGAGCATGTATTATGACGTCAGAGTATATGATGACATCATAATTAGTATGCAGTATGACGTCACAATGTATTATGACGTCATAATGTATCCGCATTATGACATCACAATATATTATGAGAGCGCAATTTGCAGGTTTCATGACCAATTTCGCTTACCCCAATTTGTGTCACATCTACTGCAGCATCATCAGCATGTATTATGACGTCAGAGTATATGATGACATCATAATTAGTATGCAGTATGACGTCACAATATATTATGACGTCATAATGTATCCGCATTATGACATCACAATATATTATGAGAGCGCAACATGCAGGTATTATGAGCAATTTCTCTTACCCCAATTTGTGTCAAATCTACTGGAGAATCATGAGCATGTATTATGACGTCACAGTATATGATGACATCATAATTAGTATGCACTATGACGTCACAATGTATTATGAGGTCATAATGTATCCGCATTATGACATCACAATATATTATGAGAGCGCAACATGCAGGTATTATGACCAACTTCGCTTACCCCAATTTGTGTCACATCTACTGGAGCATCATGAGCATGTATTATGATGTCAGAGTATATGATGACATCATAATTAGTATGCAGTATGACGTCACAATGTATTATGACGTCATAATGTATCCGCATTATGACAGCACAATATATTATGAGAGCGCAATTTTTAGGTTTCATGACCAATTTCGCTTACCCCAATTTGTGTCACATCTACTGCAGCATCATCAGCATGTATTATGACGTCAGAGTATATAATGACATCATAATTAGTATGCAGTATGATGTCACAATGCATTATGACGTCATAATATATCCGCATTATGACATCACAATATATTATGAGAGCGCAACATGCAGGTATTATGACCAATTTCGCTTACCCCAATTTGTGTCACATCTACTGGAGCATCATGAGCATGTATTATGATGTCACAGTATATGATGACATCATAATTAGTATGCAGTATGAAGTCACAATGTATTATGACGTCATAAAGTATCCGCATTATGACATCACAATATATTATGAGAGCGCAACATGCAGGTATTATGAGCAATTTCTCTTACACCAATTTGTGTCAAATCTACTGGAGAATCATGAGCATGTATTATGACGTCACAGTATATGATGACATCATAATTAGTATGCAGTATGACGTCACAATGTATTATGACGTCATAATGTATCCGCATTATGACATCACAATATATTATGAGAGCGCAATTTGCAGGTTTCATGAACAATTTCGCTTACCCCAATTTGTGTCACATCTACTGCAGCATCATCAGCATGTATTATGACGTCAGAGTATATGATGACATCATAATTAGTATGCAGTATGATGTCACAATGTATTATGACGTCATAATGTATCCGCATTATGACATCACAATATATTATGAGAGCGCAATTTGCAGGTTTCATGACCAATTTCGCTTACCCCAATTTGTGTCACATCTACTGCAGCATCATCAGCATGTATTATGACGTCAGAGTATATGATGACATCATAATTAATATGCAGTATGACGTCACAATGTATTATGACGTCATAATGTATCCGCATTATGACATCACAATATATTATGAGAGCGCAACATGCAGGCATTATGAGCAATTTCTCTTACCCCAATTTGTGTCACATCTACTGGAGCATCATGAGCATGTATTATGATGTCAGAGTATATGATGACATCATAATTAGTATGCAGTATGACGTCACAATGTATTATGACGTCATAATGTATCCGCATTATGACAGCACATTATATTATGAGAGCGCAATTTGCAGGTTTCATGACCAATTTCGCTTACCCCAATTTGTGTCACATCTACTGCAGCATCATCAGCATGTATTATGACGTCAGAGTATATGATGACATCATAATTAGTATGCAGTATGATGTCACAATGTATTATGACGTCATAATGTATCCGCATTATGACATCACAATATATTATGAGAGCGCAACATGCAGGTATTATGAGCAATTTCTCTTACCCCAATTTGTGTCACATCTACTGGAGCATCATGAGCATGTATTATGACGTCACAGTATATGATGACATCATAATTAGTATGCAGTATGACGTCACAATGTATTATGACGTCATAATGTATCCGCATTATGACATCACAATATATTATGAGAGCGGAATTTGCAGGTTTCATGACCAATTTCGCTTACCCCAATTTGTGTCACATCTACTGCAGCATCATCAGCATGTATTATGACGTCAGAGTATATGATGACATCATAATTAGTATGCAGTATGATGTCACAATGTATTATGACGTCATAATGTATCCGCATTATGACATCACAATATATTATGAGAGCGCAACATGCAGGTATTATGACCAATTTCGCTTACCCCAATTTGTGTCACATCTACTGGAGCATCATGAGCATGTATTATGACGTCACAGTATATGATGACATCATAATTAGTATGCAGTATGAAGTCACAATGTATTATGACGTCATAATGTATCCGCATTATGACAGCACAATATATTATGAGAGCGCAACATTCAGGTATTATGAGCAATTTCTCTTACCCCAATTTGTGTCACATCTACTGGAGCATCATGAGCATGTATTATGACGTCACAGTATATGATGACATCATAATTAGTATGCAGTATGACGTCACAATGTATTATGACGTCATGATGTATCCGCATTATGACATCACAATATATTATGAGAGCGCAATTTGCAGGTTTCATGACCAATTTCGCTTACCCCAATTTGTGTCAAATCTAATGGAGAATCATGAGCATGTACTATGACGTCACAGTATATGATGACATCATAATTAGTATGCAGTATGACGTCACAATGTATTATGACGTCATAATGTATCCGCATTATGACATCACAATATATTATGAGAGCGCAACATGCAGGTATTATGAGCAATTTCTCTTACCCCAATTTGTGTCACATCTACTGGAGCATCATGAGCATGTATTATGACGTCAGAGTATATGATGACATCATAATTAGTATGCAGTATGACGTCACAATGTATTATGACGTCATAATGTATCCGCATTATGACATCACAATATATTATGAGAGCGCAATTTGCAGGTTTCATGACCAATTTCGCTTACCCCAATTTGTGTCACATCTACTGCAGCATCATCAGCATATATTATGACGTCAGAGTATATGATGACATCATAATTAGTATGCAGTATGACGTCACAATATATTATAACGTCATAATGTATCCGCATTATGACATCACAATATATTATGAGAGCGCAACATGCAGGTATTATGAGCAATTTCTCTTACCCCAATTTGTGTCAAATCTACTGGAGAATCATGAGCATGTATTATGACGTCACAGTATATGATGACATCATAATTAGTATGCACTATGACGTCACAATGTATTATGACGTCATAATGTATCCGCATTATGACATCACAATATATTATGAGAGCGCAACATGCAGGTATTATGACCAACTTCGCTTACCCCAATTTGTGTCACATCTACTGGAGCATCATGAGCATGTATTATGATGTCAGAGTATATGATGACATCATAATTAGTATGCAGTATGACGTCACAATGTATTATGACGTCATAATGTATCCGCATTATGACAGCACAATATATTATGAGAGCGCAATTTGCAGGTTTCATGACTAATTTCGCTTACCCCAATTTGTGTCACATCTACTGCAGCATCATCAGCATGTATTATGACGTCAGAGTATATGATGACATCATAATTAGTATGCAGTATGATGTCACAATGTATTATGACGTCATAATATATCCGCATTATGACATCACAATATATTATGAGAGCGCAACATGCAGGTATTATGACCAATTTCGCTTACCCCAATTTGTGTCACATCTACTGGAGCATCATGAGCATGTATTATGACGTCACAGTATATGATGACATCATAATTAGTATGCAGTATGAAGTCACAATGTATTATGACGTCATAAAGTATCCGCATTATGACATCACAATATATTATGAGAGCGCAACATGCAGGTATTATGAGCAATTTCTCTTACACCAATTTGTGTCAAATCTACTGGAGAATCATGAGCATGTATTATGACGTCACAGTATATGATGACATCATAATTAGTATGCAGTATGACGTCACAATGTATTATGACGTCATAATGTATCCGCATTATGACATCACAATATATTATGAGAGCGCAATTTGCAGGTTTCATGACAAATTTCGCTTACCCCAATTTGTGTCACATCTACTGCAGCATCATCAGCATGTATTATGACGTCAGAGTATATGATGACATCATAATTAGTATGCAGTATGATGTCACAATGTATTATGACGTCATAATGTATCCGCATTATGACATCACAATATATTATGAGAGCGCAATTTGCAGGTTTCATGACCAATTTCGCTTACCCCAATTTGTGTCACATCTACTGCAGCATCATCAGCATGTATTATGACGTCAGAGTATATGATGACATCATAATTAATATGCAGTATGACGTCACAATGTATTATGACGTCATAATGTATCCGCATTATGACATCACAATATATTATGAGAGCGCAACATGCAGGTATTATGAGCAATTTCTCTTACCCCAATTTGTGTCACATCTACTGGAGAATCATGAGCATGTATTATGACGTCACAGTATATGATGACATCATAATTAGTATGCAGTATGACGTCACAATGTATTATGACGTCATAATGTATCCGCATTATGACATCACAATATATTATCAGAGCGCAATTTGCAGGTTTCATGACCAATTTCGCTTACCCCAATTTGTGTCACATCTACTGCAGCATCATCAGCATGTATTATGACGTCAGAGTATATGATGACATCATAATTAGTATGCAGTATGATGTCACAATGTATTATGACGTCATAATGTATCCGCATTATGACATCACAATATATTATGAGAGCGCAAGATGCAGGTATTATGACCAATTTCGCTTACCACAATTTGTGTCACATCTACTGGAGCATCATGAGCATGTATTATGACGTCACAGTATATGATGACATCATAATTAGTATGCAGTATGAAGTCACAATGTATTATGACGTCATAATGTATCCGCATTATGACAGCACAATATAATATGAGAGCGCAACATTCAGGTATTATGAGCAATTTCTCTTACCCCAATTTGTGTCACATCTACTGGAGCATCATGAGCATGTATTATGACGTCACAGTATATGATGACATCATA
The DNA here is from genome assembly GCF_030222135.1 of Aotus nancymaae. Lineage (NCBI taxonomy): Eukaryota > Metazoa > Chordata > Mammalia > Primates > Aotidae > Aotus > Aotus nancymaae. Next base: position 11,351,406 of record NW_026988511.1, on the reverse strand, counting down.
ATTAGTATGCAGTATGACGTCACAATGTATTATGACGTCATAATGTATCCGCATTATGACATCACAATATATTATGAGAGCGCAATTTGCAGGTTTCATGACCAATTTCGCTTACCCCAATTTGTGTCAAATCTAATGGAGAATCATGAGCATGTACTATGACGTCAGAGTATATGATGACATCATAATTAGTATGCAGTATGACGTCACAATGTATTATGACGTCATAATGTATCCGCATTATGACAGCACAATATATTATGAGAGCGCAATTTGCAGGTTTCATGACCAATTTCGCTTACCCCAATTTGTGTCACATCTACTGCAGCATCATCAGCATGTATTATGACGTCAGAGTATATGATGACATCATAATTAGTATGCAGTATGAAGTCACAATGTATTATGACGTCATAATGTATCCGCATTATGACATCACAATATATTATGAGAGCGCAACATGCAGGTATTATGAGCAATTTCTCTTACCACAATTTGTGTCAAATCTACTGGAGAATCATGAGCATGTATTATGACGTCACAGTATATGATGACATCATAATTAGTATGCAGTATGACGTCACAATGTATTATGACGTCATAATGTATCCGCATTATGACATCACAATATATTATGAGAGCGCAATTTGCAGGTTTCATGACAAATTTCGCTTACCCCAATTTGTGTCACATCTACTGCAGCATCATGAGCATGTATTATGACGTCACAGTATATGATGACATCATAATTAGTATGCAGTATGAAGTCACAATGTATTATGACGTCATAATGTATCCGCATTATGACATCACAATATATTATGAGAGCGCAACATGCAGGTATTATGAGCAATTTCTCTTACGCCAATTTGTGTCACATCTACTGGAGCATCATGAGCATGTATTATGACGTCACAGTATATGATGACATCATAATTACTATGCAGTATGACGTCACAATGTATTATGACGTCATAATGTATCCGCATTATGACAGCACAATATATTATGAGAGCGCAATTTGCAGGTTTCATGACCAATTTCGCTTACCCCAAGTTGTGTCACATCTGCTGCAGCATCATCAGCATGTATTATGACGTCAGAGTATATGATGACATCATAATTAGTATGCAGTATGATGTCACAATGTATTATGACGTCATAATGTATCCGCATTATGACATCACAATATATTATGAGAGCGCAACATGCAGGTATTATGACCAATTTCGCTTACCCCAATTTGTGTCACATCTACTGGAGCATCATGAGCATGTATTATGACGTCAGAGTATATGATGACATCATAATTAGTATGCAGTATGACGTCACAATGTATTATGACGTCATAATGTATCCGCATTATGACATCACAATATATTATGAGAGCGCAACATGCAGGTATTATGAGCAATTTCTCTTACCCCAATTTTTGTCAAATCGACTGGAGAATCATGAGCATGTATTAAAACGTCACAGTATATGATGACATCATAATTAGTATGCACTATGACGTCACAATGCATTATGACCTCATAATGTATCCGCATTATGACAGCACATTATATTATGAGAGCGCAATTTGCAGGTTTCATGACCAATTTCGCTTACCCCAATTTGTGTCACATCTACTGCAGCATCATCAGCATGTATTATGACGTCAGAGTATATGATGACATCATAATTAGTATGCAGTATGATGTCACAATGTATTATGACGTCATAATGTATCCGCATTATGACATCACAATATATTATGAGAGCGCAACATGCAGGTATTATGAGCAATTTCTCTTACCCCAATTTGTGTCACATCTACTGGAGCATCATGAGCATGTGTTATGACGTCACAGTATATGATGACATCATAATTAGTATGCAGTATGACGTCACAATGTATTATGACGTCATAATGTATCCGCATTATGACATCACAATATATTATGAGAGCGCAATTTGCAGGTTTCATGACCAATTTCGCTTACCCCAATTTGTGTCACATCTACTGCAGCATCATCAGCATGTATTATGACGTCAGAGTATATGATGACATCATAATGAGTATGCAGTATGACGTCACAATGTATTATGACGTCATAATGTATCCGCATTATGACATCACAATATATTATGAGAGCGCAACATGCAGGTATTATGAGCAATTTCTCTTACCGCAATTTGTGTCAAATCTACTGGAGAATCATGAGCATGTATTATGACGTCACAGTATATGATGACATCATAATTAGTATGCACTATGACGTCACAATGTATTATGACGTCATAATGTATCCGCATTATGACATCACAATATATTATGAGAGCGCAACATGCAGGTATTATGAGCAATTTCTCTTACCCCAATTTGTGTCACATCTACTGGAGCATCATGAGCATGTATTATGACGTCAGAGTATATGATGACATCATAATTAGTATGCAGTATGACGTCACAATGTATTATGACGTCATAATGTATCCGCATTATGACATCACAATATATTATGAGAGCGCAATTTGCAGGTTTCATGACCAATTTCGCTTACCCCAATTTGTGTCAAATCTACTGGAGAATCATGAGCATGTATTATGACGTCACAGTATATGATGACATCATAATTAATATGCAGTATGACGTCACAATGTATTATGACGTCATAATGTATCCGCATTATGACATCACAATATATTATGAGAGCGCAACATGCAGGTATTATGAGCAATTTCTCTTGCCCCAATTTGTGTCACATCTACTGGAGCATCATGAGCATGTATTATGACGTCACAGTATATGATGACATCATAATTAGTATGCAGTATGACGTCACAATGTATTATGACGTCATAATGTATCCGCATTATGACATCACAACATATTATGAGAGCGCAACATGCAGGTATTATGACCAATTTCGCTAACCCCAATTTGTGTCACATCTACTGGAGCATCATGAGCATGTATTATGACGTCACAATATATGATGACATCATAATTAGTATGCAGTATGAAGTCACAATGTATTATGACGTCATAATGTATCCGCATTATGACATCACAAAATATTATGAGAGCGCAACATGCAGGTATTATGAGCAATTTCTCTTACCCCAATTTGTGTCACATCTACTGGAGCATCATGAGCATGTATTATGACGAATCAGTATATGATGACATCATAATTAGTATGCGGTATGACGTCACAATGTATTATGACGTCATAATGTATCCGCATTATGACAGCACAATATATTATGAGAGCGCAATTTGCAGGTTTCATGACCAATTTCGCTTACCCCAATTTGTGTCACATCTACTGCAGCATCATCAGCATGTATTATGACATAAGAGTATATGATGACATCATAATTTGTATGCAGTATGACGTCACAATGTATTATGACATCATAATGTATCCGCATTATGACATCACAATATATTATGAGAGCGCAACATGTAGGTATTATGAGCAATTTCTCTTACCCCAATTTGTGTCAAATCTACTGGAGAATCATGAGCATGTATTATGACGTCACAGTATATGATGACATCATAATTAGTATGCAGTATGACGTCACAATGTATTATGACGTCATAATGTATCCGCATTATGACATCACAATATATTATGAGAGCGCAATTTGCAGGTTTCATGACCAATTTCGCTTACCCCAATTTGTGTCACATCTACTGCAGCATCATCAGCATGTATTATGACGTCAGAGTATATGATGACATCATAATTAGTATGCAGTATGACGTCACAATGTATTATGACGTCATAATGTATCCGCGTTATGACATCACAATATATTATGAGAGCGCAACATGCAGGTATTATGAGCAATTTCTCTTACCCCAATTTGTGTCACATCTACTGGAGCATCATGAGCATGTATTATGACGTCACAGTATATGATGACATCATAATTAGTATGCAGTATGACGTCACAATGTATTATGACGTCATAATGTATCCGCATTATGACAGCACAATATATTATGAGAGCGCAATTTGCAGGTTTCATGACCAATTTCGCTGAGCCCAATTTGTGTCACATCTACTGCAGAATCATCAGCATGTATTATGACGTCAGAGTATATGATGACATCATAATTAGTATGCAGTATGATGTCACAATGTATTATGACGTCATAATGTATCCGCATTATGACATCACAATATATTATGAGAGCGCAACATGCAGGTATTATGACCAATTTCGCTTACCCCAATTTGTGTCACATCTACTGGAGCATCATGAGCATGTATTATGACGTCACAGTATATGATGACATCATAATTAGTATGCAGTATGACGTCGCAATATATTATGACGTCATAATGTATCCGCATTATGACATCACAATATATTATGAGAGCGCAACATGCAGGTATTATGAGCAATTTCTCTTACCCCAATTTGTGTCAAATCTACTGGAGAATCATGAGCATGTATTATGACGTCACAGTATATGATGACATCATAATTAGTATGCACTATGACGTCAGAATGTATTATGACGTCATAATGTATCCGCATTATGACAGCACAATATATTATGAGAGTGCAATTTGCAGGTTTCATGACCAATTTCGCTTACCCCAATTTGTGTCACATCTACTGCAGCATCATCAGCATGTATTATGACGTCAGAGTATATGATGACATCATAATTAGTATGCAGTATGATGTCACAATGTATTATGACGTCATAATATATCCGCATTATGACATCACAATATATTATGAGAGCGCAACATGCAGGTATTATGACCAATTTCGCTTTCCCCAATTTGTGTCACATCTACTGGAGCATCATGAGCATGTATTATGACGTCACAGTATATGATGACATCATAATTAGTATGCAGTATGAAGTCACAATGTATTATGACGTCATAATGTATCCGCATTATGACATCACAATATATTATGAGAGCGCAACATGCAGGTATTATGAGTAATTTCTCTTACCCCAATTTGTGTCACATCTACTGGAGCATCATGAGCATGTATTATGACGTCACAGTATATGATGACATCATAATTAGTATGCAGTATGACGTCACAATGTATTTTGACGTCATAATGTATCCGCATTATGACATCACAATATATTATGAGAGCACAATTTGCAGGTTTCATGACCAATTTCTCTTACCCCAATTTGTGTCACATCTACTGCAGCAGCATCAGCATGTATTATGACGTCAGAGTATATGATGACATCATAATTAGTATGCAGTATGACGTCACAATGTATTATGACGTCATAATGTATCCGCATTATGACATCACAATATATTATGAGAGCGCAACATGCAGGTATTATGAGCAATTTCTCTTACCCCAATTTGTGTCAAATCTACTGGAGAATCTTGAGCATGTATTATGACGTCACAGTATATGATGACATCATAATTAGTATGCAGTATGACGTCACAATGTATTATGACGTCATAATGTATCCGCATTATGACATCACAATATATTATGAGAGCGCAATTTGCAGGTTTCATGACCAATTTCGCTTACCCCAATTTGTGTCACATCTACTGCAGCATCATCAGCATGTATTATGACGTCAGAGTATATGATGACATCATAATTAGTATGCAGTATGACGTCACAATGTATTATGACGTCATAATGTATCCGCATTATGACATCACAATATATTATGAGAGCGCAACATGCAGGTATTATGAGCAATTTCTCTTCCCCCAATTTGTGTCACATCTACTGGAGCATCATGAGCATGTATTATGACGTCACAGTATGTGATGACATCATAATTAGTATGCAGTATGACGTCACAATGTATTATGACGTCATAATGTATCCGCATTATGACAGCACAATATATTATGAGAGCGCAATTTGCAGGTTTCATGACCAATTTCGCTTACCCCAATTTGTGTCACATCTACTGCAGCATCATCAGCATGTATTATGACGTCAGAGTATATGATGACATCATAATTAGTATGCAGTATGACGTCACAATATATTATGACGTCATAATGTATCCGCATTATGACATCACAATATATTATGAGAGCGCAACATGCAGGTATTATGACCAATTTCGCTTACCCCAATTTGTGTCACATCTACTGGAGCATCATGAGCATGTATTATGACGTCACAGTATATGATGACATCATAATTAGTATGCAGTATGAAGTCACAATGTATTATGACGTCATAATGTATCCGCATTATGACATCACAATATATTATGAGAGCGCATCATGCAGGTATTATGAGCAATTTCTCTTACCCCAATTTGTGTCACATCTACTGGAGCATCATGAGCATGTATTATGACGTCACAGTATATGATGACATCATAATTAGTATGCAGTATGACGTGACAATGTATTATGACGTCATAATGTATCCGCATTATGACAGCACAATATATAATGAGAGCGCAATTTGCAGGTTTCATGACCAATTTCGCTTACCCCAATTTGTGTCACATCTACTGCAGCATCATCAGCATGTATTATGACGTCAGAGTATATGATGACATCATAATTTGTATGCAGTATGACGTCACAATGTATTATGACGTCATAATGTATCCGCATTATGACATCACAATATATTATGAGAGCGCAACATGCAGGTATTATGACCAATTTCGCTTACCCCAATTTGTGTCACATCTACTGGAGCATCATGAGCATGTATTATGACGTCACAGTATATGATGACATCATATTTAGTATGCAGTATGACGTCACAATGTATTATGACGTCATAATGTATCCGCATTATGACATCACAATATATTATGAGAGCGCAACATGCAGGTATTATGAGCAATTTCTCTTACCCCAATTTGTGTCAAATCTACTGGAGAATCATGAGCATGTATTATGACGTCACAGTATATGATGACATCATAATTTGTATGCAGTATGACGTCACAATGTATTATGACGTCATAATGTATCCGCATTATGACATCACAATATATTATGAGAGCGCAATTTGCAGGTTTCATGACCAATTTCGCTTACCCCAATTTGTGTCACATCTACTGCAGCATCATCAGCATGTATTATGATGTCAGAGTATATGATGACATCATAATTAGTATGCAGTATGATGTCACAATGCATTATGACGTCATAATGTATCCGCATTATGACATCACAATATATTATGAGAGCGCAACATGCAGGTATTATGACCAATTTCGCTTACCCCAATTTGTGTCACATCTACTGGAGCATCATGAGCATGTATTATGACGTCAGAGTATATGATGACATCATAATTAGTATGCAGTATGACGTCACAATGTATTATGACGTCATAATGTATCCGCATTATGACATCCCAATATATTATGAGAGCGCAACATGCAGGTATTATGACCAATTTCGCTTACCGCAATTTGTGTCCCATCTACTGGAGCATCATGAGCATGTATTATGACGTCACAGTATATGATGACATCATAATTAGTATGCAGTATGAAGTCACAATGTATTATGACGTCATAATGTATCCGCATTATGACATCACAATATATTATGAGAAGGCAACATGCAGGTATTATGAGCAATTTCTCTTACCCCAATTTGTGTCACATCTACTGGAGCATCATGAGCATGTATTATGACGTCACAGTATATGATGACATCATAATTAGTATGCACTATGACGTCACAATGCATTATGACGTCATAATGTATCCGCATTATGACAGCACAATATGTTATGAGAGCGCAATTTGCAGGTTTCATGACCAATTTCGCTTACCCCAATTTGTGCCACATCTACTGCAGCATCATCAGCATGTATTAAGACGTCAGAGTATATGATGACATCATAATTAGTATGCAGTATGATGTCACAATGTATTATGACGTCATAATGTATCCGCATTATGACATCACAATATATTATGAGAGCGTAACATGCAGGTATTATGAGCAATTTCTCTTACCCCAATTTGTGTCACATCTACTGGAGCATCATGAGCATGTATTATGACGTCAGAGTATATGATGACATCATAATTAGTATGCAGTATGACGTCACAATGTATTATGACGTCATAATGTATCCGCATTAGGACATCACACTATATTAAGAGAGCGCAACATGCAGGTATTACGAGCAATTTCTCTTGCCCCAATTTGTGTCACATCTACTGGAGCATCATGAGCATGTATTATGACGTCACAGTATATGATGACATCATAATTAATATGCAGTATGACGTCACAATATATTATGACGTCATAATGTATCCGCATTATGACAGCACAATATATTATGAGAGCGCAATTTGCAGGTTTCATGACCAATTTCGCTTACACCAATTTGTGTCACATGTACTGCAGCATCATCAGCATGTATTATGACGTCAGAGTATATGATGACATCATAATTAGTATGCAGTATGATGTCACAATGTATTATGACGTCATAATGTATCCGCATTATGACATCACAATATATTATGAGAGCGCAACATGCAGGTATTATGACCAATTTCGCTTACCCCAATTTGTGTCACATCTACTGGAGCATCATGAGCATGTATTATGACGTCACAGTATATGATGACATCATAATTAGTATGCAGTATGAAGTCACAATGTATTATGACGTCATAATGTATCCGCATTATGACATCACAATATATTATGAGAGCGCAACATGCAGGTATTATGAGCAATTTCTCTTACCCCAATTTGTGTCACATCTACTGGAGCATCATGAGCATGTATTATGACGTCACAGTATATGATGACATCATAATTAGTATGCAGTATGACGTCACAATGTATTATGACGTCATAATGTATCCGCATTATGACATCACAATATATTATGAGAGCGCAATTTGCAGGTTTCATGACCAATTTCGCTTACCCCAATTTGTGTCACATCTACTGCAGCATCATCAGCATGTATTATGACGTCAGAGTATATGATGACATCATAATTAGTATGCAGTATGATGTCACAATGTATTATGACGATATAATGTATCCGCATTATGACATCACAATATATAATGAGGGCGCAACATGCAGGTATTATGACCAATTTCGCTTACCCCAATTTGTGTCACATCTACTGGAGCATCATGAGCATGTATTATGACGTCAGAGTACATGATGACATCATAATTAGTATGCAGTATGACGTCACAATGTATTATGACGTCATAATGTATCCGCATTATGACATCACAATATATTATGACAGCGCAACATGCAGGTTTTATGAGCAATTTCTCTTACCCCAATTTGTGTCAAATCTACTGGAGAACCATGAGCATGTATTATGACGTCACAGTATATGATGACATCATAATTAGTATGCACTATGACGTCACAATGTATTATGACGTCATAATGTATCCACATTATGACATCACAATATATTATGAGAGCGCAATTTGCAGGTTTCATGACCAATTTCGCTTACCCCAATTTGTGTCACATCTACTGCAGCATCATCAGCATGTATTATGACGTCAGAGTATATGATGACATCATAATTAGTATGCAGTATGATGTCACAATGTATTATGACGTCATAATGTATCCGCATTATGACATCACAATATATTATGAGAGCGCAACATGCAGGTATTATGACCAATTTCGCTTACCCCAATTTGTGTCACATCTACTGGAGCATCATGAGCATGTATTATGACGTCAGAGTATATGATGACATCATAATTAGTATGCAGTATGAAGTCACAATGTATTATGACGTCATAATGTATCCGCATTATGACAGCACAATATATTATGAGAGCGCAACATGCAGGTATTATGACCAATTTCGCTTACCCCAATTTGTGTCACATCTACTGGAGCATCATGAGCATGTATTATGACGTCAGAGTATATGATGACATCATAATTAATATGCAGTATGACATCACAATGTATTTTGACGTCATAATGTATCCGCATTATGACATCACAATATATTATGAGAGCGCAATTTGCAGGTTTCATGACCAATTTCGCTTACCCCAATTTGTGTCACATCTACTGCAGCATCATCAGCATGTATTATGACGTCAGAGTATATGATGACATCATAATTAGTATGCAGTATGATGTCACAATGTATTATGACGTCATAATGTATCCGCATTATGACATCACAATATATTATGAGAGCGCAACATGCAGGTATTATGACCTATTTCGCTTACCCCAATTTGTGTCACGTCTACTGGAGCATCATGAGCATGTATTTTGACGTCACAGTATATGATGACATCATAATTAGTATGCAGTATGAAGTCACAATGTATTATGACGTCATAATGTATCCGCATTATGACAGCACAATATATTATGAGAGCGCAACATGCAGGTATTATGAGCAATTTCTCTTACCCCAATTTGTGTCACATCTACTGGAGCATCATGAGCATGTATTATGACGTCACAGTATATGATGACATCATAATTAGTATGCAGTATGACGTCACAATGTATTATGACGTCATAATGTATCCGCATTATGACATCACAATATATTATGAGAGCGCAATTTGCAGGTTTCATGACCAATTTCGCTTACCCCAATTTTTGTCACATCTACTGGAGAATCATGAGCATGTATTATGACGTCACAGTATATGATGACATCATAATTAGTATGCAGTATGACGTCACAATGTATTATGACGTCATAATGTATCCGCATTATGACATCACAATATATTATGAGAGCGCAATGTGCAGGTTTCATGACCAATTTCGCTTACCCCAATTTGTGTCACATCTACTGCAGCATCATCAGCATGTATTATGACGTCAGAGTATATGATGACATCATAATTAGTATGCAGTATGATGTCACAATGTATTATGACGTCATAATGTATCCGCATTATGACATCACAATATATTATGAGAGCGCAACATGCAGGTATTATGACCAATTTCGCTTACCCCAATTTGTGTCACATCTACTGGAGCATCATGAGCATGTATTATGACGTCACAGTAAATGATGACATCATAATTAGTATGCAGTATGAAGTCACAATGTATTATGACGTCATAATGTATCCGCTTTATGACATCACAATATATTATGAGAGCGCAACATGCAGGTATTATGAGCAATTTCTCTTACCCCAATTTGTGTCAAATCTACTGGAGAATCATGAGCATGTATTATGACGTCACAGTATATGATGACATCATAATTAGTATGCAGTATGACGTCACAATGTATTATGACGTCATAATGTATCCGCATTATGACATCACAATATATTATGAGAGCGCAATTTGCAGGTTTCATGACCAATTTCGCTTACCCCAATTTGTGTCACATCTACTGCAGCATCATCAGCATGTATTATGACGTCAGAGTATATGATGACATCATAATTAGTATGCAGTATGACGTCACAATGTATTATGACGTCATAATGTATCCGCATTATGACATCACAATATATTATGAGAGCGCAACATGCAGGTATTATGAGCAATTTCTCTTCCCCCAATTTGTGTCACATCTACTGGAGCATCATGAGCATGTATTATGACGACACAGTATGTGATGACATCATAATTAGTATGCAGTATGACGTCACAATGTATTATGACGTCATAATGTATCCGCATTATGACAGCACAATATATTATGAGAGCGCAATTTGCAGGTTTCATGACCAATTTCGCTTACCCCAATTTGTGTCACATGTACTGCAGCATCATCAGCATGTATTATGACGTCAGAGTATATGATGACATCATAATTAGTATGCAGTATGATGTCACACTGTATTATGACGTCATAATGTATCCGCATTATGACATCACAATATATTATGAGAGCGCAACATGCAGGTATTATGACCAATTTCGCTTACCCCAATTTGTGTCACATCTACTGGAGCATCATGAGCATGTATTATGACGTCACAGTATATGATGACATCATAATTAGTATGCAGTATGAAGTCACAATGTATTATGACGTCATAATGTATCCGCATTATGACATCACAATATATTATGAGAGCGCAACATGCAGGTATTATGAGCAATTTCTCTTACCCCAATTTGTGTCACATCTACTGGAGCATCATGAGCATGTATTATGACGTCACAGTATATGATGACATCATAATTAGTATGCAGTATGACGTCACAATGTATTATGACGTCATAATGTATCCGCATTATGACATCACAATATATTATGAGAGCGCAATTTGCAGGTTTCATGACCAATTTCGCTTACCCCAATTTGTGTCACATCTACTGCAGCATCATCAGCATGTATTATGACGTCAGAGTATATGATGACATCATAATTAGTATGCAGTATGATGTCACAATGTATTATGACGATATAATGTATCCGCATTATGACATCACAATATATAATGAGGGCGCAACATGCAGGTATTATGACCAATTTCGCTTACCCCAATTTGTGTCACATCTACTGGAGCATCATGAGCATGTATTATGACGTCAGAGTACATGATGACATCATAATTAGTATGCAGTATGACGTCACAATGTATTATGACGTCATAATGTATCCGCATTATGACATCACAATATATTATGACAGCGCAACATGCAGGTTTTATGAGCAATTTCTCTTACCCCAATTTGTGTCAAATCTACTGGAGAACCATGAGCATGTATTATGACGTCACAGTATATGATGACATCATAATTAGTATGCACTATGACGTCACAATGTATTATGACGTCATAATGTATCCACATTATGACATCACAATATATTATGAGAGCGCAATTTGCAGATTTCATGACCAATTTCGCTTACCCCAATTTGTGTCACATCTACTGCAGCATCATCAGCATGTATTATGACGTCAGAGTATATGATGACATCATAATTAGTATGCAGTATGATGTCACAATGTATTATGATGTCATAATGTATCCGCATTATGACATCACAATATATTATGAGAGCGCAACATGCAGGTATTATGACCAATTTCGCTTACCCCAATTTGTGTCACATCTACTGGAGCATCATGAGCATGTATTATGACGTCAGAGTATATGATGACATCATAATTAGTATGCAGTATGAAGTCACAATGTATTATGACGTCATAATGTATCCGCATTATGACAGCACAATATATTATGAGAGCGCAACATGCAGGTATTATGACCAATTTCGCTTACCCCAATTTGTGTCACATCTACTGGAGCATCATGAGCATGTATTATGACGTCAGAGTATATGATGACATCATAATTAATATGCAGTATGACGTCACAATGTATTTTGACGTCATAATGTATCCGCATTATGACATCACAATATATTATGAGAGCGCAATTTGCAGGTTTCATGACCAATTTCGCTTACCCCAATTTGTGTCACATCTACTGCAGCATCATCAGCATGTATTATGACGTCAGAGTATATGATGACATCATAATTAGTATGCAGTATGATGTCACAATGTATTATGACGTCATAATGTATCCGCATTATGACATCACAATATATTATGAGAGCGCAACATGCAGGTATTATGACCTATTTCGCTTTCCCCAATTTGTGTCACGTCTACTGGAGCATCATGAGCATGTATTTTGACGTCACAGTATATGATGACATCATAATTAGTATGCAGTATGAAGTCACAATGTATTATGACGTCATAATGTATCCGCATTATGACAGCACAATATATTATGAGAGCGCAACATGCAGGTATTATGAGCAATTTCTCTTACCCCAATTTGTGTCACATCTACTGGAGCATCATGAGCATGTATTATGACGTCACAGTATATGATGACATCATAATTAGTATGCAGTATGACGTCACAATGTATTATGACGTCATAATGTATCCGCATTATGACATCACAATATATTATGAGAGCGCAATTTGCAGGTTTCATGACCAATTTCGCTTACCCCAATTTTTGTCACATCTACTGGAGAATCATGAGCATGTATTATGACGTCACAGTATATGATGACATCATAATTAGTATGCAGTATGACGTCACAATGTATTATGACGTCATAGTGTATCCGCATTATGACATCACAATATATTATGAGAGCGCAATGTGCAGGTTTCATGACCAATTTCGCTTACCCCAATTTGTGTCACATCTACTGCAGCATCATCAGCATGTATTATGACGTCAGAGTATATGATGACATCATAATTAGTATGCAGTATGATGTCACAATGTATTATGACGTCATAATGTATCCGCATTATGACATCACAATATATTATGAGAGCGCAACATGCAGGTATTATGACCAATTTCGCTTACCCCAATTTGTGTCACATCTACTGGAGCATCATGAGCATGTATTATGACGTCACAGTAAATGATGACATCATAATTAGTATGCAGTATGAAGTCACAATGTATTATGACGTCATAATGTATCCGCTTTATGACATCACAATATATTATGAGAGCGCAACATGCAGGTATTATGAGCAATTTCTCTTACCCCAATTTGTGTCAAATCTACTGGAGAATCATGAGCATGTATTATGACGTCACAGTATATGATGACATCATAATTAGTATGCAGTATGACGTCACAATGTATTATGACGTCATAATGTATCCGCATTATGACATCACAATATATTATGAGAGCGCAATTTGCAGGTTTCATGACCAATTTCGCTTACCCCAATTTGTGTCACATCTACTGCAGCATCATCAGCATGTATTATGACGTCAGAGTATATGATGACATCATAATTAGTATGCAGTATGACGTCACAATGTATTATGACGTCATAATGTATCCGCATTATGACATCACAATATATTATGAGAGCGCAACATGCAGGTATTATGAGCAATTTCTCTTCCCCCAATTTGTGTCACATCTACTGGAGCATCATGAGCATGTATTATGACGACACAGTATGTGATGACATCATAATTAGTATGCAGTATGACGTCACAATGTATTATGACGTCATAATGTATCCGCATTATGACAGCACAATATATTATGAGAGCGCAATTTGCAGGTTTCATGACCAATTTCGCTTACCCCAATTTGTGTCACATGTACTGCAGCATCATCAGCATGTATTATGACGTCAGAGTATATGATGACATCATAATTAGTATGCAGTATGATGTCACAATGTATTATGACGTCATAATGTATCCGCATTATGACATCACAATATATTATGAGAGCGCAACATGCAGGTATTATGACCAATTTCGCTTACCCCAATTTGTGTCACATCTACTGGAGCATCATGAGCATGTATTATGACGTCACAGTATATGATGACATCATAATTAGTATGCAGTATGACGTCACAATGTATTATGACGTCATAATGTATCCGCATTATGACATCACAATATATTATGAGAGCGCAATTTGCAGGTTTCATGACCAATTTCGCTTACCCCAATTTGTGTCACATCTACTGCAGCATCATCAGCATGTATTATGACGTCAGAGTATATGATGACATCATAATTAGTATGCAGTATGATGTCACAATGTATTATGACGATATAATGTATCCGCATTATGACATCACAATATATAATGAGGGCGCAACATGCAGGTATTATGAGCAATTTCTCTTACCCAATTTGTGTCACATCTACTGGAGCATCATGAGCATGTATTATGACGTCAGAGTATATGATGACATCATAATTAGTATGCAGTATGACGTCACAATGTATTATGACGTCATAATGTATCCGCATTATGACATCACAATATATTATGAGAGCGCAACATGCAGGTTTTATGAGCAATTTCTCTTACCCCAATTTGTGTCAAATCTACTGGAGAACCATGAGCATGTATTATGACGTCACAGTATATGATGACATCATAATTAGTATGCACTATGACGTCACAATGTATTATGACGTCATAATGTATCCACATTATGACATCACAATATATTATGAGAGCGCAATTTGCAGGTTTCATGACCAATTTCGCTTACCCCAATTTGTGTCACATCTACTGCAGCATCATCAGCATGTATTATGACGTCAGAGTATATGATGACATCATAATTAGTATGCAGTATGATGTCACAATGTATTATGACGTCATAATGTATCCACATTATGACATCACAATATATTATGAGAGCGCAACATGCAGGTATTATGACCAATTTCGCTTACCCCAATTTGTGTCACATCTACTGGAGCATCATGAGCATGTATTATGACGTCAGAGTATATGATGACATCATAATTAGTATGCAGTATGAAGTCACAATGTATTATGACGTCATAATGTATCCGCATTATGACAGCACAATATATTATGAGAGCGCAACATGCAGGTATTATGACCAATTTCGCTTACCCCAATTTGTGTCACATCTACTGGAGCATCATGAGCATGTATTATGACGTCAGAGTATATGATGACATCATAATTAGTATGCAGTATGACGTCACAATGTATTTTGAAGTCATAATGTATCCGCATTATGACATCACAATATATTATGAGAGCGCAATTTGCAGGTTTCATGACCAATTTCGCTTACCCCAATTTGTGTCACATCTACTGCAGCATCATCAGCATGTATTATGACGTCAGAGTATATGATGACATCATAATTAGTATGCAGTATGATGTCACAATGTATTATGACGTCATAATGTATCCGCATTATGACATCACAATATATTATGAGAGCGCAACATGCAGGTATTATGACCTATTTCGCTTACCCCAATTTGTGTCACGTCAACTGGAGCATCATGAGCATGTATTATGACGTCACAGTATATGATGACATCATAATTAGTATGCAGTATGAAGTCACAATGTATTATGACGTCATAATGTATCCGCATTATGACAGCACAATATATTATGAGAGCGCAACATGCAGGTATTATGAGCAATTTCCCTTACCCCAATTTGTGTCACATCTACTGGAGCATCATGAGCATGTATTATGACGTCACAGTATATGATGACATCATAATTAGTATGCAGTATGACGTCACAATGTATTATGACGTCATAATGTATCCGCATTATGACATCACAATATATTATGAGAGCGCAATTTGCAGGTTTCATGACCAATTTCGCTTACCCCAATTTGTGTCACATCTACTGGAGAATCATGAGCATGTATTATGACGTCACAGTATATGATGACATCATAATTAGTATGCAGTATGACGTCACAATGTATTATGACGTCATAATGTATCCGCATTATGACATCACAATATATTATGAGAGCGCAATGTGCAGGTTTCATGACCAATTTCGCTTACCCCAATTTGTGTCACATCTACTGCAGCATCATCAGCATGTATTATGACGTCAGAGTATATGATGACATCATAATTAGTATGCAGTATGATGTCACAATGTATTATGACGTCATAATGTATCCGCATTATGACATCACAATATATTATGAGAGCGCAACATGCAGGTATTATGACCAATTTCGCTTACCCCAATTTGTGTCACATCTACTGGAGCATCATGAGCATGCATTATGACGTCACAGTAAATGATGACATCATAATTAGTATGCAGTATGAAGTCACAATGTATTATGACGTCATAATGTATCCGCATTATGACATCACAATATATTATGAGAGCGCAACATGCAGGTATTATGAGCAATTTCTCTTACCCCAATTTGTGTCAAATCTACTGGAGAATCATGAGCATGTATTATGACGTCACAGTATATGATGACATCATAATTAGTATGCAGTATGACGTCACAATGTATTATGACGTCATAATGTATCCGCATTATGACATCACAATATATTATGAGAGCGCAATTTGCAGGTTTCATGACCAATTTCGCTTACCCCAATTTGTGTCACATCTACTGCAGCATCATCAGCATGTATTATGACGTCAGAGTATATGATGACATCATAATTAGTATGCAGTATGACGTCACAATGTATTATGACGTCATAATGTATCCGCATTATGACATCACAATATATTATGAGAGCGCAACATGCAGGTATTATGAGCAATTTCTCTTCCCCCAATTTGTGTCACATCTACTGGAGCATCATGAGCATGTATTATGACGTCACAGTATGTGATGACATCATAATTAGTATGCAGTATGACGTCACAATGTATTATGACGTCATAATGTATCCGCATTATGACAGCACAATATATTATGAGAGCGCAATTTGCAGGTTTCATGACCAATTTCGCTTACCCCAATTTGTGTCACATGTACTGCAGCATCATCAGCATGTATTATGACGTCAGAGTATATGATGACATCATAATTAGTATGCAGTATGATGTCACAATGTATTATGACGTCATAATGTATCCGCATTATGACATCACAATATATTATGAGAGCGCAACATGCAGGTATTATGACCAATTTCGCTTACCCCAATTTGTGTCACATCTACTGGAGCATCATGAGCATGTATTATGACGTCACAGTATATGATGACATCATAATTAGTATGCAGTATGAAGTCACAATGTATTATGACGTCATAATGTATCCGCATTATGACATCACAATATATTATGAGAGCGCAACATGCAGGTATTATGAGCAATTTCTCTTACCCCAATTTGTGTCACATCTACTGGAGCATCATGACCATGTATTATGACGTCACAGTATATGATGACATCATAATTAGTATGCAGTATGACGTCACAATGTATTATGACGTCATAATGTATCCGCATTATGACATCACAATATATTATGAGAGCGCAATTTGCAGGTTTCATGACCAATTTCGCTTACCCCAATTTGTGTCACATCTACTGCAGCATCATCAGCATGTATTATGACGTCAGAGTATATGATGACATCATAATTAGTATGCAGTATGATGTCACAATGTATTATGACGATATAATGTATCCGCATTATGACATCACAATATATAATGAGGGCGCAACATGCAGGTATTATGACCAATTTCGCTTACCCCAATTTGTGTCACATCTACTGGAGCATCATGAGCATGTATTATGACGTCAGAGTATATGATGACATCATAATTAGTATGCAGTATGACGTCACAATGTATTATGACGTCATAATGTATCCGCATTATGACATCACAATATATTATGAGAGCGCAACATGCAGGTTTTATGAGCAATTTCTCTTACCCCAATTTGTGTCAAATCTACTGGAGAACCATGAGCATGTATTATGACGTCACAGTATATGATGACATCATAATTAGTATGCACTATGACGTCACAATGTATTATGACGTCATAATGTATCCACATTATGACATCACAATATATTATGAGAGCGCAATTTGCAGGTTTCATGACCAATTTCGCTTACCCCAATTTGTGTCACATCTACTGCAGCATCATCAGCATGTATTATGACGTCAGAGTATATGATGACATCATAATTAGTATGCAGTATGATGTCACAATGTATTATGACGTCATAATGTATCCGCATTATGACATCACAATATATTATGAGAGCGCAACATGCAGGTATTATGACCAATTTCGCTTACCCCAATTTGTGTCACATCTACTGGAGCATCATGAGCATGTATTATGACGTCAGAGTATATGATGACATCATAATTAGTATGCAGTATGAAGTCACAATGTATTATGACGTCATAATGTATCCGCATTATGACAGCACAATATATTATGAGAGCGCAACATGCAGGTATTATGACCAATTTCGCTTACCCCAATTTGTGTCACATCTACTGGAGCATCATGAGCATGTATTATGACGTCAGAGTATATGATGACATCATAATTAGTATGCAGTATGACGTCACAATGTATTTTGACGTCATAATGTATCCGCATTATGACAGCACAATATATTATGAGAGCGCAATTTGCAGGTTTCATGACCAATTTCGCTTACCCCAATTTGTGTCACATCTACTGGAGAATCATGAGCATGTATTATGACGTCACAGTATATGATGACATCATAATTAGTATGCAGTATGACGTCACAATGTATTATGACGTCATAATGTATCCGCATTATGACATCACAATATATTATGAGAGCGCAATGTGCAGGTTTCATGACCAATTTCGCTTACCCCAATTTGTGTCACATCTACTGCAGCATCATCAGCATGTATTATGACGTCAGAGTATATGATGACATCATAATTAGTATGCAGTATGATGTCACAATGTATTATGACGTCATAATGTATCCGCATTATGACATCACAATATATTATGAGAGCGCAACATGCAGGTATTATGACCAATTTCGCTTACCCCAATTTGTGTCACATCTACTGGAGCATCATGAGCATGTATTATGACGTCACAGTAAATGATGACATCATAATTAGTATGCAGTATGAAGTCACAATGTATTATGACGTCATAATGTATCCGCATTATGACATCACAATATATTATGAGAGCGCAACATGCAGGTATTATGAGCAATTTCTCTTACCCCAATTTGTGTCAAATCTACTGGAGAATCATGAGCATGTATTATGACGTCACAGTATATGATGACATCATAATTAGTATGCAGTATGACGTCACAATGTATTATGACGTCATAATGTATCCGCATTATGACATCACAATATATTATGAGAGCGCAATTTGCAGGTTTCATGACCAATTTCGCTTACCCCAATTTGTGTCACATCTACTGCAGCATCATCAGCATGTATTATGACGTCAGAGTATATGATGACATCATAATTAGTATGCAGTATGACGTCACAATGTATTATGACGTCATAATGTATCCGCATTATGACATCACAATATATTATGAGAGCGCAACATGCAGGTATTATGAGCAATTTCTCTTCCCCCAATTTGTGTCACATCTACTGGAGCATCATGAGCATGTATTATGACGTCACAGTATGTGATGACATCATAATTAGTATGCAGTATGACGTCACAATGTATTATGACGTCATAATGTATCCGCATTATGACAGCACAATATATTATGAGAGCGCAATTTGCAGGTTTCATGACCAATTTCGCTTACCCCAATTTGTGTCACATGTACTGCAGCATCATCAGCATGTATTATGACGTCAGAGTATATGATGACATCATAATTAGTATGCAGTATGATGTCACAATGTATTATGACGTCATAATGTATCCGCATTATGACATCACAATATATTATGAGAGCGCAACATGCAGGTATTATGACCAATTTCGCTTACCCCAATTTGTGTCACATCTACTGGAGCATCATGAGCATGTATTATGACGTCACAGTATATGATGACATCATAATTAGTATGCAGTATGAAGTCACAATGTATTATGACGTCATAATGTATCCGCATTATGACATCACAATATATTATGAGAGCGCAACATGCAGGTATTATGAGCAATTTCTCTTACCCCAATTTGTGTCACATCTACTGGAGCATCATGACCATGTATTATGACGTCACAGTATATGATGACATCATAATTAGTATGCAGTATGACGTCACAATGTATTATGACGTCATAATGTATCCGCATTATGACATCACAATATATTATGAGAGCGCAATTTGCAGGTTTCATGACCAATTTCGCTTACCCCAATTTGTGTCACATCTACTGCAGCATCATCAGCATGTATTATGACGTCAGAGTATATGATGACATCATAATTAGTATGCAGTATGATGTCACAATGTATTATGACGATATAATGTATCCGCATTATGACATCACAATATATAATGAGGGCGCAACATGCAGGTATTATGACCAATTTCGCTTACCCCAATTTGTGTCACATCTACTGGAGCATCATGAGCATGTATTATGACGTCAGAGTATATGATGACATCATAATTAGTATGCAGTATGACGTCACAATGTATTATGACGTCATAATGTATCCGCATTATGACATCACAATATATTATGAGAGCGCAACATGCAGGTTTTATGAGCAATTTCTCTTACCCCAATTTGTGTCAAATCTACTGGAGAACCATGAGCATGTATTATGACGTCACAGTATATGATGACATCATAATTAGTATGCACTATGACGTCACAATGTATTATGACGTCATAATGTATCCACATTATGACATCACAATATATTATGAGAGCGCAATTTGCAGGTTTCATGACCAATTTCGCTTACCCCAATTTGTGTCACATCTACTGCAGCATCATCAGCATGTATTATGACGTCAGAGTATATGATGACATCATAATTAGTATGCAGTATGATGTCACAATGTATTATGACGTCATAATGTATCCGCATTATGACATCACAATATATTATGAGAGCGCAACATGCAGGTATTATGACCTATTTCGCTTACCCCAATTTGTGTCACGTCTACTGGAGCATCATGAGCATGTATTTTGACGTCACAGTATATGATGACATCATAATTAGTATGCAGTATGAAGTCACAATGTATTATGACGTCATAATGTATCCGCATTATGACAGCACAATATATTATGAGAGCGCAATTTGCAGGTTTCATGACCAATTTCGCTTACCCCAATTTGTGTCACATCTACTGGAGAATCATGAGCATGTATTATGACGTCACAGTATATGATGACATCATAATTAGTATGCAGTATGACGTCACAATGTATTATGACGTCATAATGTATCCGCATTATGACATCACAATATATTATGAGAGCGCAATGTGCAGGTTTCATGACCAATTTCGCTTACCCCAATTTGTGTCACATCTACTGCAGCATCATCAGCATGTATTATGACGTCAGAGTATATGATGACATCATAATTAGTATGCAGTATGATGTCACAATGTATTATGACGTCATAATGTATCCGCATTATGACATCACAATATATTATGAGAGCGCAACATGCAGGTATTATGACCAATTTCGCTTACCCCAATTTGTGTCACATCTACTGGAGCATCATGAGCATGTATTATGACGTCACAGTAAATGATGACATCATAATTAGTATGCAGTATGAAGTCACAATGTATTATGACGTCATAATGTATCCGCATTATGACATCACAATATATTATGAGAGCGCAACATGCAGGTATTATGAGCAATTTCTCTTACCCCAATTTGTGTCAAATCTACTGGAGAATCATGAGCATGTATTATGACGTCACAGTATATGATGACATCATAATTAGTATGCAGTATGACGTCACAATGTATTATGACGTCATAATGTATCCGCATTATGACATCACAATATATTATGAGAGCGCAATTTGCAGGTTTCATGACCAATTTCGCTTACCCCAATTTGTGTCACATCTACTGCAGCATCATCAGCATGTATTATGACGTCAGAGTATATGATGACATCATAATTAGTATGCAGTATGACGTCACAATGTATTATGACGTCATAATGTATCCGCATTATGACATCACAATATATTATGAGAGCGCAACATGCAGGTATTATGAGCAATTTCTCTTCCCCCAATTTGTGTCACATCTACTGGAGCATCATGAGCATTTATTATGACGTCACAGTATGTGATGACATCATAATTAGTATGCAGTATGACGTCACAATGTATTATGACGTCATAATGTATCCGCATTATGACAGCACAATATATTATGAGAGCGCAATTTGCAGGTTTCATGACCAATTTCGCTTACCCCAATTTGTGTCACATGTACTGCAGCATCATCAGCATGTATTATGACGTCAGACTATATGATGACATCATAATTAGTATGCAGTATGATGTCACAATGTATTATGACGTCATAATGTATCCGCATTATGACATCACAATATATTATGAGAGCGCAACATGCAGGTATTATGACCAATTTCGCTTACCCCAATTTGTGTCACATCTACTGGAGCATCATGAGCATGTATTATGACGTCACAGTATATGATGACATCATAATTAGTATGCAGTATGAAGTCACAATGTATTATGACGTCATAATGTATCCGCATTATGACATCACAATATATTATGAGAGAGCAACATGCAGGTATTATGAGCAATTTCTCTTACCCCAATTTGTGTCACATCTACTGGAGCATCATGAGCATGTATTATGACGTCACAGTATATGATGACATCATAATTAGTATGCAGTATGACGTCACAATGTATTATGACGTCATAATGTATCCGCATTATGACATCACAATATATTATGAGAGCGCAATTTGCAGGTTTCATGACCAATTTCGCTTACCCCAATTTGTGTCACATCTACTGCAGCATCATCAGCATGTATTATGACGTCAGAGTATATGATGACATCATAATTAGTATGCAGTATGAAGTCACAATGTATTATGACGTCATAATGTATCCGCATTATGACAGCACAATATATTATGAGAGCGCAACATGCAGGTATTATGACCAATTTCGCTTACCCCAATTTGTGTCACATCTACTGGAGCATCATGAGCATGTATTATGACGTCAGAGTATATGATGACATCATAATTAGTATGCAGTATGACGTCACAATGTATTTTGACGTCATAATGTATCCGCATTATGACATCACAATATATTATGAGAGCGCAATTTGCAGGTTTCATGACAAATTTCGCTTACCCCAATTTGTGTCACATCTACTGCAGCATCATCAGCATGTATTATGACGTCAGAGTATATGATGACATCATAATTAGTATGCAGTATGATGTCACAATGTATTATGACGTCATAATGTATCCGCATTATGACATCACAATATATTATGAGAGCGCAACATGCAGGTATTATGACCTATTTCGCTTACCCCAATTTGTGTCACGTCTACTGGAGCATCATGAGCATGTATTTTGACGTCACAGTATATGATGACATCATAATTAGTATGCAGTATGAAGTCACAATGTATTATGACGTCATAATGTATCCGCATTATGACAGCACAATATATTATGAGAGCGCAACATGCAGGTATTATGAGCAATTTCTCTTACCCCAATTTGTGTCACATCTACTGGAGCATCATGAGCATGTATTATGACGTCACAGTATATGATGACATCATAATTAGTATGCAGTATGACGTCACAATGTATTATGACGTCATAATGTATCCGCATTATGACATCACAATATATTATGAGAGCGCAATTTGCAGGTTTCATGACCAATTTCGCTTACCCCAATTTGTGTCACATCTACTGGAGAATCATGAGCATGTATTATGACGTCACAGTATATGATGACATCATAATTAGTATGCAGTATGACGTCACAATGTATTATGACGTCATAATGTATCCGCATTATGACATCACAATATATTATGAGAGCGCAATGTGCAGGTTTCATGACCAATTTCGCTTACCCCAATTTGTGTCACATCTACTGCAGCATCATCAGCATGTATTATGACGTCAGAGTATATGATGACATCATAATTAGTATGCAGTATGATGTCACAATGTATTATGACGTCATAATGTATCCGCATTATGACATCACAATATATTATGAGAGCGCAACATGCGGGTATTATGACCAATTTCGCTTACCCCAATTTGTGTCACATCTACTGGAGCATCATGAGCATGTATTATGACGTCACAGTAAATGATGACATCATAATTAGTATGCAGTATGAAGTCACAATGTATTATGACGTCATAATGTATCCGCATTATGACATCACAATATATTATGAGAGCGCAACATGCAGGTATTATGAGCAATTTCTCTTACCCCAATTTGTGTCAAATCTACTGGAGAATCATGAGCATGTATTATGACGTCACAGTATATGATGACATCATAATTAGTATGCAGTATGACGTCACAATGTATTATGACGTCATAATGTATCCGCATTATGACATCACAATATATTATGAGAGCGCAATTTGCAGGTTTCATGACCAATTTCGCTTACCCCAATTTGTGTCACATCTACTGCAGCATCATCAGCATGTATTATGACGTCAGAGTATATGATGACATCATAATTAGTATGCAGTATGACGTCACAATGTATTATGACGTCATAATGTATCCGCATTATGACATCACAATATATTATGAGAGCGCAACATGCAGGTATTATGAGCAATTTCTCTTCCCCCAATTTGTGTCACATCTACTGGAGCATCATGAGCATGTATTATGACGTCACAGTATGTGATGACATCATAATTAGAATGCAGTATGACGTCACAATGTATTATGACGTCATAATGTATCCGCATTATGACAGCACAATATATTATGAGAGCGCAATTTGCAGGTTTCATGACCAATTTCGCTTACCCCAATTTGTGTCACATCTACTGCAGCATCATCAGCATGTATTATGACGTCAGAGTATGTGATGACATCATAATTAGTATGCAGTATGACGTCACAATATATTATGACGTCATAATGTATCCGCATTATGACATCACAATATATTATGAGAGCGCAACATGCAGGTATTATGACCAATTTCGCTTACCCCAATTTGTGTCACATCTACTGGAGCATCATGAGCATGTATTATGACGTCACAGTATATGATGACATCATAATTAGTATGCAGTATGACGTGACAATGTATTATGACGTCATAATGTATCCGTATTATGACAGCACAATATATAATGAGAGCGCAATTTGCAGGTTTCATGACCAATTTCGCTTACCCCAATTTGTGTCACATCTACTGCAGCATCATCAGCATGTATTATGACGTCAGAGTATATGACGACATCATAATTTGTATGCAGTATGACGTCACAATGTATTATGACGTCATAATGTATCCGCATTATGACATTACAATATATTTTGAGAGCGCAACATGCAGGTATTATGAGCAATTTCTCTTACCCCAATTTGTGTCACATCTACTGGAGCATCATGAGCATGTATTATGACGTCAGAGTATATGATGACATCATAATTAGTATGCAGTATGATGTCACAATGTATTATGACGTCATAATGTATCCGCATTATGACAGCACAATATATTATGAGAGCGCAATTTGCAGGTTTCATGACCAATTTCGCTTACCCCAATTTGTGTCGCATCTACTGCAGCATCATCAGCATGTATTATGACGTCAGAGTATATGATGACATCATAATTAGTATGCAGTATGATGTCACAATATATTATGACGTCATAATGTATCCGCATTATGACATCACAATATATTATGAGAGCGCAACATGCAGGTATTATGACCAATTTCGCTTACCCCAATTTGTGTCACATCTACTGGAGCATCATGAGCATGTATTATGACGTCACAGTATATGATGACATCATATTTAGTATGCAGTATGAAGTCACAATGTATTATGACGTCATAATGTATCCGCATTATGACATCACAATATATTATGAGAGCGCAACATGCAGGTATTATGACCAATTTCGCTTACCCCAATTTGTGTCACATCTACTGGAGCATCATGAGCATGTATTATGACGTCAGAGTATATGATGACATCATAATTAGTATGCAGTATGACGTCACAATGTATTATGACGTCATAATGTATCCGCATTATGACATCACAATATATTATGAGAGCGCAATTTGCAGGTTTCATGACCAATTTCGCTTACCCCAATTTGTGTCACATCTACTGCAGCATCATCAGCATGTATTATGACGTCAGAGTATATGATGACATCATAATTAGTATGCAGTATGATGTCACAATGCATTATGACGTCATAATGTATCCGCATTATGACATCACAATATATTATGAGAGCGCAACATGCAGGTATTATGACCAATTTCGCTTACCCCAATTTGTGTCACATCTACTGGAGCATCATGAGCATGTATTATGACGTCAGAGTATATGATGAAATCATAATTAGTATGCAGTATGACGTCACAATGTATTATGACGTCATAATGTATCCGCATTATGACATCCCAATATATTATGAGAGCGCAACATGCAGGTATTATGACCAATTTCGCTTACCCCAATTTGTGTCCCATCTACTGGAGCATCATGAGCATGTATTATGACGTCACAGTATATGATGACATCATAATTAGTATGCAGTATGACGTCACAATGTATTATGACGTCATAATGTATCCGCATTATGACAGCACAATATATTATGAGAGCGCAATTTGCAGGTTTCATGACCAATTTCGCTTACCCCAATTTGTGTCACATCTACTGCAGCATCATCAGCATGTATTATGACGTCAGAGTATATGATGACATCATAATTAGTATGCAGTATGATGTCACAATATATTATGACGTCATAATGTATCCGCATTATGACATCACAATATATTATGAGAGCGCAACATGCAGGTATTATGACCAATTTCGCTTACCCCAATTTGTGTCACATCTACTGGAGCATCATGAGCATGTATTATGACGTCAGAGTATATGATGACATCATAATTAGTATGCAGTATGACGTCACAATGTATTATGATGTCATAATGTATCCGCATTATGACAGCACAATATATTATGAGAGCGCAACATGCAGGTATTATGAGCAATTTCGCTTACCCCAATTTGTGTCACACCTACTGCAGCATCATCAGCATGTATTATGACGTCAGAGTATATGATGACATCATAATTAGTATGCAGTATGACGTCACAATGTATTATGACGTCATAATGTATCCGCATTATGACATCACAATATATTACGAGAGCGCAATTTGCAGGTTTCATGACCAATTTCGCTTACCCCACCTTGTGTCACATCTACTGCAGCATCATCAGCATGTATTATGACGTCAGAGTATATGATGACATCATAATTAGTATGCAGTATGATGTCACAATGTATTATGACGTCATAATGTATCCGCATTATGACATCACAATATATTATGAGAGCGCAACATGCAGGTATTATGACCAATTTCGCTTACCCCAATTTGTGTCACATCTACTGGAGCATCATGAGCATGTATTATGACGTCACAGTATATGATGACATCATAAATAGTATGCAGTATGACGTCACAATGTATTATGACGTCATAATGTATCCGCATTATGACAGCACAATATATTATGAGAGCACAATTTGCAGGTTTCATGACCAATTTCGCTTACCCCAATTTGTGTCACATCTACTGCAGCATCATCAGCATGTATTATGACGTCAGAGTATATGATGACATCATAATTAGTATGCAGTATGATGTCACAATGTATTATGACGTCATAATGTATCCGCATTATGACATCACAATATATTATGAGAGCGCAACATGCAGGTATTATGACCAATTTCGCTTACCCCAATTTGTGTCACATCTACTGGAGCATCATGAGCATGTATTATGACGTCACAGTATATGATGACATCATAATTAGTATGCAGTATGAAGTCACAATGTATTATGACGTCATAATGTATCCGCATTATGACATCACAATATATTATGAGAGCGCAACATGCAGGTATTATGACCAATTTCCCTTGCCCCAATTTGTGTCACATCTACTGGAGCATCATGAGCATGTATTATGACGTCAGAGTATATGATGACATCATAATTAGTATGCAGTATGACGTCACAATGTATTATGACGTCATAATGTATCCGCATTATGACATCACAATATATTATGAGAGCGCAATTTGCAGGATTCATGACCAATTTCGCTTACCCCAATTTGTGTCACATCTACTGCAGCATCATCAGCATGTATTATGACGTCAGAGTATATGATGACATCATAATTAGTATGCAGTATGATGTCACAATGTATTATGACGTCATAATGTATCCGCATTATGACACCACAATATATTATGAGAGCGCAACATGCAGGTATTATGACCTATTTCGCTTACCCCAATTTGTGTCACATCTACTGGAGCATCATGAGCATGTATTATGACGTCACAGTATATGATGACATCATAATTAGTATGCAGTATGACGTCACAATGTATTATGACGTCATAATGTATCCGCATTATGACATCACAATATATTATGAGAGCGCAATTTGCAGGTTTCATGACCAATTTCGCTTACCCCAATTTGTGTCACATCTACTGCACCATCATCAGCATGTATTATGACGTCAGAGTATATGATGACATCATAATTAGTATGCAGTATGATGTCACAATGTATTATGACGTCATAATGTATCCGCATTATGACATCACAATATATTATGAGAGCGCAACATGCAGGTATTATGACCAATTTCGCTTACCCCAATTTGTGTCACATCCACTGGAGCATCATGAGCATGTATTATGACGTCACAGTATATGATGACATCATAATTAGTATGCAGTATGAAGTCACAATGTATTATGACGTCATAATGTATCCGCATTATGACATCACAATATATTATGAGAGCGCAACATGCAGGTATTATGAGCAATTTCTCTTACCCTAATTTGTGTCAAATCTACTGGAGAATCATGAGCATGTATTATGACGTCACAGTATATGATGACATCATAATTAGTATGCACTATGACGTCACAATGTATTATGACGTCATAATGTATCCGCATTATGACATCACAATATATTATGAGAGCGCAATTTGCAGGTTTCATGACCAATTTCGCTTACCCCAATTTGTGTCACATCTACTGCAGCATCATCAGCATGTATTATGACGTCAGAGTATATGATGACATCATAATTAGTATGCAGTATGATGTCACAATGTATTATGACGTCATAATGTATCCGCATTATGACATCTCAATATATTATGAGAGCGCAACATGCAGGTATTATGACCAATTTCGCTTACCCCAATTTGTGTCACATCTACTGGAGCATCATGAGCATGTATTATGACGTCAGAGTATATGATGACATCATAATTAGTATGCAGTATGACGTCACAATGTATTATGACGTCATAATGTATCCGCATTATGACAGCACAATATATTATGAGAGCGCAACATGCAGGTACTATGAGCAATTTCGCTTACCCCAATTTGTGTCACATCTACTGCAGCATCATCAGCATGTATTATGACGTCAGAGTATATGATGACATCATAATTAGTATGCAGTATGACGTCACAATGTCTTATGACGTCATAATGTATCCGCATTATGACATCACAATATATTATGAGAGCGCAATTTGCAGGTTTCATGACCAATTTCGCTTACCCCAATTTGTGTCACATCTACTGCAGCATCATCAGCATGTATTATGACGTCAGAGTATATGATGACATCATAATTAGTATGCAGTATGATGTCACAATGTATTATGACGTCATAATGTATCCGCATTATGACATCACAATATATTATGAGAGCGCAACATGCAGGTATTATGACCAATTTCGCTTACCCCAATTTGTGTCACATCTACTGGTGCATCATGAGCATGTAATATGACGTCACACTATATGATGACATCACAATTAGTATGCAGTATGAAGTCACAATGTATTATGACGTCATAATGTATCCGCATTATGACATCACAATATATTATGAGAGCGCAACATGCAGGTATTATGAGCAATTTCTCTTACCCCAATTTGTGTCACATCTACTGGAGCATCATGAGCATGTATTATGACGTCACAGTATATGATGACATCATAAATAGTATGCAGTATGACGTCACAATGTATTATGACGTCATAATGTATCCGCATTATGACAGCACAATATATTATGAGAGCGCAATTTGCAGGTTTCATGACCAATTTCGCTTACCCCAATTTGTGTCACATCTACTGCAGCATTATCAGCATGTATTATGACGTCAGAGTATATGATGACATCATAATTAGTATGCAGTATGATGTCATAATGTATTATGACGTCATAATGTATCCGCATTATGACAACACAATATATTATGAGAGCGCAACATGCAGGTATTATGAGCAATTTCTCGTACCCCAATTTGTGTCACATCTACTGGAGCATCATGAGCATGTATTATGACGTCAGAGTTTATGATGACATCATAATTAGTATGCAGTATGACGTCACAATGTATTATGACGTCATAATGTATCCGCATTACGACATCATAATATATTATGAGAGCGCAATTTGCAGGTTTCATGACCAATTTCGCTTACCACAATTTGGGTCACATCTACTGCAGCATCATCAGCATGTATTATGACGTCAGAGTATATGATGACATCATAATTAGTATGCAGTATGATGTCACAATGTATTATGACGTCATAATGTATCCGCATTATGACATCACAATATATTATGAGAGCGCAACATGCAGGTATTATGACCAATTTCGCTTACCCCAATTTGTGTCACATCTACTGGAGCATCATGAGCGTCTATTATGACGTCACAGTATATGATGACATCATAATTAGTATGCATTATGAAGTCACAATGTATTATGACGTCATAATGTATCCGCATTATGACAGCACAATATATTATGAGAGCGCAACATGCAGGTATTATGAGCAATTTCTCTTACCCCAATTTGTGTCAAATCTACTGGAGAATCATGAGCATGTATTATGACGTCACAGTATATGATGACATCATAATTAGTATGCACTATGACGTCACAATGTATTATGACGTCATAATGTACCCGCATTATGACATCACAATATATTATGAGAGCGCAATTTGCAGGTTTCATGACCAATTTCGCTTACCCCAATTTGTGTCACATCTACTGCAGCATCATCAGCATGTATTATGACGTCAGAGTATATGATGACATCATAATTAGTATGCAGTATGATGTCACAATGTATTATGACGTCATAATGTATCCGCATTATGACATCACAATATATTATGAGAGCGCAACATGCAGGTATTATGACCAATTTCACTTACCCCAATTTGTGTCACATCTACTGGAGCATCATGAGCATGTATTATGACGTCAGAGTATATGATGACATCATAATTAGTATGCAGTATGACGTCACAATGTATTATGACGTCATAATGTATCCGCATTATGACAGCACAATATATTATGAGAGCGCAACATGCAGGTATTATGAGCAATTTCGCTTACCCCAATTTGTGTCACATCTACTGCAGCATCATCAGCATGTATTATGACGTCAGAGTATATGATGACATCATAATTAGTATGCAGTATGACGTCACAATGTATTATGACGTCATAATGTATCCGCATTATGACATCACAATATATTATGAGAGCGCAATTTGCAGGTTTCATGACCAATTTCGCTTACCCCAATTTGTGTCACATCTACTGCAGCATCATCAGCATGTATTATGACGTCAGAGTATATGATGACATCATAATTAGTATGCAGTATGATGTCACAATGTATTATGACGTCATAATGTATCCGCATTATGACATCACAATATATTATGAGAGCGCAACATGCAGGTATTATGACCAATTTCGCTTACCCCAATTTGTGTCACATCTACTGCAGCATCATCAGCATGTATTATGACGTCAGAGTATATGATGACATCATAATTAGTATGCAGTATGATGTCACAATGTATTATGACGTCATAATGTATCCGCATTATGACATCACAATATATTATGAGAGCACAACATGCAGGTATTATGAGCAATTTCTCTTACCCCAATTTGTGTCACATCTACTGGAGCATCATGAGCATGTATTATGACGTCACAGTATATGATGACATCATAATTAGTATGCAGTATGACGTCACAATGTATTATGACGTCATAATGTATCCGCATTATGACATCACAATATATTATGAGAGCGCAATTTGCAGGTTTCATGACCAATTTCGCTTACCCCAATTTGTGTCACATCTACTGCAGCATTATCAGCATGTATTATGACGTCAGAGTATATGATGACATCACAATTAGTATGCAGTATGAAGTCTCAATGTATTATGACGTCATAATGTATCCGCATTATGACATCACAATATATTATGAGAGCGCAACATGCAGGTATTATGAGCAATTTCTCTTACCCCAATTTGTGTCACATCTACTGGAGCATCATGAGCATGTATTATGACGTCAGAGTTTATGATGACATCATAATTAGAATGCAGTATGACGTCACAATGTATTATGACGTCATAATGTATCCGCATTATGACATCATAATATATTATGAGAGCGCAATTTGCAGGTTTCATGACCAATTTCGCTTACCCCAATTTGTGTCACATCTACTGCAGCATCATCAGCATGTATTATGACGTCAGAGTATATGATGACATCATAATTAGTATGCAGTATGATGTCACAATGTATTATGACGTCATAATGTATCCGCATTATGACATCACAATATATTATGAGAGCGCAACATGCAGGTATTATGACCAATTTCGCTTACCCCAATTTGTGTCACATCTACTGGAGCATCATGAGCATGTATTATGACGTCACAGTATATGATGACATCATAATTAGTATGCAGTATGAAGTCACAATGTATTATGACGTCATAATGTATCCGCATTATGACAGCACAATATATTATGAGAGCGCAACATGCAGGTATTATGAACAATTTCTCTTACCCCAATTTGTGTCACATCTACTGGAGCATCATGAGCATGTATTATGACGTCAGAGTATATGATGACATCATAATTAGTATGCAGTATGACGTCACAATGTATTATGACGTCATAATGTATCCGCATTATGACATCACAATATATTATGAGAGCGCAATTTGCAGGTTTCATGACCAATTTCGCTTACCCCAATTTGTGTCAAATCTACTGGAGAATCATGAGCATGTATTATGACGCCACAGTATATGATGACATCATAATTAGTATGTAGTATGACGTCACAATGTATTATGACGTCATAATGTATCCGCCTTATAACATCACACTATATTATGAGAGCGCAACATGCAGGTATTATGAGCAATTTCTCTTACCCCAATTTGTGTCACATCTACTGGAGCATCATGAGCATGTATTATGACGTCACAGTATATGATGACATCATAATTAGTATGCAGTATGACCTCACTATGTATTATGACGTCATAATGTATCCGCATTATGACAGCACAATATATTATGAGAGCGCAATTTGCAGGTTTCATGACCAATTTCGCTTACCCCAATTTGTGTCACATCTACTGCAGCATCATCAGCATGTATTATGACATCAGAGTATATGATGACATCATAATTAGTATGCAGTATGATGTCACAATGTATTATGACGTCATAATGTATCCGCATTATGACATCACAATATATTATGAGAGCGCAACATGCAGGTATTATGACCAATTTCGCTTACCCCAATTTGTGTCACATCTACTGGAGCATCATGAGCATGTATTATGACGTCACAGTATATGATGACATCATAATTAATATGCAATATGAAGTCACAATGTATTATGACGTCATAATGTATCCGCATTATGACATCACAATATATTATGAGAGCGCAACATGCAGGTATTATGAGCAATTTCTCTTACCCCAATTTGTGTCAAATCTACTGGAGAATCATGAGCATGTATTATGACGTCACAGTATATGATGACATAATAATTAGTATGCACTATGACGTCACAATGTATTATGACGTCATAATGTATCGAGCATTATGACATCACAATATATTATGAGAGCGCAATTTGCAGGTTTCATGACCAATTTCGCTTACCCCAATTTGTGTCACATCTACTGCAGCATCATCAGCATGTATTATGACGTCAGAGTATATGATGACATCATAATTAGTATGCAGTATGATGTCACAATGTATTATGACGTCATAATGTATCCGTATTATGACATCACAATATATTATGAGAGCGCAACATGCAGGTATTATGACCAATTTCGCTTACCCCAATTTGTGTCACATCTACTGGAGCATCATGAGCATGTGTTATGACGTCAGAGTATATGATGACATCATAATTAGTATGCAGTATGACGTCACAATGTATTATGACGTCATAATGTATCCGCATTATGACATCACAATATATTATGAGAGCGCAACATGCAGGTATTATGACCAATTTCGCTTACCCCAATTTGTGTCACATCTACTGCAGCATCATCAGCATGTATTATGACGTCAGAGTATATGATGACATCATAATTAGTATGCAGTATGACGTCACAATGTATTATGACGTCATAATGTATCCGCATTATGACATCACAATATATTATGAGAGCGCAATTTGCAGGTTTCATGACCAATTTCGCTTACCCCAATTTGTGTCACATCTACTGCAGCATCATCAGCATGTATTATGACGTGAGAGTATATGATGACATCATAATTAGTATGCAGTATGATGTCACAATGTATTATGACGTCATAATGTATCCGCATTATGACATCACAATATATTATGAGAGCGCAACATGCAGGTATTATGACCAATTTCGCTTACCCCAATTTGTGTCACATCTACTGGTGCATCATGAGCATGTATTATGACGTCACACTATATGATGACATCATAATTAGTATGCAGTATGAAGTCACAATGTATTATGACGTCATAATGTATCCGCATTATGACATCACAATATATTATGAGAGCGCAACATGCAGGTATTATGAGCAATTTCTCTTACCCCAATTTGTGTCACATCTACTGGAGCATCATGAGCATGTATTATGACGTCACAGTATATGATGACATCATAATTAGTATGCAGTATGACGTCACAATGTATTATGACGTCATAATGTATCCGCATTATGACATCACAATATATTATGAGAGCGCAATTTGCAGGTTTCATGACCAATTTCGCTTACCCCAATTTGTGTCACATCTACTGCAGCATTATCAGCATGTATTATGACGTCAGAGTATATGATGACATCATAATTAGTATGCAGTATGATGTCATAATGTATTATGACGTCATAATGTATCCGCATTATGACATCACAATATATTATGAGAGCGCAACATGCAGGTATTATGAGCAATTTCTCTTACCCCAGTTTGTGTCACATCTACTGGACCATCATGAGCATGTATTATGACGTCAGAGTTTATGATGACATCATAATTAGAATGCAGTATGACGTCACAATGTATTATGACGTCATAATGTATACGCATTATGACATCATAATATATTATGAGAGCGCAATTTGCAGGTTTCATGACCAATTTCGCTTACCCCAATTTGTGTCACATCTACTGCAGCATCATCAGCATGTATTATGACGTCAGAGTATATGATGACATCATAATTAGTATGCAGTATGATGTCACAATGTATTATGACGTCATAATGTATCCGCATTATGACATCACAATATATTATGAGAGCGCAACATGCAGGTATTATGACCAATTTCGCTTACCCCAATTTGTGTCACATCTACTGGAGCATCATGAGCATGTATTATGACGTCACAGTATATGATGACATCATAATTAGTATGCAGTATGAAGTCACAATGTATTATGACGTCATAATGAATCCGCATTATGACAGCACAATATATTATGAGAGCGCAACATGCAGGTATTATGAGCAATTTCTCTTACCCCAATTTGTGTCACATCTACTGGAGCATCATGAGCATGTATTATGACGTCAGAGTATATGATGACATCATAATTAGTATGCAGTATGACGTCACAATGTATTATGACGTCATAATGTATCCGCATTATTACATCACAATATATTATGAGAGCGCAAATTCCAGGTTTCATGACCAACTTCACTTACCCCAATTTGTGTCAAATCTACTGGAGAATCATGAGCATGTACTATGACGTCACAGTATATGATGACATCATAATTAGTATGCAGTATGACGTCACAATGTATTATGACGTCATAATGTGTCCGCATTATGACATCACAATATATTATGAGAGCGCAATTTGCAGGTTTCATGACCAATTTCGCTTACCACAATTTGTGTCACGTCTACTGCAGCATCATCAGCATGTATTATGACGTCAGAGTATATGATGACATCATAATTAGTATGCAGTATGATGTCACAATGTATTATGACGTCATAATGTATCCGCATTATGACATCACAATATATTTTGAGAGCGCAACATGCAGGTATTATGACCAATTTCGCTTACCCCAATTTGTGTCACATCTACTGGAGCATCATGAGCATGTATTATGACGTCACAGTATATGATGAGATCATAATTAGTATGCAGTATGACGTCACAATGTATTATGACGTCATAATGTATCCGCATTATGACATCACAATATATTATGAGAGCGAAACATGCAGGTATTATGAGCAATTTCTCTTACCCCAATTTGTGTCACATCTACTGCAGCATCATCAGCATGTATTATGACGTCACAGTATATGATGACATCATAATTAGTATGCAGTATGACGTCACAATGTATTATGACGTCATAATGTATCCGCATTATGACATCACAATATATTATGAGAGCGCAATTTGCAGGTTTCATGACCAATTTCGCTTACCCCAATTTGTGTCACATCTACTGCAGCATTATTAGCATGTATTATGACGTCAGAGTATATGATGACATCATAATTAGTATGCAGTATGATGTCATAATGTATTATGACGTCATAATGTATCCGCATTATGACATCACAATATATTATGAGAGCGCAACATGCAGGTATTATGAGCAATTTCTCTTACCCCAATTTGTGTCACATCTACTGGAGCATCATGAGCATGTATTATGACGTCAGAGTATATGATGACATCATAATTAGTATGCAGTATGACGTCACAATGTATTATGACGTCATAATGTATCTGCATTATGACATCACAATATATTATGAGAGCGCAATTTGCAGGTTTCATGACCAATTTCGCTTACCCCAATTTGTGTCACATCTACTGCAGCATCATCAGCATGTATTATGACGTCAGAGTATATGATGACATCATAATTAGTATGCAGTATGATGTCACAATGTATTATGACGTCATAATGTATCCGCATTATGACATCACAATATATTATGAGAGCGCAACATGCAGGTATTATGACCAATTTCGCTTACCCCAATTTGTGTCACATCTACTGGTGCATCATGAGCATGTATTATGACGTCACACTATATGATGACATCATAATTAGTATGCAGTATGAAGTAACAATGTATTATGACGTCATAATGTATCCGCATTATGACAGCACAATATATTATGAGAGCGCAACATGCAGGTATTATGAGCAATTTCTCTTACCACAATTTGTGTCACATCTACTGGAGCATCATGAGCATGTATTATGACGTCAGAGTATATGATGACATCATAATTAGTATGCAGTATGACGTCACAATGTATTATGACGTCATAATGTATCCGCATTATGACATCACAATATATTATGAGAGCGCAAATTCCAGGTTTCATGACCAATTTCACTTACCCCAATTTGTGTCAAATCTACTGGAGAATCATGAGCATGTACTATGACGTCACAGTATATGATGACATCATAATTAGTATGCAGTATGACGTCACAATGTATTATGACGTCATAATGTATCCGCATTATGACATCACAATATATTATGAGAGCGCAACATGCAGGTATTATGAGCAATTTCTCTTACCCCAATTTGTGTCACATCTACTGGAGCATCATGAGCATGTATTATGACGTCACAGTATATGATGACATCATAATTAGTATGCAGTATGAAGTCACAATGTATTATGACGGCATAATGTATCCGCATTATGACATCACAATATATTATGAGAGCGCAACATGCAGGTATTATGAGCAATTTCTCTTACCCCAATTTGTGTCACATCTACTGGAGCATCATGAGCATGTATTATGACGTCACAGTATATGATGACGTCATAATTAGTATGCAGTATGACGTCACAATGTATTATGACGTCATAATGTATCCGCATTATGACAGCACAATATATTACGAGAGCGCAATTTGCAGGTTTCATGACCAATTTCGCTTACCCCAATTTGTGTCACATCTACTGCAGCATCATCAGCATGTATTATGACGTCAGAGTATATGATGACATCATAATTAGTATGCAGTGTGATGTCACAATGTATTATGACGTCATAATGTATCCGCATTATGACATCACAATATATTATGAGAGCGCAACATGCAGGTATTATGAGCAATTTCTCTTACCCCAATTTGTGTCACATCTACTGGAGCATCATGAGCATGTATTATGACGTCAGAGTATATGATGACATCATAATTAGTATGCAGTATGACGTCACAATGTATTATGACGTCATAATGTGTCCGCATTATGACATCACAATATATTATGAGAGCCCAATTTACAGGTTTCATGACCAATTTCGCTTACCACAATTTGTGTCACGTCTACTGCAGCATCATCAGCATGTATTATGACGTCAGAGTATATGATGACATCATAATTAGTATGCAGTATGATGTCACAATGTATTATGACGTCATAATGTATCCGCATTATGACATCACAATATATTTTGAGAGCGCAACATGCAGGTATTATGACCAATTTCGCTTACCCCAATTTGTGTCACATCTACTGGAGCATCATGAGCATGTATTATGACGTCACAGTATATGATGACATCATAATTAGTATGCAGTATGAAGTCACAATGTATTATGACGTCATAATGTATCCGCATTATGACAGCACAATATATTATGAGAGCGCAACATGCAGGTATTATGAGCAATTTCTCTTACCCCAATTTGTGTCACATCTACTGGAGCATCATGAGCATGTATTATGACGTCACAGTATATGATGAGATCATAATTAGTATGCAGTATGACGTCACAATGTATTATGACGTCATAATGTATCCGCATTATGACATCACAATATATTATGATAGCGAAACATGCAGGTATTATGAGCAATTTCTCTTACCCCAATTTGTGTCACATCTACTGGAGCATCATGAGCATGTATTATGACGTCACAGTATATGATGACATCATAATTAGTATGCAGTATGACGTCAGAATGTATTATGACGTCATAATGTATCCGCATTATGACATCTCAATGTATTATGAGAGCGCAATTTGCAGGTTTCATGACCAATTTCGCTTACCCCAATTTGTGTCACATCTACTGCAGCATTATCAGCATGTATTATGACGTCAGAGTATATGATGACATCATAATTAGTATGCAGTATGATGTCATAATGTATTATGACGTCATAATGTATCCGCATTATGACATCACAATATATTATGAGAGCGCAACATGCAGGTATTATGAGCAATTTCTCTTACCCCAATTTGTGTCACATCTACTGGAGCATCATGAGCATGTATTATGACGTCAGAGTATATGATGACATCATAATTAGTATGCAGTATGACGTCACAATGTATTATGACGTCATAATGTATCCGCATTATGACGTCATAATATATTATGAGAGCGCAATTTGCCGGTTTCATGACCAATTTCGCTTACCCCAATTTGTGTCACATCTACTGCAGCATCATCAGCATGTATTATGACGTCAGAGTATATGATGACATCATAATTAGTATGCAGTATGATGTCACAATGTATTATGACGTCATAATGTATCCGCATTATGACATCACAATATATTATGAGAGCGCAACATGCAGGTATTATGACCAATTTCGCTTACCCCAATTTGTGTCACATCTACTGGTGCATCATGAGCATGTATTATGACGTCACACTATATGATGACATCATAATTAGTATGCAGTATGAAGTCACAATGTATTATGACGTCATAATGTATCCGCATTATGACATCACAATATATTATGAGAGTGCAACATGCAGGTATTATGAGCAATTTCTCTTACCCCAATTTGTGTCACATCTACTGGAGCATCATGAGCATGTATTATGACGTCACAGTATATGATGACATCATAATTAGTATGCAGTATGACGTCACAATATATTATGACGTCATAATGTATCCGCATTATGACATCACAATATATTATGAGAGCGCATTTTGCAGGTTTCATGACCAATTTCGCTTACCCCAATTTGTGTCACATCTACTGCAGCATTATCAGCATGTATTATGACGTCAGAGTATATGATGACATCATAATTAGTATGCAGTATGATGTCATAATGTATTATGACGTCATAATGTATCCGCATTATGACATC
This sequence comes from Aotus nancymaae, assembly GCF_030222135.1. Lineage (NCBI taxonomy): Eukaryota > Metazoa > Chordata > Mammalia > Primates > Aotidae > Aotus > Aotus nancymaae. The sequence goes on along the minus strand of NW_026988511.1, from coordinate 11,309,268 downwards.
ACAATATATTATGAGAGCGCAACATGCAGGTATTATGAGCAATTTCTCTTACCCCAGTTTGTGTCACATCTACTGGAGCATCATGAGCATGTATTATGACGTCAGAGTTTATGATGACATCATAATTAGAATGCAGTATGACGTCACAATGTATTATGACGTCATAATGTATCCGCATTATGACATCATAATATATTATGAGAGCGCAATTTGCAGGTTTCATGACCAATTTCGCTTACCCCAATTTGTGTCACATCTACTGCAGCATCATCAGCATGTATTATGACGTCACAGTATATGATGACATCATAATTAGTATGCAGTATGATGTCACAATGTATTATGACGTCATAATGTATCCGCATTATGACATCACAATATATTATGAGAGCGCAACATGCAGGTATTATGACCAATTTCGCTTACCCCAATTTGTGTCACATCTACTGGAGCATCATGAGCATGTATTATGACGTCACAGTATATGATGACATCATAATTAGTATGCAGTATGAAGTCACAATGTATTATGACGTCATAATGTATCCGCATTATGACAGCACAATATATTATGAGAGCGCAACATGCAGGTATTATGAGCAATTTCTCTAACCACAATTTGTGTCACATCTACTGGAGCATCATGAGCATGTATTATGACGTCAGAGTATATGATGACATCATAATTAGTATGCAGTATGACGTCACAATGTATTATGACGTCATAATGTATCCGCATTATGACATCACAATATATTATGAGAGCGCAAATTCCAGGTTTCATGACCAATTTCACTTACCCCAATTTGTGTCAAATCTACTGGAGAATCATGAGCATGTACTATGACGTCACAGTATATGATGACATCATAATTAGTATGCAGTATGACGTCACAATGTATTATGACGTCATAATGTATCCGCATTATGACATCACAATATATTATGAGAGCGCAACATGCAGGTATTATGAGCAATTTCTCTTACCCCAATTTGTGTCACATCTACTGGAGCATCATGAGCATGTATTATGACGTCACAGTATATGATGACATCATAATTAGTATGCAGTATGAAGTCACAATGTATTATGACGGCATAATGTATCCGCATTATGACATCACAATATATTATGAGAGCGCAACATGCAGGTATTATGAGCAATTTCTCTTACCCCAATTTGTGTCACATCTACTGGAGCATCATGAGCATGTATTATGACGTCACAGTATATGATGACATCATAATTAGTATGCGGTATGACGTCACAATGTATTATGACGTCATAATGTATCCGCATTATGACAGCACAATATATTACGAGAGCGCAATTTGCAGGTTTCATGACCAATTTCGCTTACCCCAATTTGTGTCACATCTACTGCAGCATCATCAGCATGTATTATGACGTCAGAGTATATGATGACATCATAATTAGTATGCAGTGTGATGTCACAATGTATTATGACGTCATAATGTATCCGCATTATGACATCACAATATATTATGAGAGCGCAACATGCAGGTATTATGAGCAATTTCTCTTACCCCAATTTGTGTCACATCTACTGGAGCATCATGAGCATGTATTATGACGTCAGAGTATATGATGACATCATAATTAGTATGCAGTATGACGTCACAATGTATTATGACGTCATAATGTGTCCGCATTATGACATCACAATATATTATGAGAGCCCAATTTACAGGTTTCATGACCAATTTCGCTTACCACAATTTGTGTCACGTCTACTGCAGCATCATCAGCATGTATTATGACGTCAGAGTATATGATGACATCATAATTAGTATGCAGTATGATGTCACAATGTATTATGACGTCATAATGTATCCGCATTATGACATCACAATATATTTTGAGAGCGCAACATGCAGGTATTATGACCAATTTCGCTTACCCCAATTTGTGTCACATCTACTGGAGCATCATGAGCATGTATTATGACGTCACAGTATATGATGACATCATAATTAGTATGCAGTATGAAGTCACAATGTATTATGACGTCATAATGTATCCGCATTATGACAGCACAATATATTATGAGAGCGCAACATGCAGGTATTATGAGCAATTTCTCTTACCCCAATTTGTGTCACATCTACTGGAGCATCATGAGCATGTATTATGACGTCACAGTATATGATGAGATCATAATTAGTATGCAGTATGACGTCACAATATATTATGACGTCATAATGTATCCGCATTATGACATCACAATATATTATGATAGCGAAACATGCAGGTATTATGAGCAATTTCTCTTACCCCAATTTGTGTCACATCTACTGGAGCATCATGAGCATGTATTATGACGTCACAGTATATGATGACATCATAATTAGTATGCAGTATGACGTCAGAATGTATTATGACGTCATAATGTATCCGCATTATGACATCTCAATGTATTATGAGAGCGCAATTTGCAGGTTTCATGACCAATTTCGCTTACCCCAATTTGTGTCACATCTACTGCAGCATTATCAGCATGTATTATGACGTCAGAGTATATGATGACATCATAATTAGTATGCAGTATGATGTCATAATGTATTATGACGTCATAATGTATCCGCATTATGACATCACAATATATTATGAGAGCGCAACATGCAGGTATTATGAGCAATTTCTCTTACCCCAATTTGTGTCACATCTACTGGAGCATCATGAGCATGTATTATGACGTCAGAGTATATGATGACATCATAATTAGTATGCAGTATGACGTCACAATGTATTATGACGTCATAATGTATCCGCATTATGACGTCATAATATATTATGAGAGCGCAATTTGCCGGTTTCATGACCAATTTCGCTTACCCCAATTTGTGTCACATCTACTGCAGCATCATCAGCATGTATTATGACGTCAGAGTATATGATGACATCATAATTAGTATGCAGTATGATGTCACAATGTATTATGACGTCATAATGTATCCGCATTAAGACATCACAATATATTATGAGAGTGCAACATGCAGGTATTATGACCAATTTCGCTTACCCCAATTTGTGTCACATCTACTGGAGCATCATGAGCATGTATTATGACGTCAGAGTATATGATGACATCATAATTAGTATGCAGTATGACGTCACAATGTATTTTGACGTCATAATGTATCCGCATTATGACATCACAATATATTATGAGAGCGCAATTTGCAGGTTTCATGACCAATTTCGCTTACCCCAATTTGTGTCACATCTACTGCAGCATCATCAGCATGTATTATGACGTCAGAGTATATGATGACATCATAATTAGTATGCAGTATGATGTCACAATATATTATGACGTCATAATGTATCCGCATTATGACATCACAATATATTATGAGAGCGCAACATGCAGGTATTATGACCTATTTCGCTTACCCCAATTTGTGTCACGTCTACTGGAGCATCATGAGCATGTATTTTGACGTCACAGTATATGATGACATCATAATTAGTATGCAGTATGAAGTCACAATGTATTATGACGTCATAATGTATCCGCATTATGACAGCACAATATATTATGAGAGCGCAACATGCAGGTATTATGAGCAATTTCTCTTACCCCAATTTGTGTCACATCTACTGGAGCATCATGAGCATGTATTATGACGTCACAGTATATGATGACATCATAATTAGTATGCAGTATGATGTCACAATGTATTATGACGTCATAATGTATCCGCATTATGACATCACAATATATTATGAGAGCGCAACATGCAGGTATTATGACCAATTTCGCTTACCCCAATTTGTGTCACATCTACTGGAGCATCATGAGCATGTATTATGACGTCACAGTATATGATGACATCATAATTAGTATGCAGTATGAAGTCACAATGTATTATGACGTCATAATGTATCCGCATTATGACAGCACAATATATTATGAGAGCGCAACATGCAGGTATTATGAGCAATTTCTCTTACCCCAATTTGTGTCACATCTACTGGAGCATCATGAGCATGTATTATGACGTCACAGTATATGATGACATCATAATTAGTATGCAGTATGACGTCACAATGTATTATGACGTCATAATGTATCCGCATTATGACATCGCAATATATTATGAGAGCGCAATTTGCAGGTTTCATGACCAATTTCGCTTACCCCAATTTGTGTCAAATCTACTGGAGAAACATGAGCATGTATTATGACGTCACAGTATATGATGACATCATAATTAGTATGTAGTATGACGTCACAATGTATTATGAAGTCATAATGTATCCGCCTTATGACATCACACTATATTATGAGAGCGCAACATGCAGGTATTATGAGCAATTTCTCTTACCCCAACTTGTGTCACATCTACTGGAGCATCATGAGCATGTATTATGACGTCGCAGTATATGATGACATCATAATTAGTATGCAGTATGACCTCACAATGTATTATGACGTCATAATGTATCCGCATTATGACAGCACAATATATTATGAGAGCGCAATTTGCAGGTTTCATGACCAATTTCGCTTACCCCAATTTGTGTCACATCTACTGCAGCATCATCAGCATGTATTATGACGTCAGAGTATATGATGACATCATAATTAGTATGCAGTATGATGTCACAATGTATTATGACGTCATAATGTATCCGCATTATGACATCACAATATATTATGAGAGCGCAACATGCAGGTATTATGACCAATTTCGCTTACCCCAATTTGTGTCACATCTACTGGAGCATCATGAGCATGTATTATGACGTCAGAGTATATGATGACATCATAATTAGTATGCAGTATGAAGTCACAATGTATTATGACGTCATAATGTATCCACATTATGACAGCACAATATATTATGAGAGCGCAACATGCAGGTATTATGACCAATTTCGCTTACCCCAATTTGTGTCACATCTACTGGAGCATCATGAGCATGTATTATGACGTCAGAGTATATGATGACATCATAATTAGTATGCAGTATGACGTCACAATGTATTTTGACGTCATAATGTATCCGCATTATGACATCACAATATATTATGAGAGCGCAATTTGCAGGTTTCATGACCAATTTCGCTTACCCCAATTTGTGTCACATCTACTGCAGCATCATCAGCATGTATTATGACGTCAGAGTATATGATGACATCATAATTAGTATGCAGTATGATGTCACAATGTATTATGACGTCATAATGTATCCGCATTATGACATCACAATATATTATGAGAGCGCAACATGCAGGTATTATGAACTATTTCGCTTACCCCAATTTGTGTCACGTCTACTGGAGCATCATGAGCATGTATTTTGACGTCACAGTATATGATGACATCATAATTAGTATGCAGTATGAAGTCACAATGTATTATGACGTCATAATGTATCCGCATTATGACAGCACAATATATTATGAGAGCGCAACATGCAGGTATTATGAGCAATTTCTCTTACCCCAATTTGTGTCACATCTACTGGAGCATCATGAGCATGTATTATGACGTCACAGTATATGATGACATCATAATTAGTATGCAGTATGACGTCACAATGTATTATGACGTCATAATGTATCCGCATTATGACATCACAATATATTATGAGAGCGCAATTTGCAGGTTTCATGACCAATTTCGCTTACCCCAATTTGTGTCACATCTACTGGAGAATCATGAGCATGTATTATGACGTCACAGTATATGATGACATCATAATTAGTATGCAGTATGACGTCACAATGTATTATGACGTCATAATGTATCCGCATTATGACATCACAATATATTATGAGAGCGCAACATGCAGGTATTATGAGCAATTTCTCTTACCCCAATTTGTGTCACATCTACTGGAGAATCATGAGCATGTATTATGACGTCACAGTATATGATGACATCATAATTAGTATGCAGTATGACGTCACAATGTATTATGACGTCATAATGTATCCGCATTATGACATCACAATATATTATGAGAGCGCAATTTGCAGGTTTCATGACCAATTTCGCTTACCCCAATTTGTGTCACATCTACTGCACCATCATCAGCATGTATTATGACGTCAGAGTATATGATGACATCATAATTAGTATGCAGTATGATGTCACAATGTATTATGACGTCATAGTGTATCCGCATTATGACATCACAATATATTATGAGAGCGCAACATGCAGGTATTATGACCAATTTCGCTTACCCCAATTTGTGTCACATCTACTGGAGCATCATGAGCATGTATTATGACGTCACAGTAAATGATGACATCATAATTAGTATGCAGTATGAAGTCACAATGTATTATGACGTCATAATGTATCCGCATTATGACATCACAATATATTATGAGAGCGCAACATGCAGGTATTATGACCAATTTCGCTTACCCCAATTTGTGTCACATCTACTGGAGCATCATGAGCATGTATTATGACGTCAGAGTTTATGATGACATCATAATTAGTATGCAGTATGACGTCACAATGTATTATGATGTCATAATGTATCCGCATTATGACAGCACAATATATTTTGAGAGCGCAACATGCAGGTATTATGAGCAATTTCGCTTACCCCAATTTGTGTCACATCTACTGCAGCATCATCAGCATGTATTATGACGTCAGAGTATATGATGACATCATAATTAGTATGCAGTATTACGTCACAATGTATTATGACGTCATAATGTATCCGCATTATGACATCACAATATATTATGAGAGCGCAATTTGCAGGTTTCATGACCAATTTCGCTTACCCCACCTTGTGTCACATCTACTGCAGCATCATCAGCATGTATTATGACGTCAGAGTATATGATGACATCATAATTAGTATGCAGTATGATGTCACAATGTATTATGACGTCATAATGTATCCGCATTATGACATCACAATATATTATGAGAGCGCAACATGCAGGTATTATGACCAATTTCGCTTACCCCAATTTGTGTCACATCTACTGGTGCATCTTGAGCATGTATTATGACGTCACACTATATGATGACATCATAATTAGTATGCAGTATGAAGTCACAATGTATTATGACGTCATAATGTATCCGCATTATGACATCACAATATATTATGAGAGCGCAACATGCAGGTATTATGAGCAATTTCTCTTACCCCAATTTGTGTCACATCTACTGGAGCATCATGAGCATGTATTATGACGTCACAGTATATGATGACATCATAGTTAGTATGCACTATAACGTCACAATGTATTATGACGTCAAAATGTATCCACATTATGACATCACAATATATTATGAGAGCGCAATTTGCAGGTTTCATGACCAATTTCGCTTACCCCAATTTGTGTCACATCTACTGCAGCATCATCAGCATGTATTATGACGTCAGAGTATATGATGACATCATAATTAGTATGCAGTATGATGTCACAATGTATTATGACGTCATAATGTATCCGCATTATGACATCACAATATATTATGAGAGCGCAACATGCAGGTATTATGACCAATTTCGCTTACCCGAATTTGTGTCACATCTACTGGAGCATCATGAGCATGTATTATGACGTCACAGTATATGATGACATCATAATTAGTATGCAGTATGAAGTCACAATGTATTATGACGTCATAATGTATCCGCATTATGACATCACAATATATTATGAGAGCGCAACATGCAGGTATTATGACCAATTTCGCGTGCCCCAATTTGTGTCACATCTACTGGAGCATCATGAGCATGTATTATGACGTCAGAGTATATGATGACATCATAATTAGTATGCAGTATGACGTCACAATGTATTATGACGTCATAATGTATCCGCATTATGACATCACAATATATTATGAGAGCGCAACTTGCAGGATTCATGACCAATTTCGCTTACCCCAATTTGTGTCACATCTACTGCAGCATCATGAGCATGTATTATGACGTCAGAGTATATGATGACATCATAATTAGTATGCAGTATGACGTCACAATGTATTATGACGTCATAATGTATCCGCATTATGGCATCACAATATATTATGAGAGCGCAACATGCAGGTATTATGACCTATTTCGCTTACCCCAATTTGTGTCACATCTACTGGAGCATCATGAGCATGTATTATGACGTCACAGTATATGATGACATCATAATTAGTATGCAGTATGAAGTCACAATGTATTATGACGTCATAATGTATCCGCATTATGACAGCACAATATATTATGAGAGCGCAACATGCAGGTATTATGAGCAATTTCTCTTACCCCAATTTGTGTCACATCTACTGGAGCATCATGAGCATGTATTATGACGTCACAGTATATGATGACATCATAATTAGTATGCAGTATGACTTCACAATGTATTATGACGTCATAATGTATCCGCATTATGACATCACAATATATTATGAGAGCGCAATTTGCAGGTTTCATGACCAATTTCGCTTACCCCAATTTGTGTCAAATCTACTGGAGAATCATGAGCATGTATTATGACGTCACAGTATATGATGACATCATAATTAGTATGCAGTATGACGTCACAATGTATTATGACGTCATAATGTATCCGCATTATGACATCACAATATATTATGAGAGCGCAACATGCAGGTATTATGAGCAATTTCTCTTACCCCAATTTGTGTCACATCTACTGGAGAATCATGAGCATGTATTATGACGTCACAGTATATGATGACATCATAATTAGTATGCAGTATGACGTCACAATGTATTATGACGTCATAATGTATCCGCATTATGGCATCACAATATATTATGGGAGCGCAATTTGCAGGTTTCATGACCAATTTCGCTTACCCCAATTTGTGTCACATCTACTGCAGCATCATCAGCATGTATTATGACGTCAGAGTATATGATGACATCATAATTAGTATGCAGTATGATGTCACAATGTATTATGACGTCATAATGTATCCGCATTATGACATCACAATATATTATGAGAGCGCAACATGCAGGTATTATGACCAATTTCGCTTACCCCAATTTGTGTCACATCTACTGGAGCATCATGAGCATGTATTATGACGTCAGAGTATATGATGACATCATAATTAGTATGCAGTATGACGTCACAATGTATTATGACGTCATAATGTATCCGCATTATGACAGCACAATATATTATGAGAGCGCAACATGCAGGTACTATGAGCAATTTCGCTTACCACAATTTGTGTCACATCTACTGCAGCATCATCAGCATGTATTATGACGTCAGAGTATATGATGACATCATAATTAGTATGCAGTATGACGTCACAATGTCTTATGACGTCATAATGTATCCGCATTATGACATCACAATATATTATGAGAGCGCAATTTGCAGGTTTCATGACCAATTTCGCTTACCCCAATTTGTGTCACATCTACTGCAGCATCATCAGCATGTATTATGACGTCAGAGTATATGATGACATCATAATTAGTATGCAGTATGATGTCACAATGTATTATGACGTCATAATGTATCCACATTATGACATCACAATATATTATGAGAGCGCAACATGCAGGTATTATGACCAATTTCGCTTACCCCAATTTGTGTCACATCTACTGGTGCATCATGAGCATGTATTATGACGTCACACTATATGATGACATCACAATTAGTATGCAGTATGAAGTCTCAATGTATTATGACGTCATAATGTATCCGCATTATGACATCACAATATATTATGAGAGCGCAACATGCAGGTATTATGAGCAATTTCTCTTACCCCAATTTGTGTCACATCTACTGGAGCATCATGAGCATGTATTATGACGTCACAGTATATGATGACATCATAAATAGTATGCAGTATGACGTCACAATGTATTATGACGTCATAATGTATCCGCATTATGACAGCACAATATATTATGAGAGCGCAATTTGCAGGTTTCATGACCAATTTCGCTTACCCCAATTTGTGTCACATCTACTGCAGCATCATCAGCATGTATTATGACGTCAGAGTATATGATGACATCATAATTAGTATGCAGTATGATGTCACAATGTATTATGACGTCATAATGTATCCGCATTATGACATCACAATATATTATGAGAGCGCAACATGCAGGTATTATGACCAATTTCGCTTACCCCAATTTGTGTCACATCTACTGGAGCATCATGAGCATGTATTATGACGTCACAGTATATGATGACATCATAATTAGTATGCAGTATGAAGTCACAATGTATTATGACGTCATAATGTATCCGCATTATGACATCACAATATATTATGAGAGCGCAACATGCAGGTATTATGACCAATTTCCCTTGCCCCAATTTGTGTCACATCTACTGGAGCATCATGAGCATGTATTATGACGTCAGAGTATATGATGACATCATAATTAGTATGCAGTATGACGTCACAATGTATTATGACGTCATAATGTATCCGCATTATGACATCACAATATATTATGAGAGCGCAATTTGCAGGATTCATGACCAATTTCGCTTACCCCAATTTGTGTCACATCTACTGCAGCATCATCAGCATGTATTATGACGTCAGAGTATATGATGACATCATAATTAGTATGCAGTATGATGTCACAATGTATTATGACGTCATAATGTATCCGCATTATGACATCACAATATATTATGAGAGCGCAACATGCAGGTATTATGACCTATTTCGCTTACCCCAATTTGTGTCACATCTACTGGAGCATCATGAGCATGTATTATGACGTCACAGTATATGATGACATCATAATTAGTATGCAGTATGACGTCACAATGTATTATGACGTCATAATGTATCCGCATTATGACATCACAATATATTATGAGAGCGCAATTTGCAGGTTTCATGACCAATTTCGCTTACCCCAATTTGTGTCACATCTACTGCAGCATCATCAGCATGTATTATGACGTCAGAGTATATGATGACATCATAATTAGTATGCAGTATGACGTCACAATGTATTATGACGTCATAATGTATCCGCATTATGACATCACAATATATTATGAGAGCGCAACATGCAGGTATTATGACCAATTTCGCTTACCCCAATTTGTGTCACATCCACTGGAGCATCATGAGCATGTATTATGACGTCACAGTATATGATGACATCATAATTAGTTTGCAGTATGAAGTCACAATGTATTATGACGTCATAATGTATCCGCATTATGACATCACAATATATTATGAGAGCGCAACATGCAGGTATTATGAGCAATTTCTCTTACCCTAATTTGTGTCAAATCTACTGGAGAATCATGAGCATGTATTATGACGTCACAGTATATGATGACATCATAATTAGTATGCACTATGACGTCACAATGTATTATGACGTCATAATGTATCCGCATTATGACATCACAATATATTATGAGAGCGCAATTTGCAGGTTTCATGACCAATTTCGCTTACCCCAATTTGTGTCACATCTACTGCAGCATCATCAGCATGTATTATGACGTCAGAGTATATGATGACATCATAATTAGTATGCAGTATGATGTCACAATGTATTATGACGTCATAATGTATCCGCATTATGACATCTCAATATATTATGAGAGCGCAACATGCAGGTATTATGACCAATTTCGCTTACCCCAATTTGTGTCACATCTACTGGAGCATCATGAGCATGTATTATGACGTCAGAGTATATGATGACATCATAATTAGTATGCAGTATGACGTCACAATGTATTATGACGTCATAATGTATCCGCATTATGACAGCACAATATATTATGAGAGCGCAACATGCAGGTACTATGAGCAATTTCGCTTACCCCAATTTGTGTCACATCTACTGCAGCATCATCAGCATGTATTATGACGTCAGAGTATATGATGACATCATAATTAGTATGCAGTATGACGTCACAATGTCTTATGACGTCATAATGTATCCGCATTATGACATCACAATATATTATGAGAGCGCAATTTGCAGGTTTCATGACCAATTTCGCTTACCCCAATTTGTGTCACATCTACTGCAGCATCATCAGCATGTATTATGACGTCAGAGTATATGATGACATCATAATTAGTATGCAGTATGATGTCACAATGTACTATGACGTCATAATGTATCCGCATTATGACATCACAATATATTATGAGAGCGCAACATGCAGGTATTATGACCAATTTCGCTTACCCCAATTTGTGTCACATCTACTGGTGCATCATGAGCATGTATTATGACGTCACACTATATGATGACATCACAATTAGTATGCAGTATGAAGTCACAATGTATTATGACGTCATAATGTATCCGCATTATGACATCACAATATATTATGAGAGCGCAACATGCAGGTATTATGAGCAATTTCTCTTACCCCAATTTGTGTCACATCTACTGGAGCATCATGAGCATGTATTATGACGTCACAGTATATGATGACATCATAAATAGTATGCAGTATGACGTCACAATGTATTATGACGTCATAATGTATCCGCATTATGACAGCACAATATATTATGAGAGCGCAATTTGCAGGTTTCATGACCAATTTCGCTTACCCCAATTTGTGTCACATCTACTGCAGCATTATCAGCATGTATTATGACGTCAGAGTATATGATGACATCATAATTAGTATGCAGTATGATGTCATAATGTATTATGACGTCATAATGTATCCGCATTATGACATCACAATATATTAAGAGAGCGCAACATGCAGGTATTATGAGCAATTTCTCGTACCCCAATTTGTGTCACATCTACTGGAGCATCATGAGCATGTATTATGACGTCAGAGTTTATGATGACATCATAATTAGTATGCAGTATGACGTCACAATGTATTATGACGTCATAATGTATCCGCATTACGACATCATAATATATTATGAGAGCGCAATTTGCAGGTTTCATGACCAATTTCGCTTACCACAATTTGTGTCACATCTACTGCAGCATCATCAGCATGTATTATGACGTCAGAGTATATGATGACATCATAATTAGTATGCAGTATGATGTCACAATGTATTATGACGTCATAATGTATCCGCATTATGACATCACAATATATTATGAGAGCGCAACATGCAGGTATTATGACCAATTTCGCTTACCCCAATTTGTGTCACATCTACTGGAGCATCATGAGCGTCTATTATGACGTCACAGTATATGATGACATCATAATTACTATGCAGTATGAAGTCACAATGTATTATGACGTCATAATGTATCCGCATTATGACAGCACAATATATTATGAGAGCGCAACATGCAGGTATTATGAGCAATTTCTCTTACCCCAATTTGTGTCAAATCTACTGGAGAATCATGAGCATGTATTATGACGTCACAGTATATGATGACATCATAATTAGTATGCACTATGACGTCACAATGTATTATGACGTCATAATGTACCCGCATTATGACATCACAATATATTATGAGAGCGCAATTTGCAGGTTTCATGACCAATTTCGCTTACCCCAATTTGTGTCACATCTACTGCAGCATCATCAGCATGTATTATGACGTCAGAGTATATGATGACATCATAATTAGTATGCAGTATGATGTCACAATGTATTATGACGTCATAATGTATCCGCATTATGACATCACAATATATTATGAGAGCGCAACATGCAGGTATTATGACCAATTTCGCTTACCCCAATTTGTGTCACATCTACTGGAGCATCATGAGGATGTATTATGACGTCAGAGTATATGATGACATCATAATTAGTATGCAGTATGACGTCACAATGTATTATGACGTCATAATGTATCCGCATTATGACAGCACTATATATTATGAGAGCGCAACATGCAGGTATTATGAGCAATTTCGCTTACCCCAATTTGTGTCACATCTACTGCAGCATCATCAGCATGTATTATGACGTCAGAGTATATGATGACATCATAATTAGTATGCAGTATGACGTCACAATGTATTATGACGTCATAATGTATCCGCATTATGACATCACAATATATTATGAGAGCGCAATTTGCAGGTTTCATGACCAATTTCGCTTACCCCAATTTGTGTCACATCTACTGCAGCATCATCAGCATGTATTATGACGTCAGAGTATATGATGACATCATAATTAGTATGCAGTATGATGTCACAATGTATTATGACGTCATAATGTATCCGCATTATGACATCACAATATATTATGAGAGCGCAACATGCAGGTATTATGACCAATTTCGCTTACCCCAATTTGTGTCACATCTACTGCAGCATCATCAGCATGTATTATGACGTCAGAGTATATGATGACATCATAATTAGTATGCAGTATGATGTCACAATGTATTATGACGTCATAATGTATCCGCATTATGACATCACAATATATTATGAGAGCGCAACATGCAGGTATTATGAGCAATTTCTCTTACCCCAATTTGTGTCACATCTACTGGAGCATCATGAGCATGTATTATGACGTCACAGTATATGATGACATCTTAATTAGTATGCAGTATGACGTCACAATGTTTTATGACGTCATAATGTATCCGCATTATGACATCACAATATATTATGAGAGCGCAATTTGCAGGCTTCATGACCAATTTCGCTTACCCCAATTTGTGTCACATCTACTGCAGCATTTTCAGCATGTATTATGACGTCAGAGTATATGATGACATCATAATTAGTATGCAGTATGATGTCATAATGTATTATGACGTCATAATGTATCCGCATTATGACATCACAATATATTATGAGAGCGCAACATGCAGGTATTATGAGCAATTTCTCTTACCCCAATTTGTGTCACATCTATTGGAGCATCATGAGCATGTATTATGACGTCAGAGTTTATGATGACATCATAATTAGAATGCAGTATGACGTCACAATGTATTATGACGTCATTATGTATCCGCATTATGACATCATAATATATTATGAGAGCGCAATTTGCAGGTTTCATGACCAATTTCGCTTACCCCAATTTGTGTCACATCTACTGCAGCATCATCAGCATGTATTATGACGTCAGAGTATATGATGACATCATAATTAGTATGCAGTATGATGTCACAATGTATTATGACGTCATAATGTATCCGCATTATGACATCACAATATATTATGAGAGCGCAACATGCAGGTATTATGACCAATTTCGCTTACCCCAATTTGTGTCACATCTACTGGAGCATCATGAGCATGTATTATGACGTCACAGTATATGATGACATCATAATTAGTATGCAGTATGAAGTCACAATGTATTATGACGTCATAATGTATCCGCATTATGACATCACAATATATTATGAGAGCGCAACATGCAGGTATTATGACCAATTTCGCTTACCCCAATTTGTGTCACATCCACTGGAGCATCATGAGCATGTATTATGACGTCACAGTATATGATGACATCATAATTAGTATGCAGTATGAAGTCACAATGTATTATGACGTCATAATGTATCCGCATTATGACATCACAATATATTATGAGAGCGCAACATGCAGGTATTATGAGCAATTTCTCTTACCCTAATTTGTGTCAAATCTACTGGAGAATCATGAGCATGTATTATGACGTCACAGTATATGATGACATCATAATTAGTATGCACTATGACGTCACAATGTATTATGACGTCATAATGTATCCGCATTATGACATCACAATATATTATGAGAGCGCAATTTGCAGGTTTCATGACCAATTTCGCTTACCCCAATTTGTGTCACATCTACTGCAGCATCATCAGCATGTATTATGACGTCAGAGTATATGATGACATCATAATTAGTATGCAGTATGATGTCACAATGTATTATGACGTCATAATGTATCCGCATTATGACATCTCAATATATTATGAGAGCGCAACATGCAGGTATTATGACCAATTTCGCTTACCCCAATTTGTGTCACATCTACTGGAGCATCATGAGCATGTATTATGACGTCAGAGTATATGATGACATCATAATTAGTATGCAGTATGACGTCACAATGTATTATGACGTCATAATGTATCCGCATTATGACAGCACAATATATTATGAGAGCGCAACATGCAGGTACTATGAGCAATTTCGCTTACCCCAATTTGTGTCACATCTACTGCAGCATCATCAGCATTTATTATGACGTCAGAGTATATGATGACATCATAATTAGTATGCAGTATGACGTCACAATGTCTTATGACGTCATAATGTATCCGCATTATGACATCACAATATATTATGAGAGCGCAATTTGCAGGTTTCATGACCAATTTCGCTTACCCCAATTTGTGTCACATCTACTGCAGCATCATCAGCATGTATTATGACGTCAGAGTATATGATGACATCATAATTAGTATGCAATATGATGTCACAATGTATTATGACGTCATAATGTATCCGCATTATGACATCACAATATATTATGAGAGCGCAACATGCAGGTATTATGACCAATTTCGCTTACCCCAATTTGTGTCACATCCACTGGAGCATCATGAGCATGTATTATAACGTCACAGTATATGATGACATCATAATTAGTTTGCAGTATGAAGTCACAATGTATTATGACGTCATAATGTATCCGCATTATGACATCACAATATATTATGAGAGCGCAACATGCAGGTATTATGAGCAATTTCTCTTACCCTAATTTGTGTCAAATCTACTGGAGAATCATGAGCATGTATTATGACGTCACAGTATATGATGACATCATAATTAGTATGCACTATGACGTCACAATGTATTATGACGTCATAATGTATCCGCATTATGACATCACAATATATTATGAGAGCGCAATTTGCAGGTTTCATGACCAATTTCGCTTACCCCAATTTGTGTCACATCTACTGCAGCATCATCAGCATGTATTATGACGTCAGAGTATATGATGACATCATAATTAGTATGCAGTATGATGTCACAATGTATTATGACGTCATAATGTATCCGCATTATGACATCTCAATATATTATGAGAGCGCAACATGCAGGTATTATGACCAATTTCGCTTACCCCAATTTGTGTCACATCTACTGGAGCATCATGAGCATGTATTATGACGTCAGAGTATATGATGACATCATAATTAGTATGCAGTATGACGTCACAATGTATTATGACGTCATAATGTATCCGCATTATGACAGCACAATATATTATGAGAGCGCAACATGCAGGTACTATGAGCAATTTCGCTTACCCCAATTTGTGTCACATCTACTGCAGCATCATCAGCATGTATTATGACGTCAGAGTATATGATGACATCATAATTAGTATGCAGTATGACGTCACAATGTCTTATGACGTCATAATGTATCCGCATTATGACATCACAATATATTATGAGAGCGCAATTTGCAGGTTTCATGACCAATTTCGCTTACCCCAATTTGTGTCACATCTACTGCAGCATCATCAGCATGTATTATGACGTCAGAGTATATGATGACATCATAATTAGTATGCAGTATGATGTCACAATGTATTATGACGTCATAATGTATCCGCATTATGACATCACAATATATTATGAGAGCGCAACATGCAGGTATTATGACCAATTTCGCTTACCCCAATTTGTGTCACATCTACTGGTGCATCATGAGCATGTATTATGACGTCACACTATATGATGACATCACAATTAGTATGCAGTATGAAGTCACAATGTATTATGACGTCATAATGTATCCGCATTATGACATCACAATATATTATGAGAGCGCAACATGCAGGTATTATGAGCAATTTCTCTTACCCCAATTTGTGTCACATCTACTGGAGCATCATGAGCATGTATTATGACGTCACAGTATATGATGACATCATAAATAGTATGCAGTATGACGTCACAATGTATTATGACGTCATAATGTATCCGCATTATGACAGCACAATATATTATGAGAGCGCAATTTGCAGGTTTCATGACCAATTTCGCTTACCCCAATTTGTGTCACATCTACTGCAGCATTATCAGCATGTATTATGACGTCAGAGTATATGATGACATCATAATTAGTATGCAGTATGATGTCATAATGTATTATGACGTCATAATGTATCCGCATTATGACATCACAATATATTAAGAGAGCGCAACATGCAGGTATTATGAGCAATTTCTCGTACCCCAATTTGTGTCACATCTACTGGAGCATCATGAGCATGTATTATGACGTCAGAGTTTATGATGACATCATAATTAGTATGCAGTATGACGTCACAATGTATTATGACGTCATAATGTATCCGCATTACGACATCATAATATATTATGAGAGCACAATTTGCAGGTTTCATGACCAATTTCGCTTACCACAATTTGTGTCACATCTACTGCAGCATCATCAGCATGTATTATGACGTCAGAGTATATGATGACATCATAATTAGTATGCAGTATGATGTCACAATGTATTATGACGTCATAATGTATCCGCATTATGACATCACAATATATTATGAGAGCGCAACATGCAGGTATTATGACCAATTTCGCTTACCCCAATTTGTGTCACATCTACTGGAGCATCATGAGCGTCTATTATGACGTCACAGTATATGATGACATCATAATTAGTATGCAGTATGAAGTCACAATGTATTATGACGTCATAATGTATCCGCATTATGACAGCACAATATATTATGAGAGCGCAACATGCAGGTATTATGAGCAATTTCTCTTACCCCAATTTGTGTCAAATCTACTGGAGAATCATGAGCATGTATTATGACGTCACAGTATATGATGACATCATAATTAGTATGCACTATGACGTCACAATGTATTATGACGTCATAATGTACCCGCATTATGACATCACAATATATTATGAGAGCGCAATTTGCAGGTTTCATGACCAATTTCGCTTACCCCAATTTGTGTCACATCTACTGCAGCATCATCAGCATGTATTATGACGTCAGAGTATATGATGACATCATAATTAGTATGCAGTATGATGTCACAATGTATTATGACGTCATAATGTATCCGCATTATGACATCACAATATATTATGAGAGCGCAACATGCAGGTATTATGACCAATTTCGCTTACCCCAATTTGTGTCACATCTACTGGAGCATCATGAGGATGTATTATGACGTCAGAGTATATGATGACATCATAATTAGTATGCAGTATGACGTCACAATGTATTATGACGTCATAATGTATCCGCATTATGACAGCACTATATATTATGAGAGCGCAACATGCAGGTATTATGAGCAATTTCGCTTACCCCAATTTGTGTCACATCTACTGCAGCATCATCAGCATGTATTATGACGTCAGAGTATATGATGACATCATAATTAGTATGCAGTATGACGTCACAATGTATTATGACGTCATAATGTATCCGCATTATGACATCACAATATATTATGAGAGCGCAATTTGCAGGTTTCATGACCAATTTCGCTTACCCCAATTTGTGTCACATCTACTGCAGCATCATCAGCATGTATTATGACGTCAGAGTATATGATGACATCATAATTAGTATGCAGTATGATGTCACAATGTATTATGACGTCATAATGTATCCGCATTATGACATCACAATATATTATGAGAGCGCAACATGCAGGTATTATGACCAATTTCGCTTACCCCAATTTGTGTCACATCTACTGCAGCATCATCAGCATGTATTATGACGTCAGAGTATATGATGACATCATAATTAGTATGCAGTATGATGTCACAATGTATTATGACGTCATAATGTATCCGCATTATGACATCACAATATATTATGAGAGCGCAACATGCAGGTATTATGAGCAATTTCTCTTACCCCAATTTGTGTCACATCTACTGGAGCATCATGAGCATGTATTATGACGTCACAGTATATGATGACATCATAATTAGTATGCAGTATGACGTCACAATGTTTTATGACGTCATAATGTATCCGCATTATGACATCACAATATATTATGAGAGCGCAATTTGCAGGTTTCATGACCAATTTCGCTTACCCCAATTTGTGTCACATCTACTGCAGCATTTTCAGCATGTATTATGACGTCAGAGTATATGATGACATCATAATTAGTATGCAGTATGATGTCATAATGTATTATGACGTCATAATGTATCCGCATTATGACATCACAATATATTATGAGAGCGCAACGTGCAGGTATTATGAGCAATTTCTCTTACCCCAATTTGTGTCACATCTATTGGAGCATCATGAGCATGTATTATGACGTCAGAGTTTATGATGACATCATAATTAGAATGCAGTATGACGTCACAATGTATTATGACGTCATAATGTATCCGCATTATGACATCATAATATATTATGAGAGCGCAATTTGCAGGTTTCATGACCAATTTCGCTTACCCCAATTTGTGTCACATCTACTGCAGCATCATCAGCATGTATTATGACGTCAGAGTATATGATGACATCATAATTAGTATGCAGTATGATGTCACAATGTATTATGACGTCATAATGTATCCGCATTATGACATCACAATATATTATGAGAGCGCAACATGCAGGTATTATGACCAATTTCGCTTACCCCAATTTGTGTCACATCTACTGGAGCATCATGAGCATGTATTATGACGTCACAGTATATGATGACATCATAATTAGTATGCAGTATGAAGTCACAATGTATTATGACGTCATAATGTATCCGCATTATGACATCACAATATATTATGAGAGCGCAACATGCAGGTATTATGACCAATTTCGCTTACCCCAATTTGTGTCACATCCACTGGAGCATCATGAGCATGTATTATGATGTCACAGTATATGATGACATCATAATTAGTATGCAGTATGAAGTCACAATGTATTATGACGTCATAATGTATCCGCATTATGACATCACAATATATTATGAGAGCGCAACATGCAGGTATTATGAGCAATTTCTCTTACCCTAATTTGTGTCAAATCTACTGGAGAATCATGAGCATGTATTATGACGTCACAGTATATGATGACATCATAATTAGTATGCACTATGACGTCACAATGTATTATGACGTCATAATGTATCCGCATTATGACATCACAATATATTATGAGAGCGCAATTTGCAGGTTTCATGACCAATTTCGCTTACCCCAATTTGTGTCACATCTACTGCAGCATCATCAGCATGTATTATGACGTCAGAGTATATGATGACATCATAATTAGTATGCAGTATGATGTCACAATGTATTATGACGTCATAATGTATCCGCATTATGACATCTCAATATATTATGAGAGCGCAACATGCAGGTATTATGACCAATTTCGCTTACCCCAATTTGTGTCACATCTACTGGAGCATCATGAGCATGTATTATGACGTCAGAGTATATGATGACATCATAATTAGTATGCAGTATGACGTCACAATGTATTATGACGTCATAATGTATCCGCATTATGACAGCACAATATATTATGAGAGCGCAACATGCAGGTACTATGAGCAATTTCGCTTACCCCAATTTGTGTCACATCTACTGCAGCATCATCAGCATGTATTATGACGTCAGAGTATATGATGACATCATAATTAGTATGCAGTATGACGTCACAATGTCTTATGACGTCATAATGTATCCGCATTATGACATCACAATATATTATGAGAGCGCAATTTGCAGGTTTCATGACCAATTTCGCTTACCCCAATTTGTGTCACATCTACTGCAGCATCATCAGCATGTATTATGAC
Source organism: Aotus nancymaae (assembly GCF_030222135.1). Lineage (NCBI taxonomy): Eukaryota > Metazoa > Chordata > Mammalia > Primates > Aotidae > Aotus > Aotus nancymaae. Next base: position 11,287,476 of record NW_026988511.1, on the reverse strand, counting down.
GTCAGAGTATATGATGACATCATAATTAGTATGCAATATGATGTCACAATGTATTATGACGTCATAATGTATCCGCATTATGACATCACAATATATTATGAGAGCGCAACATGCAGGTATTATGACCAATTTCGCTTACCCCAATTTGTGTCACATCTACTGGTGCATCATGAGCATGTATTATGACGTCACACTATATGATGACATCACAATTAGTATGCAGTATGAAGTCACAATGTATTATGACGTCATAATGTATCCGCATTATGACATCACAATATATTATGAGAGCGCAACATGCAGGTATTATGAGCAATTTCTCTTACCCCAATTTGTGTCACATCTACTGGAGCATCATGAGCATGTATTATGACGTCACAGTATATGATGACATCATAAATAGTATGCAGTATGACGTCACAATGTATTATGACGTTATAATGTATCCGCATTATGACAGCACAATATATTATGAGAGCGCAATTTGCAGGTTTCATGACCAATTTCGCTTACCCCAATTTGTGTCACATCTACTGCAGCATTATCAGCATGTATTATGACGTCAGAGTATATGATGACATCATAATTAGTATGCAGTATGATGTCATAATGTATTATGACGTCATAATGTATCCGCATTATGACATCACAATATATTATGAGAGCGCAACATGCAGGTATTATGAGCAATTTCTCGTACCCCAATTTGTGTCACATCTACTGGAGCATCATGAGCATGTATTATGACGTCAGAGTTTATGATGACATCATAATTAGTATGCAGTATGACGTCACAATGTATTATGACGTCATAATGTATCCGCATTACGACATCATAATATATTATGAGAGCGCAATTTGCAGGTTTCATGACCAATTTCGCTTACCACAATTTGTGTCACATCTACTGCAGCATCATCAGCATGTATTATGACGTTAGAGTATATGATGACATCATAATTAGTATGCAGTATGATGTCACAATGTATTATGTCGTCATAATGTATCCGCATTATGACATCACAATATATTATGAGAGCGCAACATGCAGGTATTATGACCAATTTCGCTTACCCCAATTTGTGTCACATCTACTGGAGCATCATGAGCGTCTATTATGACGTCACAGTATATGATGACATCATAATTAGTATGCAGTATGAAGTCACAATGTATTATGACGTCATAATGTATCCGCATTATGACAGCACAATATATTATGGGAGCGCAACATGCAGGTATTATGAGCAATTTCTCTTACCCCAATTTGTGTCAAATCTACTGGAGAATCATGAGCATGTATTATGACGTCACAGTATATGATGACATCATAATTAGTATGCACTATGACGTCACAATGTATTATGACGTCATAATGTACCCGCATTATGACATCACAATATATTATGAGAGCGCAATTTGCAGGTTTCATGACCAATTTCGCTTACCCCAATTTGTGTCACATCTACTGCAGCATCATCAGCATGTATTATGACGTCAGAGTATATGATGACATCATAATTAGTATGCAGTATGATGTCACAATGTATTATGACGTCATAATGTATCCGCATTATGACATCACAATATATTATGAGAGCGCAACATGCAGGTATTATGACCAATTTCGCTTACCCCAATTTGTGTCACATCTACTGGAGCATCATGAGCATGTATTATGACGTCAGAGTATATGATGACATCATAATTAGTATGCAGTATGACGTCACAATGTATTATGACGTCATAATGTATCCGCATTATGACAGCACTATATATTATGAGAGCGCAACATGCAGGTATTATGAGCAATTTCGCTTACCCCAATTTGTGTCACATCTACTGCAGCATCATCAGCATGTATTATGACGTCAGAGTATATGATGACATCATAATTAGTATGCAGTATGACGTCACAATGTCTTATGACGTCATAATGTATCCGCATTATGACATCACAATATATTATGAGAGCGCAATTTGCAGGTTTCATGACCAATTTCGCTTACCCCAATTTGTGTCACATCTACTGCAGCATCATCAGCATGTATTATGACGTCAGAGTATATGATGACATCATAATTAGTATGCAGTATGATGTCACAATGTATTATGACGTCATAATGTATCCGCATTATGACATCACAATATATTATGAGAGCGCAACATGCAGGTATTATGACCAATTTCGCTTACCCCAATTTGTGTCACATCTACTGCAGCATCATCAGCATGTATTATGACGTCAGAGTATATGATGACATCATAATTAGTATGCAGTATGATGTCACAATGTATTATGACGTCATAATGTATCCGCATTATGACATCACAATATATTATGAGAGCGCAACATGCAGGTATTATGAGCAATTTCTCTTACCCCAATTTGTGTCACATCTACTGGAGCATCATGAGCATGTATTATGACGTCACAGTATATGATGACATCATAATTAGTATGCAGTATGACGTCACAATGTATTATGACGTCATAATGTATCCGCATTATGACATCACAATATATTATGAGAGCGCAATTTGCAGGTTTCATGACCAATTTCGCTTACCCCAATTTGTGTCACATCTACTGCAGCATTATCAGCATGTATTATGACGTCAGAGTATATGATGACATCATAATTAGTATGCAGTATGCTGTCATAATGTATTATGACGTCATAATGTATCCGCATTATGACATCACAATATATTATGAGAGCGCAACATGCAGGTATTATGAGCAATTTCTCTTACCCCAATTTGTGTCACATCTATTGGAGCATCATGAGCATGTATTATGACGTCAGAGTTTATGATGACATCATAATTAGAATGCAGTATGACGTCACAATGTATTATGACGTCATAATGTATCCGCATTATGACATCATAATATATTATGAGAGCGCAATTTGCAGGTTTCATGACCAATTTCGCTTACCCCAATTTGTGTCACATCTACTGCAGCATCATCAGCATGTATTATGACGTCAGAGTATATGATGACATCATAATTAGCATGCAGTATGATGTCACAATGTATTATGACGTCATATTGTATCCGCATTATGACATCACAATATATTATGAGAGCGCAACATGCAGGTATTATGACCAATTTCGCTTACCCCAATTTGTGTCACATCTACTGGAGCATCATGAGCATGTATTATGACGTCACAGTATATGATGACATCATAATTAGTATGCAGTATGAAGTCACAATGTAGTATGACGTCATAATGTATCCGCATTATGACAGCACAATATATTATGAGAGCGCAACATGCAGGTATTATGAACAATTTCTCTTACCCCAATTTGTGTCACATCTACTGGAGCATCATGAGCATGTATTATGACGTCAGAGTATATGATGACATCATAATTAGTATGCAGTATGACGTCACAATGTATTATGACGTCATAATGTATCCGCATTATGACATCACAATATATTATGAGAGCGCAATTTGCAGGTTTCATGACCAATTTCGCTTACCCCAATTTGTGTCAAATCTACTGGAGAATCATGAGCATGTATTATGACGACACAGTATATGATGACATCATAATTAGTATGTAGTATGACGTCACAATGTATTATGACGTCATAATGTATCCGCCTTATGACATCACACTATATTATGAGAGCGCAACATGCAGGTATTATGAGCAATTTCTCTTACCCCAATTTGTGTCACATCTACTGGAGCATCATGAGCATGTATTATGACGTCACAGTATATGATGACATCATAATTAGTATGCAGTATGACCTCGCTATGTATTATGACGTCATAATGTATCCGCATTATGACAGCACAATATATTATGAGAGCGCAATTTGCAGGTTTCATGACCAATTTCGCTTACCCCAATTTGTGTCACATCTACTGCAGCATCATCAGCATGTATTATGACATCAGAGTATATGATGACATCATAATTAGTATGCAGTATGATGTCACAATGTTTTATGACGTCATAATGTATCCGCATTATGACATCACAATATATTATGAGAGCGCAACATGCAGGTATTATGACCAATTTCGCTTACCCCAATTTGTGTCACATCTACTGGAGCATCATGAGCATGTATTATGACGTCACAGTATATGATGACATCATAATTAGTATGCAATATGAAGTCACAATGTATTATGACGTCATAATGTATCCGCATTATGACATCACAATATATTATGAGAGCGCAACATGCAGGTATTATGACCAATTTCGCTTACCCCAATTTGTGTCACATCTACTGGAGCATCATGAGCATGTATTATGACGTCAGAGTATATGATGACATCATAATTAGTATGCAGTATGACGTCACAATGTATTATGACGTCATAATGTATCCGCATTATGACATCACAATATATTATGAGAGCGCAACATGCAGGTATTATGACCAATTTCGCTTACCCCAATTTGTGTCACATCTACTGCAGCATCATCAGCATGTATTATGACGTCAGAGTATATGATGACATCATAATTAGTATGCAGTATGACGTCACAATGTATTATGACGTCATAATGTATCCGCATTATGACATCACAATATATTATGAGAGCGCAACATGCAGGTATTATGACCAATTTCGCTTACCCCAATTTGTGTCACATCTACTGCAGCATCATCAGCATGTATTATGACGTCAGAGTATATGATGACATCATAATTAGTATGCAGTATGATGTCACAATGTATTATGACGTCATAATGTATCCGCATTATGACATCACAATATATTATGAGAGCGCAACATGCAGGTATTATGACCAATTTCGCTTACCCCAATTTGTGTCACATCTACTGGAGCATCATGAGCATGTATTATGACGTCACAGTATATGATGACATTATAATTAGTATGCAGTATGACGTCACAATGTATTATGACGTCATAATGTATCCGCATTATGACATCACAATATATTATGAGAGCGCAATTTGCAGGTTTCATGACCAATTTCGCTTACCCCAATTTGTGTCACATCTACTGCAGCATTATCAGCATGTATTATGACGTCAGAGTATATGATGACATCATAATTAGTATGCAGTATGATGTCATAATGTATTATGACGTCATAATGTATCCGCATTATGACATCACAATATATTATGAGAGCGCAACATGCAGGTATTATGAGCAATTTCTCTTACCCCAGTTTGTGTCACATCTACTGGAGCATCATGAGCATGTATTATGACGTCAGAGTTTATGATGACATCATAATTAGAATGCAGTATGACGTCACAATGTATTATGACGTCATAATGTATCCGCATTATGACATCATAATATATTATGAGAGCGCAATTTGCAGGTTTCATGACCAATTTCGCTTACCCCAATTTGTGTCACATCTACTGCAGCATCATCAGCATGTATTATGACGTCAGAGTATATGATGACATCACAGTATGCAGTATGATGTCACAATGTATTATGACGTCATAATGTATCCGCATTATGACATCACAATATATTATGAGAGCGCAACATGCAGGTATTATGACCAATTTCGCTTACCCCAATTTGTGTCACATCTACTGGAGCATCATGAGCATGTATTATGACGTCACAGTATATGATGACATCATAATTAGTATGCAGTATGAAGTCACAATGTATTATGACGTCATAATGTATCCGCATTATGACAGCACAATATATTATGAGAGCGCAACATGCAGGTATTATGAGCAATTTCTCTTACCCCAATTTGTGTCACATCTACTGGAGCATCGTGAGCATGTATTATGACGTCAGAGTATATGATGACATCATAATTAGTATGCAGTATGACGTCACAATGTATTATGACGTCATAATGTATCCACATTATGACATCACAATATATTATGAGAGCGCAAATTCCAGGTTTCATGACCAACTTCACTTACCCCAATTTGTGTCAAATCTACTGGAGAATCATGAGCATGTACTATGACGTCACAGTATATGATGACATCATAATTAGTATGCAGTATGACGTCACAATGTATTATGACGTCATAATGTATCCGCATTATGACATCACAATATATTATGAGAGCGCAACATGCAGGTATTATGAGCAATTTCTCTTACCCCAATTTGTGTCACATCTACTGGAGCATCATGAGCATGTATTATGACGTCACAGTATATGATGACATCATAATTAGTATGCAGTATGAAGTCACAATGTATTATGACGTCATAATGTATCCGCATTATGACATCACAATATATTATGAGAGCGCAACATGCAGGTATTATGAGCAATTTCTCTTACCCCAATTTGTGTCACATCTACTGGAGCATCATGAGCATGTATTATGACGTCACAGTATATGATGACATCATAATTAGTATGCAGTATGACGTCACAATGTATTATGACGTCATAATGTATCCGCATTATGACAGCACAATATATTATGAGAGCGCAATTTGCAGGTTTCATGACCAATTTCGCTTACCCCAATTTGTGTCACATCTACTGCAGCATCATCAGCATGTATTATGACGTCAGAGTATATGATGACATCATAATTAGTATGCAGTGTGATGTCACAATGTATTATGACGTCATAATGTATCCGCATTATGACATCACAATATATTATGAGAGCGCAACATGCAGGTATTGTGAGCAATTTCTCTTACCCCAATTTGTGTCACATCTACTGGAGCATCATGAGCATGTATTATGACGTCAGAGTATATGATGACATCATAATTAGTATGCAGTATGACGTCACAATGTATTATGACGTCATAATGTGTCCGCATTATGACATCACAATATATTATGAGAGCGCAATTTGCAGGTTTCATGACCAATTTCGCTTACCACAATTTGTGTCACGTCTACTGCAGCATCATCAGCATGTATTATGACGTCAGAGTATATGATGACATCATAATTAGTATGCAGTATGATGTCACAATGTATTATGACGTCATAATGTATCCGCATTATGACATCACAATATATTTTGAGAGCGCAACATGCAGGTATTATGACCAATTTCGCTTACCCCAATTTGTGTCACATCTACTGGAGCATCATGAGCATGTATTATGACGTCACAGTATATGATGACATCATAATTAGTATGCAGTATGAAGTCACAATGTATTATGACGTCATAATGTATCCGCATTATGACAGCACAATATATTATGAGAGCGCAACATGCAGGTATTATGAGCAATTTCTCTTACCCCAATTTGTGTCACATCTACTGGAGCATCATGAGCATGTATTATGACGTCACAGTATATGATGAGATCATAATTAGTATGCAGTATGACGTCACAATGTATTATGACGTCATAATGTATCCGCATTATGACATCACAATATATTATGAGAGCGAAACATGCAGGTATTATGAGCAATTTCTCTTACCCCAATTTGTGTCACATCTACTGGAGCATCATGAGCATGTATTATGACGTCACAGTATATGATGACATCATAATTAGTATGCAGTATGACGTCACAATGTATTATGACGTCAAAATGTATCCGCATTATGACATCACAATATATTATGAGAGCGCAATTTGCAGGTTTCATGACCAATTTCGCTTACCCCAATTTGTGTCACATCTACTGCAGCATTATCAGCATGTATTATGACGTCAGAGTATATGATGACATCATAATTAGTATGCAGTATGATGTCATAATGTATTATGACGTCATAATGTATCCGCATTATGACATCACAATATATTATGAGAGGGCAACATGCAGGTATTATGAGCAATTTCTCTTACCCCAATTTGTGTCACATCTACTGGAGCATCATGAGCATGTATTATGACGTCAGAGTATATGATGACATCATAATTAGTATGCAGTATGACGTCACAATGTATTATGACGTCATAATGTATCCGCATTATGACATCATAATATATTATGAGAGCGCAATTTGCCGGTTTCATGACCAATTTCGCTTACCCCAATTTGTGTCACATCTACTGCAGCATCATCAGCATGTATTATGACGTCAGAGTATATGATGACATCATAATTAGTATGCAGTATGATGTCACAATGTATTATGACGTCATAATGTATCCGCATTATGACATCACAATATATTATGAGAGCGCAACATGCAGGTATTATGACTAATTTCCCTTACCCCAATTTGTGTCACATCTACTGGAGCATCATGAGCATGTATTATGACGTCACAGTATATGATGACATCATAATTAGTATGCAGTATGACGTCACAATGTATTATGACGTCATAATGTATCCGCATTATGACAGCACAATATATTATGAGAGCGCAACATGCAGGTATTATGAGCAATTTCGCTTACGCCAATTTGTGTCACATCTACTGCAGCATCATCAGCATGTATTATGACGTCAGAGTATATGATGACATCATAATTAGTATGCAGTATGACGTCACAATGTATTATGACGTCATAATGTATCCGCATTATGACATCACAATATATTATGAGAGCGCAATTTGCAGGTTTCATGACCAATTTCGCTTACCCCAATTTGTGTCACATCTACTGCAGCATCATCAGCATGTATTATGACGTCAGAGTATATGATGACATCATAATTAGTATGCAGTATGATGTCACAATGTATTATGACGTCATAATGTATCCGCATTATGACATCACAATATATTATGAGAGCGCAACATGCAGGTATTATGACCAATTTCGCTTACCCCAATTTGTGTCACATCTACTGGTGCATCATGAGCATGTATTATGACGTCACACTATATGATGACATCATAATTAGTATGCAGTATGAAGTCACAATGTATTATGACGTCATAATGTATCCGCATTATGACATCACAATATATTATGAGAGCGCAACATGCAGGTATTATGAGCAATTTCTCTTACCCCAATTTGTGTCACATCTACTGGAGCATCATGAGCATGTATTATGACGTCACAGTATATGATGACATCATAATTAGTATGCAGTATGACGTCACAATGTATTATGACGTCATAATGTATCCGCATTATGACATCACAATATATTATGAGAGCGCAATTTGCAGGTTTCATGACAATTTCGCTTACCCCAATTTGTGTCACATCTACTGCAGCATTATCAGCATGTATTATGACGTCAGAGTATATGATGACATCATAATTAGTATGCAGTATGATGTCATAATGTATTATGACGTCATAATGTATCCGCATTATGACATCACAATATATTATGAGAGCGCAACATGCAGGTATTATGAGCAATTTCTCTTACCCCAGTTTGTGTCACATCTACTGGAGCATCATGAGCATGTATTATGACGTCAGAGTTTATGATGACATCATAATTAGAATGCAGTATGACGTCACAATGTATTATGACGTCATAATGTATCCGCATTATGACATCATAATATATTATGAGAGCGCAATTTGCAGGTTTCATGACCAATTTCGCTTACCCCAATTTGTGTCACATCTACTGCAGCATCATCAGCATGTATTATGACGTCAGAGTATATGATGACATCATAATTAGTATGCAGTATGATGTCACAATGTATTATGACGTCATAATGTATCCGCATTATGACATCACAATATATTATGAGAGCGCAACATGCAGGTATTATGACCAATTTCGCTTACCCCAATTTGTGTCACATCTACTGGAGCATCATGAGCATGTATTATGACGTCACAGTATATGATGACATCATAATTAGTATGCAGTATGAAGTCACAATGTATTATGACGTCATAATGTATCCGCATTATGACAGCACAATATATTATGAGAGCGCAACATGCAGGTATTATGAGCAATTTCTCTTACCCAATTTGTGTCACATCTACTGGAGCATCATGAGCATGTATTATGACGTCAGAGTATATGATGACATCATAATTAGTATGCAGTATGACGTCACAATGTATTATGACGTCATAATGTATCCGCATTATGACATCACAATATATTATGAGAGCGCAACATGCATGTATTATGAGCAATTTCTCTTACCCCGATTTGTGTCACATCTACTGGAGCATCATGAGCATGTATTATGACGTCACAGTGTATGATGACATCATAATTAGTATGCAGTATGACGTCACAATGTATTATGACGTCATAATGTATCCGCATTATGACATCACAATATATTATGAGAGCGCAACATGCAGGTATTATGAGCAATTTCTCTTACCCCAATTTGTGTCACATCTACTGGAGCATCATGAGCATGTATTATGACGTCACAGTATATGATGACATCATAATTAGTATGCAGTATGAAGTCACAATGTATTATGACGTCATAATGTATCCGCATTATGACATCACAATATATTATGAGAGCGCAACATGCAGGTATTATGAGCAATTTCTCTTACCCCAATTTGTGTCACATCTACTGGAGCATCATGAGCATGTATTATGACGTCACAGTATATGATGACATCATAATTAGTATGCAGTATGACGTCACAATGTATTATGACGTCATAATGTATCCGCATTATGACAGCACAATATATTATGAGAGCGCAATTTGCAGGTTTCATGACCAATTTCGCTTACCCCAATTTGTGTCACATCTACTGCAGCATCATCAGCATGTATTATGACGTCAGAGTATATGATGACATCATAATTAGTATGCAGTGTGATGTCACAATGTATTATGACGTCATAATGTATCCGCATTATGACATCACAATATATTATGAGAGCGCAACATGCAGGTATTATGACCAATTTCTCTTACCCCAATTTGTGTCACATCTACTGGAGCATCATGAGCATGTATTATGACGTCAGAGTATATGATGACATCATAATTAGTATGCAGTATGACGTCACAATGTATTATGACGTCATAATGTGTCCGCATTATGACATCACAATATATTATGAGAGCGCAATTTGCAGGTTTCATGACCAATTTCGCTTACCACAATTTGTGTCACGTCTACTGCAGCATCATGAGCATGTATTATGACGTCAGAGTATATGATGACATCATAATTAGTATGCAGTGTGATGTCACAATGTATTATGACGTCATAATGTATCCGCATTATGACATCACAATATATTATGAGAGCGCAACATGCAGGTATTATGAGCAGTTTCTCTTACCCCAATTTGTGTCACATCTACTGGAGCATCATGAGCATGTATTATGACGTCAGAGTATATGATGACATCATAATTAGTATGCAGTATGACGTCACAATGTATTATGACGTCATAATGTATCCGCATTATGACATCACAATATATTATGAGAGCGCAATTTGCAGGTTTCATGACCAATTTCGCTTACCCCAATTTGTGTCAAATCTACTGGAGAATCATGAGCATGTATTATGACGACACAGTATATGATGACATCATAATTAGTATGTAGTATGACGTCACAATGTATTATGACGTCATAATGTATCCGCCTTATGACATCACACTATATTATGAGAGCGCAACATGCAGGTATTATGAGCAATTTCTCTTACCCCAATTTGTGTCACATCTACTGGAGCATCATGAGCATGTATTATGACGTCACAGTATATGATGACATCATAATTAGTATGCAGTATGACCTCGCTATGTATTATGACGTCATAATGTATCCGCATTATGACAGCACAATATATTATGAGAGCGCAATTTGTAGGTTTCATGACCAATTTCGCTTACCCCAATTTGTGTCACATCTACTGCAGCATCATCAGCATGTATTATGACATCAGAGTATATGATGACATCATAATTAGTATGCAGTATGATGTCACAATGTTTTATGACGTCATAATGTATCCGCATTATGACATCACAATATATTATGAGAGCGCAACATGCAGGTATTATGACCAATTTCGCTTACCCCAATTTGTGTCACATCTACTGGAGCATCATGAGCATGTATTATGACGTCACAGTATATGATGACATCATAATTAGTATGCAATATGAAGTCACAATGTATTATGACGTCATAATGTATCCGCATTATGACATCACAATATATTATGAGAGCGCAACATGCAGGTATTATGAGCAATTTCTCTTACCCCAATTTGTGTCAAATCTACTGGAGAATCATGAGCATGTATTATGATGTCACAGTATATGATGACATAATAATTAGTATGCACTATGACGTCACAATGTATTATGACGTCATAATGTATCGAGCATTATGACATCACAATATATTATGAGAGCGCAATTTGCAGGTTTCATGACCAATTTCGCTTACCCCAATTTGTGTCACATCTACTGCAGCATCATCAGCATGTATTATGACGTCAGAGTATATGATGACATCATAATTAGTATGCAGTATGATGTCACAATGTATTATGACGTCATAATGTATCCGCATTATGACATCACAATATATTATGAGAGCGCAACATGCAGGTATTATGACCAATTTCGCTTACCCCAATTTGTGTCACATCTACTGGAGCATCATGAGCATGTATTATGACGTCAGAGTATATGATGACATCATAATTAGTATGCAGTATGACGTCACAATGTATTATGACGTCATAATGTATCCGCATTATGACATCACAATATATTATGAGAGCGCAACATGCAGGTATTATGACCAATTTCGCTTACCCCAATTTGTGTCACATCTACTGCAGCATCATCAGCATGTATTATGACGTCAGAGTATATGATGACATCATAATTAGTATGCAGTATGACGTCACAATGTATTATGACGTCATAATGTATCCGCATTATGACATCACAATATATTATGAGAGCGCAATTTGCAGGTTTCATGACCAATTTCGCTTACCCCAATTTGTGTCACATCTACTGCAGCATCATCAGCATGTATTATGACGTCAGAGTATATGATGACATCATAATTAGTATGCAGTATGATGTCACAATGTATTATGACGTCATAATGTATCCGCATTATGACATCACAATATAATATGAGAGCGCAACATGCAGGTATTATGACCAATTTCGCTTACCCCAATTTGTGTCACATCTACTGGTGCATCATGAGCATGTATTATGACGTCACACTATATGATGACATCATAATTAGTATGCAGTATGAAGTCACAATGTATTATGACGTCATAATGTATCCGCATTATGACATCACAATATATTATGAGAGCGCAACATGCAGGTATTATGAGCAATTTCTCTTACCCCAATTTGTGTCACATCTACTGGAGCATCATGAGCATGTATTATGACGTCACAGTATATGATGACATCATAATTAGTATGCAGTATGACGTCACAATGTATTATGACGTCATAATGTATCCGCATTATGACATCACAATATATTATGAGAGCGCAATTTGCAGGTTTCATGACCAATTTCGCTTACCCCAATTTGTGTCACATCTACTGCAGCATTATCAGCATGTATTATGACGTCAGAGTATATGATGACATCATAATTAGTATGCAGTATGATGTCATAATGTATTATGACGTCATAATGTATCCGCATTATGACATCACAATATATTATGAGAGCGCAACATGCAGGTATTATGAGCAATTTCTCTTACCCCAGTTTGTGTCACATCTACTGGAGCATCATGAGCATGTATTATGACGTCAGAGTTTATGATGACATCATAATTAGAATGCAGTATGACGTCACAATGTATTATGACGTCATAATGTATCCGCATTATGACATCATAATATATTATGAGAGCGCAATTTGCAGGTTTCATGACCAATTTCGCTTACCCCAATTTGTGTCACATCTACTGCAGCATCATCAGCATGTATTATGACGTCAGAGTATATGATGACATCATAGTATGCAGTATGATGTCACAATGTATTATGACGTCATAATGTATCCGCATTATGACATCACAATATATTATGAGAGCGCAACATGCAGGTATTATGACCAATTTCGCTTACCCCAATTTGTGTCACATCTACTGGAGCATCATGAGCATGTATTATGACGTCACAGTATATGATGACATCATAATTAGTATGCAGTATGACGTCACAATGTATTATGACGTCATAATGTATCCGCATTATGACATCACAATATATTATGAGAGCGCAACATGCAGGTATTATGAGCAATTTCTCTTACCCCAATTTGTGTCACATCTACTGGAGCATCATGAGCATGTATTATGACGTCACAGTATATGATGACATCATAATTAGTATGCAGTATGAAGTCACAATGTATTATGACGTCATAATGTATCCGCATTATGACATCACAATATATTATGAGAGCGCAACATGCAGGTATTATGAGCAATTTCTCTTACCCCAATTTGTGTCACATCTACTGGAGCATCATGAGCATGTATTATGACGTCACAGTATATGATGACATCATAATTAGTATGCAGTATGACGTCACAATGTATTATGACGTCATAATGTATCCGCATTATGACAGCACAATATATTATGAGAGCGCAATTTGCAGGTTTCATGACCAATTTCGCTTACCCCAATTTGTGTCACATCTACTGCAGCATCATCAGCATGTATTATGACGTCAGAGTATATGATGACATCATAATTAGTATGCAGTGTGATGTCACAATGTATTATGACGTCATAATGTATCCGCATTATGACATCACAATATATTATGAGAGCGCAACATGCAGGTATTGTGAGCAATTTCTCTTACCCCAATTTGTGTCACATCTACTGGAGCATCATGAGCATGTATTATGACGTCAGAGTATATGATGACATCATAATTAGTATGCAGTATGACGTCACAATGTATTATGACGTCATAATGTGTCCGCATTATGACATCACAATATATTATGAGAGCGCAATTTGCAGGTTTCATGACCAATTTCGCTTACCACAATTTGTGTCACGTCTACTGCAGCATCATCAGCATGTATTATGACGTCAGAGTATATGATGACATCATAATTAGTATGCAGTATGATGTCACAATGTATTATGACGTCATAATGTATCCGCATTATGACATCACAATATATTTTGAGAGCGCAACATGCAGGTATTATGACCAATTTCGCTTACCCCAATTTGTGTCACATCTACTGGAGCATCATGAGCATGTATTATGACGTCACAGTATATGATGACATCATAATTAGTATGCAGTATGAAGTCACAATGTATTATGACGTCATAATGTATCCGCATTATGACAGCACAGTATATAATGAGAGCGCAACATGCAGGTATTATGAGCAATTTCTCTTACCCCAATTTGTGTCACATCTACTGGAGCATCATGAGCATGTATTATGACGTCACAGTATATGATGAGATCATAATTAGTATGCAGTATGACGTCACAATGTATTATGACGTCATAATGTATCCGCATTATGACATCACAATATATTATGAGAGCGAAACATGCAGGTATTATGAGCAATTTCTCTTACCCCAATTTGTGTCACATCTACTGGAGCATCATGAGCATGTATTATGACGTCACAGTATATGATGACATCATAATTAGTATGCAGTATGACGTCACAATGTATTATGACGTCATAATGTATCCGCATTATGACATCACAATATATTATGAGAGCGCAATTTGCAGGTTTCATGACCAATTTCGCTTACCCCAATTTGTGTCACATCTACTGCAGCATTATCAGCATGTATTATGACGTCAGAGTATATGATGACATCATAATTAGTATGCAGTATGATGTCATAATGTATTATGACGTCATAATGTATCCGCATTATGACATCACAATATATTATGAGAGCGCAACATGCAGGTATTATGAGCAATTTCTCTTACCCCAATTTGTGTCACATCTACTGGAGCATCATGAGCATGTATTATGACGTCAGAGTATATGATGACATCATAATTAGTATGCAGTATGACGTCACAATGTATTATGACGTCATAATGTATCCACATTATGACATCATAATATATTATGAGAGCGCAATTTGCCGGTTTCATGACCAATTTCGCTTACCCCAATTTGTGTCACATCTACTGCAGCATCATCAGCATGTATTATGACGTCAGAGTATATGATGACATCATAATTAGTATGCAGTATGATGTCACAATGTATTATGACGTCATAATGTATCCGCATTATGACATCACAATATATTATGAGAGCGCAACATGCAGGTATTATGACCAATTTCCCTTACCCCAATTTGTGTCACATCTACTGGAGCATCATGAGCATGTATTATGACGTCAGAGTATATGATGACATCATAATTAGTATGCAGTATGACGTCACAATGTATTATGACGTCATAATGTATCCGCATTATGACAGCACAATATATTATGAGAGCGCAACATGCAGGTATTATGAGCAATTTCGCTTACCCCAATTTGTGTCACATCTACTGCAGCATCATCAGCATGTATTATGACGTCAGAGTATATGATGACATCATAATTAGTATGCAGTATGACGTCACAATGTATTATGACGTCATAATGTATCCGCATTATGACATCACAATATATTATGAGAGCGCAATTTGCAGGTTTCATGACCAATTTCGCTTACCCCAATTTGTGTCACATCTACTGCAGCATCATCAGCATGTATTATGACGTCAGAGTATATGATGACATCATAATTAGTATGCAGTATGATGTCACAATGTATTATGACGTCATAATGTATCCGCATTATGACATCACAATATATTATGAGAGCGCAACATGTAGGTATTATGACCAATTTCGCTTACCCCAATTTGTGTCACATCTACTGGTGCATCATGAGCATGTATTATGACGTCACACTATATGATGACATCATAATTAGTATGCAGTATGAAGTCACAATGTATTATGACGTCATAATGTATCCGCATTATGACATCACAATATATTATGAGAGCGCAACATGCAGGTATTATGAGCAATTTCTCTTACCCCAATTTGTGTCACATCTACTGGAGCATCATGAGCATGTATTATGACGTCACAGTATATGATGACATCATAATTAGTATGCAGTATTACGTCACAATGTATTATGACGTCATAATGTATCCGCATTATGACATCACAATATATTATGAGAGCGCAATTTGCAGGTTTCATGACAATTTCGCTTACCCCAATTTGTGTCACATCTACTGCAGCATTATCAGCATGTATTATGACGTCAGAGTATATGATGACATCATAATTAGTATGCAGTATGATGTCATAATGTATTATGACGTCATAATGTATCCGCATTATGACATCACAATATATTATGAGAGCGCAACATGCAGGTATTATGAGCAATTTCTCTTACCCCAGTTTGTGTCACATCTACTGGAGCATCATGAGCATGTATTATGACGTCAGAGTTTATGATGACATCATAATTAGAATGCAGTATGACGTCACAATGTATTATGACGTCATAATGTATCCGCATTATGACATCATAATATATTATGAGAGCGCAATTTGCAGGTTTCATGACCAATTTCGCTTACCCCAATTTGTGTCACATCTACTGCAGCATCATCAGCATGTATTATGACGTCAGAGTATATGATGACATCATAATTAGTATGCAGTATGATGTCACAATGTATTATGACGTCATAATGTATCCGCATTATGACATCACAATATATTATGAGAGCGCAACATGCAGGTATTATGACCAATTTCGCTTACCCCAATTTGTGTCACATCTACTGGAGCATCATGAGCATGTATTATGACGTCACAGTATATGATGACATCATAATTAGTATGCAGTATGAAGTCACAATGTATTATGACGTCATAATGTATCCGCATTATGACAGCACAATATATTATGAGAGCGCAACATGCAGGTATTATGAGCAATTTCTCTTACCCAATTTGTGTCACATCTACTGGAGCATCATGAGCATGTATTATGACGTCAGAGTATATGATGACATCATAATTAGTATGCAGTATGACGTCACAATGTATTATGACGTCATAATGTATCCGCATTATGACATCACAATATATTATGAGAGCGCAACATGCATGTATTATGAGCAATTTCTCTTACCCCGATTTGTGTCACATCTACTGGAGCATCATGAGCATGTATTATGACGTCACAGTGTATGATGACATCATAATTAGTATGCAGTATGACGTCACAATGTATTATGACGTCATAATGTATCCGCATTATGACATCACAATATATTATGAGAGCGCAACATGCAGGTATTATGAGCAATTTCTCTTACCCCAATTTGTGTCACATCTACTGGAGCATCATGAGCACGTATTATGACGTCACAGTATATGATGACATCATAATTAGTATGCAGTATGAAGTCACAATGTATTATGACATCATAATGTATCCGCATTATGACATCACAATATATTATGAGAGCGCAACATGCAGGTATTATGAGCAATTTCTCTTACCCCAATTTGTGTCACATCTACTGGAGCATCATGAGCATGTATTATGACGTCACAGTATATGATGACATCATAATTAGTATGCAGTATGACGTCACAATGTATTATGACGGCATAATGTATCCGCATTATGACAGCACAATATATTATGAGAGCGCAATTTGCAGGTTTCATGACCAATTTCGCTTACCCCAATTTGTGTCACATCTACTGCAGCATCATCAGCATGTATTATGACGTCAGAGTATATGATGACATCATAATTAGTATGCAGTGTGATGTCACAATGTATTATGACGTCATAATGTATCCGCATTATGACATCACAATATAATATGAGAGCGCAACATGCAGGTATTATGACCAATTTCGCTTACCCCAATTTGTGTCACATCTACTGGTGCATCATGAGCATGTATTATGACGTCACACTATATGATGACATCATAATTAGTATGCAGTATGAAGTCACAATGTATTATGACGTCATAATGTATCCGCATTATGACATCACAATATATTATGAGAGCGCAACATGCAGGTATTATGAGCAATTTCTCTTACCCCAATTTGTGTCACATCTACTGGAGCATCATGAGCATGTATTATGACGTCACAGTATATGATGACATCATAATTAGTATGCAGTATGACGTCACAATGTATTATGACGTCATAATGTATCCGCATTATGACATCACAATATATTATGAGAGCGCAATTTGCAGGTTTCATGACCAATTTCGCTTACCCCAATTTGTGTCACATCTACTGCAGCATTATCAGCATGTATTATGACGTCAGAGTATATGATGACATCATAATTAGTATGCAGTATGATGTCATAATGTATTATGACGTCATAATGTATCCGCATTATGACATCACAATATATTATGAGAGCGCAACATGCAGGTATTATGAGCAATTTCTCTTACCCCAGTTTGTGTCACATCTACTGGAGCATCATGAGCATGTATTATGACGTCAGAGTTTATGATGACATCATAATTAGAATGCAGTATGACGTCACAATGTATTATGACGTCATAATGTATCCGCATTATGACATCATAATATATTATGAGAGCGCAATTTGCAGGTTTCATGACCAATTTCGCTTACCCCAATTTGTGTCACATCTACTGCAGCATCATCAGCATGTATTATGACGTCAGAGTATATGATGACATCATAGTATGCAGTATGATGTCACAATGTATTATGACGTCATAATGTATCCGCATTATGACATCACAATATATTATGAGAGCGCAACATGCAGGTATTATGACCAATTTCGCTTACCCCAATTTGTGTCACATCTACTGGAGCATCATGAGCATGTATTATGACGTCACAGTATATGATGACATCATAATTAGTATGCAGTATGACGTCACAATGTATTATGACGTCATAATGTATCCGCATTATGACATCACAATATATTATGAGAGCGCAACATGCAGGTATTATGAGCAATTTCTCTTACCCCAATTTGTGTCACATCTACTGGAGCATCATGAGCATGTATTATGACGTCACAGTATATGATGACATCATAATTAGTATGCAGTATGAAGTCACAATGTATTATGACGTCATAATGTATCCGCATTATGACATCACAATATATTATGAGAGCGCAACATGCAGGTATTATGAGCAATTTCTCTTACCCCAATTTGTGTCACATCTACTGGAGCATCATGAGCATGTATTATGACGTCACAGTATATGATGACATCATAATTAGTATGCAGTATGACGTCACAATGTATTATGACGTCATAATGTATCCGCATTATGACAGCACAATATATTATGAGAGCGCAATTTGCAGGTTTCATGACCAATTTCGCTTACCCCAATTTGTGTCACATCTACTGCAGCATCATCAGCATGTATTATGACGTCAGAGTATATGATGACATCATAATTAGTATGCAGTGTGATGTCACAATGTATTATGACGTCATAATGTATCCGCATTATGACATCACAATATATTATGAGAGCGCAACATGCAGGTATTGTGAGCAATTTCTCTTACCCCAATTTGTGTCACATCTACTGGAGCATCATGAGCATGTATTATGACGTCAGAGTATATGATGACATCATAATTAGTATGCAGTATGACGTCACAATGTATTATGACGTCATAATGTGTCCGCATTATGACATCACAATATATTATGAGAGCGCAATTTGCAGGTTTCATGACCAATTTCGCTTACCACAATTTGTGTCACGTCTACTGCAGCATCATCAGCATGTATTATGACGTCAGAGTATATGATGACATCATAATTAGTATGCAGTATGATGTCACAATGTATTATGACGTCATAATGTATCCGCATTATGACATCACAATATATTTTGAGAGCGCAACATGCAGGTATTATGACCAATTTCGCTTACCCCAATTTGTGTCACATCTACTGGAGCATCATGAGCATGTATTATGACGTCACAGTATATGATGACATCATAATTAGTATGCAGTATGAAGTCACAATGTATTATGACGTCATAATGTATCCGCATTATGACAGCACAGTATATTATGAGAGCGCAACATGCAGGTATTATGAGCAATTTCTCTTACCCCAATTTGTGTCACATCTACTGGAGCATCATGAGCATGTATTATGACGTCACAGTATATGATGAGATCATAATTAGTATGCAGTATGACGTCACAATGTATTATGACGTCATAATGTATCCGCATTATGACATCACAATATATTATGAGAGCGAAACATGCAGGTATTATGAGCAATTTCTCTTACCCCAATTTGTGTCACATCTACTGGAGCATCATGAGCATGTATTATGACGTCACAGTATATGATGACATCATAATTAGTATGCAGTATGACGTCACAATGTATTATGACGTCATAATGTATCCGCATTATGACATCACAATATATTATGAGAGCGCAATTTGCAGGTTTCATGACCAATTTCGCTTACCCCAATTTGTGTCACATCTACTGCAGCATTATCAGCATGTATTATGACGTCAGAGTATATGATGACATCATAATTAGTATGCAGTATGATGTCACAATGTATTATGACGTCATAATGTATCCGCATTATGACATCACAATATATTATGAGAGCGCAACATGCAGGTATTATGACCAATTTCCCTTACCCCAATTTGTGTCACATCTACTGGAGCATCATGAGCATGTATTATGACGTCAGAGTATATGATGACATCATAATTAGTATGCAGTATGACGTCACAATGTATTATGACGTCATAATGTATCCGCATTATGACAGCACAATATATTATGAGAGCGCAACATGCAGGTATTATGAGCAATTTCGCTTACCCCAATTTGTGTCACATCTACTGCAGCATCATCAGCATGTATTATGACGTCAGAGTATATGATGACATCATAATTAGTATGCAGTATGACGTCACAATGTATTATGACGTCATAATGTATCCGCATTATGACATCACAATATATTATGAGAGCGCAATTTGCAGGTTTCATGACCAATTTCGCTTACCCCAATTTGTGTCACATCTACTGCAGCATCATCAGCATGTATTATGACGTCAGAGTATATGATGACATCATAATTAGTATGCAGTATGATGTCACAATGTATTATGACGTCATAATGTATCCGCATTATGACATCACAATATATTATGAGAGCGCAACATGCAGGTATTATGACCAATTTCGCTTACCCCAATTTGTGTCACATCTACTGGTGCATCATGAGCATGTATTATGACGTCACACTATATGATGACATCATAATTAGTATGCAGTATGAAGTCACAATGTATTATGACGTCATAATGTATCCGCATTATGACATCACAATATATTATGAGAGCGCAACATGCAGGTATTATGAGCAATTTCTCTTACCCCAATTTGTGTCACATCTACTGGAGCATCATGAGCATGTATTATGACGTCACAGTATATGATGACATCATAATTAGTATGCAGTATGACGTCACAATGTATTATGACGTCATAATGTATCCGCATTATGACATCACAATATATTATGAGAGCGCAATTTGCAGGTTTCATGACAATTTCGCTTACCCCAATTTGTGTCACATCTACTGCAGCATTATCAGCATGTATTATGACGTCAGAGTATATGATGACATCATAATTAGTATGCAGTATGATGTCATAATGTATTATGACGTCATAATGTATCCGCATTATGACATCACAATATATTATGAGAGCGCAACATGCAGGTATTATGAGCAATTTCTCTTACCCCAGTTTGTGTCACATCTACTGGAGCATCATGAGCATGTATTATGACGTCAGAGTTTATGATGACATCATAATTAGAATGCAGTATGACGTCACAATGTATTATGACGTCATAATGTATCCGCATTATGACATCATAATATATTATGAGAGCGCAATTTGCAGGTTTCATGACCAATTTCGCTTACCCCAATTTGTGTCACATCTACTGCAGCATCATCAGCATGTATTATGACGTCAGAGTATATGATGACATCATAATTAGTATGCAGTATGATGTCACAATGTATTATGACGTCATAATGTATTCGCATTATGACATCACAATATATTATGAGAGCGCAACATGCAGGTATTATGACCAATTTCGCTTACCCCAATTTGTGTCACATCTACTGGAGCATCATGAGCATGTATTATGACGTCACAGTATATGATGACATCATAATTAGTATGCAGTATGAAGTCACAATGTATTATGACGTCATAATGTATCCGCATTATGACAGCACAATATATTATGAGAGCGCAACATGCAGGTATTATGAGCAATTTCTCTTACCCAATTTGTGTCACATCTACTGGAGCATCATGAGCATGTATTATGACGTCAGAGTATATGATGACATCATAATTAGTATGCAGTATGACGTCACAATGTATTATGACGTCATAATGTATCCGCATTATGACATCACAATATATTATGAGAGCGCAACATGCATGTATTATGAGCAATTTCTCTTACCCCGATTTGTGTCACATCTACTGGAGCATCATGAGCATGTATTATGACGTCACAGTGTATGATGACATCATAATTAGTATGCAGTATGACGTCACAATGTATTATGACGTCATAATGTATCCGCATTATGACATCACAATATATTATGAGAGCGCAACATGCAGGTATTATGAGCAATTTCTCTTACCCCAATTTGTGTCACATCTACTGGAGCATCATGAGCACGTATTATGACGTCACAGTATATGATGACATCATAATTAGTATGCAGTATGAAGTCACAATGTATTATGACATCATAATGTATCCGCATTATGACATCACAATATATTATGAGAGCGCAACATGCAGGTATTATGAGCAATTTCTCTTACCCCAATTTGTGTCACATCTACTGGAGCATCATGAGCATGTATTATGACGTCACAGTATATGATGACATCATAATTAGTATGCAGTATGACGTCACAATGTATTATGACGGCATAATGTATCCGCATTATGACAGCACAATATATTATGAGAGCGCAATTTGCAGGTTTCATGACCAATTTCGCTTACCCCAATTTGTGTCACATCTACTGCAGCATCATCAGCATGTATTATGACGTCAGAGTATATGATGACATCATAATTAGTATGCAGTGTGATGTCACAATGTATTATGACGTCATAATGTATCCGCATTATGACATCACAATATATTATGAGAGCGCAACATGCAGGTATTATGAGCAATTTCTCTTACCCCAATTTGTGTCACATCTACTGGAGCATCATGAGCATGTATTATGACGTCAGAGTATATGATGACATCATAATTAGTATGCAGTATGACGTCACAATGTATTATGACGTCATAATGTGTCCGCATTATGACATCACAATATATTATGAGAGCGCAATTTGCAGGTTTCATGACCAATTTCGCTTACCACAATTTGTGTCACGTCTACTGCAGCATCATCAGCATGTATTATGACGTCAGAGTATATGATGACATCATAATTAGTATGCAGTATGATGTCACAATGTATTATGACGTCATAATGTATCCGCATTATGACATCACAATATATTTTGAGAGCGCAACATGCAGGTATTATGACCAATTTCGCTTACCCCAATGTGTGTCACATCTACTGGAGCATCATGAGCATGTATTATGACGTCACAGTATATGATGACATCATAATTAGTATGCAGTATGACGTCACAATGTATTATGACGTCATAATGTATCCGCATTATGACAGCACAATATATTATGAGAGCGCAACATGCAGGTATTATGAGCCATTTCTCTTACCCCAATTTGTGTCACATCTACTGGAGCATCATGAGCATGTATTATGACGTCACAGTATATGATGAGATCATAATTAGTATGCAGTATGACGTCACAATGTATTATGACGTCATAATGTATCCGCATTATGACATCACACTATATTATGAGAGCGAAACATGCAGGTATTATGAGCAATTTCTCTTACCCCAATTTGTGTCACATCTACTGGAGCATCATGAGCATGTATTATGACGTCAGAGTATATGATGACATCATAATTAGTATGCAGTATGACGTCACAATGTATTATGACGTCATAATGTATCCGCATTATGACATCACAATATATTATGAGAGCGCAATTTGCAGGTTTCATGACCAATTTCGCTTACCCCAATTTGTGTCACATCTACTGCAGCATTATCAGCATGTATTATGACGTCAGAGTATATGATGACATCATAATTAGTATGCAGTATGATGTCATAATGTATTATGACGTCATAATGTATCCGCATTATGACATCACAATATATTATGAGAGCGCAACATGCAGGTATTATGAGCAATTTCTCTTACCCCAATTTGTGTCACATCTACTGGAGCATCATGAGCATGTATTATGACGTCAGAGTATATGATGACATCATAATTAGTATGCAGTATGACGTCACAATGTATTATGACGTCATAATGTATCCGCATTATGACATCATAATATATTATGAGAGCGAAATTTGCCGGTTTCATGACCAATTTCGCTTACCCCAATTTGTGTCACATCTACTGCAGCATCATCAGCATGTATTATGACGTCAGAGTATATGATGACATCATAATTAGTATGCAGTATGACGTCACAATGTATTATGACGTCATAATGTATCCGCATTATGACATCACAATATATTATGAGAGCGCAACATGCAGGTATTATGACCAATTTCGCTTACCCCAATTTGTGTCACATCTACTGGAGCATCATGAGCATGTATTATGACGTCACAGTATATGATGACATCATAATTAGTATGCAGTATGAAGTCACAATGTATTATGACGTCATAATGTATCCGCATTATGACAGCACAATATATTATGAGAGCGCAACATGCAGGTATTATGAGCAATTTCTCTTACCCCAATTTGTGTCACATCTACTGGAGCATCATGAGCATGTATTATGACGTCACAGTATATGATGACATCATAATTAGTATGCAGTATGACGTCACAATGTATTATGACGTCATAATGTATCCGCATTATGACATCGCAATATATTATGAGAGCGCAATTTGCAGGTTTCATGACCAATTTCGCTTACCCCAATTTGTGTCAAATCTACTGGAGAAACATGAGCATGTATTATGACGTCACAGTATATGATGACATCATAATTAGTATGTAGTATGACGTCACAATGTATTATGAAGTCATAATGTATCCGCCTTATGACATCACACTATATTATGAGAGCGCAACATGCAGGTATTATGAGCAATTTCCCTTACCCCAACTTGTGTCACATCTACTGGAGCATCATGAGCATGTATTATGATGTCGCAGTATATGATGACATCATAATTAGTATGCAGTATGACCTCACAATGTATTATGACGTCATAATGTATCCGCATTATGACAGCACAATATATTATGAGAGCGCAATTTGCAGGTTTCATGACCAATTTCGCTTACCCCAATTTGTGTCACATCTACTGCAGCATCATCAGCATGTATTATGACGTCAGAGTATATGATGACATCATAATTAGTATGCAGTATGATGTCACAATGTATTATGACGTCATAATGTATCCGCATTATGACATCACAATATATTATGAGAGCGCAACATGCAGGTATTATGACCAATTTCGCTTACCCCAATTTGTGTCACATCTACTGGAGCATCATGAGCATGTATTATGACGTCACAGTATATGATGACATCATAATTAGTATGCAGAATGAAGTCACAATGTATTATGACGTCATAATGTATCCGCATTATGACAGCACAATATATTATGAGAGCGCAACATGCAGGTATTATGAGCAATTTCTCTTACCCCAATTTGTGTCACATCTACTGGAGCATCATGAGCATGTATTATGACGTCACAGTATATGATGACATCATAATTAGTATGCAGTATGACGTCACAATGTATTATGACGTCATAATGTATCCGCATTATGACATCACAATATATTATGAGAGCGCAATTTGCAGGTTTCATGACCAATTTCGCTTACCCCAATTTGTGTCAAATCTACTGGAGCATCATGAGCATGTATTATGACGTCAGAGTATATGATGACATCATAATTAGTATGCAGTATGACCTCACAATGTATTATGACGTCATAATGTATCCGCATTATGACATCGCAATATATTATGAGAGCGCAAATTGCAGGTTTCATGACCAATTTCGCTTACCCCAATTTGTGTCACATCTACTGCAGCATCATCAGCATGTATTATGACGTCAGAGTATATGATGACATCATAATTAGTATGCAGTATGATGTCACAATGTATTATGACGTCATAATGTATCCGCATTATGACATCACAATATATTATGAGAGCGCAACATGCAGGTATTATGAGCAATTTCTCTTCCCCCAATTTGTGTCACATCTACTGGAGCACCATGAGCATGTATTATGACGTCACAGTATATGATGACATCATAATTAGTATGCAGTATGAAGTCACAATGTATTATGACGTCATAATGTATCCGCATTATGACATCACAATATATTATGAGAGCGCAACATGCAGGTATTATGAGCAATTTCTCTTACCCCAATTTGTGTCACATCTACTGGAGCATCATGAGCATGTATTATGACGTCACAGTATATGATGACATCATAATTAGTATGCAGTATGACGTCACAGTGTATTATGACGTCATAATGTATCCGCATTATGACATCGCAATATATTATGAGAGCGCAATTTGCAGGTTTCATGACCAATTTCGCTTACCCCAATTTGTGTCAAATCTACTGGAGAAACATGAGCATGTATTATGACGTCACAGTATATGATGACATCATAATTAGTATGTAGTATGACGTCACAATGTATTATGAAGTCATAATGTATCCGCCTTATGACATCACACTATATTATGAGAGCGCAACATGCAGGTATTATGAGCAATTTCTCTTACCCCAACTTGTGTCACATCTACTGGAGCATCATGAGCATGTATTATGACGTCGCAGTATATGATGACATCATAATTAGTATGCAGTATGACCTCACAATGTATTATGACGTCATAATGTATCCGCATTATGACAGCACAATATATTATGAGAGCGCAATTTGCAGGTTTCATGACCAATTTCGCTTACCCCAATTTGTGTCACATCTACTGCAGCATCATCAGCATGTATTATGACGTCAGAGTATATGATGACATCATAATTAGTATGCAGTATGATGTCACAATGTATTATGACGTCATAATGTATCCGCATTATGACATCACAATATATTATGAGAGCGCAACATGCAGGTATTATGACCAATTTCGCTTACCCCAATTTGTGTCACATCTACTGGAGCATCATGAGCATGTATTATGATGTCACAGTATATGATGACATCATAATTAGTATGCAGTATGAAGTCACAATGTATTATGACGTCATAATGTATCCGCATTATGACAGCACAATATATTATGAGAGCGCAACATGCAGGTATTATGAGCAATTTCTCTTACCCCAATTTGTGTCACATCTACTGGAGCATCATGAGCATGTATTATGACGTCACAGTATATGATGACATCATAATTAGTATGCAGTATGACGTCACAATGTATTATGACGTCATAATGTATCCGCATTATGACATCACAATATATTATGAGAGCGCAATTTGCAGGTTTCATGACCAATTTCGCTTACCCCAATTTGTGTCAAATCTACTGGAGCATCATGAGCATGTATTATGACGTCAGAGTATATGATGACATCATAATTAGTATGCAGTATGACCTCACAATGTATTATGACGTCATAATGTATCCGCATTATGACATCGCAATATATTATGAGAGCGCAATTTGCAGGTTTCATGACCAATTTCGCTTACCCCAATTTGTGTCACATCTACTGCAGCATCATCAGCATGTATTATGACGTCAGAGTATATGATGACATCATAATTAGTATGCAGTATGATGTCACAATGTATTATGACGACATAATGTATCCGCATTATGACATCACAATATATTATGAGAGCGCAACATGCAGGTATTATGACCAATTTCGCTTACCCCAATTTGTGTCACATCTACTGGAGCATCATGAGCATGTATTATGACGTCACAGTATATGATGACATCATAATTAGTATGCAGTATGAAGTCACAATGTATTATGACGTCATAATGTATCCGCATTATGACAGCACAATATATTATGAGAGCGCAACATGCAGGTATTATGAGCAATTTCTCTTACCCCAATTTGTGTCACATCTACTGGAGCATCATGAGCATGTATTATGACGTCACAGTATATGATGACATCATAATTAGTATGCAGTATGACGTCACAATATATTATGACGTCATAATGTATCCGCATTATGACATCACAATATTTTATGAGAGCGCAATTTGCAGGTTTCATGACCAATTTCGCTTACCCCAATTTGTGTCAAATCTACTGGAGCATCATGAGCATGTATTATGACGTCAGAGTATATGATGACATCATAATTAGTATGCAGTATGACGTCACAATGTATTATGACGTCATAATGTAACCGCATTATGACATCACAATATATTATGAGAGCGCAATTTGCAGGTTTCATGACCAATTTCGCTTACCCCAATTTGTGTCACATCTACTGCAGCATCATCAGCATGTATTATGACGTCAGAGTATATGATGACATAATAATTAGTATGCAGTATGATGTCACAATGTATTATGACGTCATAATGTATCCGCATTATGACATCACAATATATTATGAGAGCGCAACATGCAGGTATTATGACCAATTTCGCTTACCCCAATTTGTGTCACATCTACTGGAGCATCATGAGCATGTATTATGACGTCAGAGTATATGATGACATCATAATTAGTATGCAATATGAAGTCACAATGTATTATGACGTCATAATGTATCCGCATTATGACATCACAATATATTATGAGAGCGCAACATGCAGGTATTATGAGCAATTTCTCTTACCCCAATTTGTGTCAAATCTACTGGAGAATCATGAGCATGTATTATGACGTCACAGTATATGATGACATCATAATTAGTATGCACTATGACGTCACAATGTATTATGACGTCATAATGTATCGAGCATTATGACATCACAATATATTATGAGAACGCAATTTGCAGGTTTCATGACCAATTTCGCTTACCCCAATTTGTGTCACATCTACTGCAGCATCATCAGCATGTATTATGACGTCAGAGTATATGATGACATCATAATTAGTATGCATTATGATGTCACAATGTATTATGACGTCATAATGTATCCGCATTATGACATCACAATATATTATGAGAGCGCAACATGCAGGTATTATGACCAATTTCGCTTACCCCAATTTGTGTCACATCTACTGGAGCATCATGAGCATGTATTATGACGTCAGAGTATATGATGACATCATAATTAGTATGCAGTATGACGTCACAATGTATTATGACGTCATAATGTATCCGCATTATGACAGCACAATATATTATGAGAGCGCAACATGCAGGTATTATGAGCAATTTCGCTTACCCCAATTTGTGTCACATCTACTGCAGCATCATCAGCATGTATTATGACGTCAGAGTATATGATGACATCATAATTAGTATGCAGTATGACGTCACAATGTATTATGACGTCATAATGTATCCGCATTATGACATCACAATATATTATGAGAGCGCAATTTGCAGGTTTCATGACCAATTTCGCTTACCCCAATTTGAGTCACATCTACTGCAGCATCATCAGCATGTATTATGACGTCAGAGTATATGATGACATCATAATTAGTATGCAGTATGATGTCACAATGTATTATGACGTCATAATGTATCCGCATTATGACATCACAATATATTATGGGAGCGCAACATGCAGGTATTATGACCAATTTCGCTTACCCCAATTTGTGTCACATCTACTGGTGCATCATGAGCATGTATTATGACGTCACACTATATGATGACATCATAATTAGTATGCAGTATGAAGTCACAATGTATTATGACGTCATAATGTATCCGCATTATGACATCACAATATATTATGAGAGCGCAACATGCAGGTATTATGAGCAATTTCTCTTACCCCAATTTGTGTCACATCTACTGGAGCATCATGAGCATGTATTATGACGTCACAGTATATGATGACATCATAATTAGTATGCAGTATGACGTCAAAATGTATTATGACGTCATAATGTATCCGCATTATGACATCACAATATATTATGAGAGCGCAATTTGCAGGTTTCATGACCAATTTCGCTTACCCCAATTTGTGTCACATCTACTGCACCATCATCAGCATGTATTATGACGTCAGAGTATATGATGACATCATAATTAGTATGCAGTATGACGTCACAATGTATTATGACGTCATAATGTATCCGCATTATGACATCACAATATATTATGAGAGCGCAACATGCAGGTATTATGAGCAATTTCTCTTACCCCAATTTGTGTCAAATCTACTGGAGCATCATGAGCATGTATTATGACGTCAGAGTATATGATGACATCATAATTAGTATGCAGTATGACGTCACAATGTATTATGACGTCATAATGTATCCGCATTATGACATCACAATATATTATGAGAGCGCAATTTGAAGGTTTCATGACCAATTTCGCTTACCCCAATTTGTGTCACATCTACTGCAGCATCATCAGCATGTATTATGACGTCACAGTATATGATGACATCATAATTAGTATGCAGTATGAAGTCAAAATGTATTATGACGTCATAATGTATCCGCATTATGACATCACAATATATTATGAGAGCGCAACATGCAGGTATTATGAGCAATTTCTCTTACCCCAATTTGTGTCACATCTACTGGAGCATCATGAGCATGTATTATGACGTCACAGTATATGATGACATCATAATTAGTATGCAGTATGACGTCACAATGTATTATGACGTCATAATGTATCCGCATTATGACATCACAATATATTATGAGAGCGCAAATTCCAGGTTTCATGACCAATTTCGCTTACCCCAATTTGTGTCAAATCTACTGGAGAATCATGAGCATGTACTATGACGTCACAGTATATGATGACATCATAATTAGTATGCAGTATGACGTCACAATGTATTATGACGTCATAATGTATCCGCATTATGACATCACAATATATTATGAGAGCGCAACATGCAGGTATTATGAGCAATTTCTCTTAACCCAATTTGTGTCACATCTACTGGAGCATCATGAGCATGTATTATGACGTCACAGTATATGATGACATCATAATTAGTATGCAGTATGAAGTCACAATGTATTATGACGTCATAATGTATCCGCATTATGACATCACAATATATTATGAGAGCGCAACATGCAGGTATTATGAGCAATTTCTCTTACCCCAATTTGTGTCACATCTACTGGAGCATCATGAGCATGTATTATGACGTCACAGTATATGATGACATCATAATTAGTATGCAGTATGACGTCACAATGTATTATGACGTCATAATGTATCCGCTTTATGACAGCACAATATATTATGAGAGCGCAATTTGCAGGTTTCATGACCAATTTCGCTTACCCCAATTTGTGTCACATCTACTGCAGCATCATCAGCATGTATTATGACGTCAGAGTATATGATGACATCATAATTAGTATGCAGTGTGATGTCACAATGTATTATGACGTCGTAATGTATCCGCATTATGACATCACAATATATTATGAGAGCGCAACATGCAGGTATTATGAGCAATTTCTCTTACCCCAATTTGTGTCACATCTACTGGAGCATCATGAGCATGTATTATGACGTCAGAGTATATGATGACATCATAATTAGTATGCAGTATGACGTCACAATGTATTATGACGTCATAATGTGTCCGCATTATGACATCACAATATATTATGAGAGCGCAATTTGCAGGTTTCATGACCAATTTCGCTTACCACAATTTGTGTCACGTCTACTGCAGCATCATCAGCATGTATTATGACGTCAGAGTATATGATGACATCATAATTAGTATGCAGTATGATGTCACAATGTATTACGACGTCATAATGTATCCGCATTATGACATCACAATATATTTTGATAGCGCAACATGCAGGTATTATGACCAATTTCGCTTACCCAATTTGTGTCACATCTACTGGAGCATCATGAGCATGTATTATGACGTCACAGTATATGATGACATCATAATTAGTATGCAGTATGAAGTCAAAATGTATTATGACGTCATAATGTATCCGCATTATGACAGCACAATATATTATGAGAGCGCAACATGCAGGTATTATGAGCAATTTCTCTTACCCCAATTTGTGTCACATCTACTGGAGCATCATGAGCATGTATTATGACGTCAGAGTATATGATGACATCATAATTAGTATGCAGTATGACGTCACAATGTATTATGACGTCATAATGTATCCGCATTATGACATCATAATATATTATGAGAGTGCAATTTGCCGGTTTCATGACCAATTTCGCATACCCCAATTTGTGTCACATCTACTGCAGCATCATCAGCATGTATTATGACGTCAGAGTATATGATGACATCATAATTAGTATGCAGTATGATGTCACAATGTATTATGACGTCATAATGTATCCGCATTATGACATCACAATATATTATGAGAGCGCAACATGCAGGTATTATGACCAATTTCGCTTACCCCAATTTGTGTCACATCTACTGGAGCATCATGAGCATGTATTATGACGTCACAGTATATGATGACATCATAATTAGTATGCAGTATGAAGTCACAATGTATTATGACGTCATAATGTATCCGCATTATGACAGCACAATATATTATGAGAGCGCAACATGCAGGTATTATGAGCAATTTCTCTTACCCCAATTTGTGTCACATCTACTGGAGCATCATGAGCATGTATTATGACGTCACAGTATATGATGACATCATAATTAGTATGCAGTATGATGTCACAATGTATTATGACGTCATAATGTATCCGCATTATGACATCGCAATATATTATGAGAGCGCAATTTGCAGGTTTCATGACCAATTTCGCTTACCCCAATTTGTGTCAAATCTACTGGAGAATCAAGAGCATGTATTATGACGTCACAGTATATGATGACATCATAATTAGTATGTAGTATGACGTCACAATGTATTATGATGTCATAATGTATCCGCCTTATGACATCACACTATATTATGAGAGCGCAACATGCAGGTATTATGAGCAATTTCTCTTACCCCAATTTGTGTCACATCTACTGGAGCATCATGAGCATGTATTATGACGTCGCAGTATATGATGACATCATAATTAGTATGCAGTATGACCTCACAATGTATTATGACGTCATAATGTATCCGCATTATGACAGCACAATATATTATGAGAGCGCAATTTGCAGGTTTCATGACCAATTTCGCTTACCCCAATTTGTGTCACATCTACTGCAGCATCATCAGCATGTATTATGACGTCAGAGTATATGATGACATCATAATTAGTATGCAGTATGATGTCACAATGTATTATGACGACATAATGTATCCGCATTATGACATCACAATATATTATGAGAGCGCAACATGCAGGTATTATGACCAATTTCGCTTACCCCAATTTGTGTCACATCTACTGGAGCATCATGAGCATGTATTATGACGTCACAGTATATGATGACATCATAATTAGTATGCAGTATGAAGTCACAATGTATTATGACGTCATAATGTATCCGCATTATGACAGCACAATATATTATGAGAGCGCAACATGCAGGTATTATGAGCAATTTCTCTTACCCCAATTTGTGTCACATCTACTGGAGCATCATGAGCATGTATTATGACGTCACAGTATATGATGACATCATAATTAGTATGCAGTATGACGTCACAATATATTATGACGTCATAATGTATCCGCATTATGACATCACAATATATTATGAGAGCGCAATTTGCAGGTTTCATGACCAATTTCGCTTACCCCAATTTGTGTCAAATCTACTGGAGCATCATGAGCATGTATTATGACGTCAGAGTATATGATGACATCATAATTAGTATGCAGTATGACGTCACAATGTATTATGACGTCATAATGTAACCGCATTATGACATCACAATATATTATGAGAGCGCAATTTGCAGGTTTCATGACCAATTTCGCTTACCCCAATTTGTGTCACATCTACTGCAGCATCATCAGCATGTATTATGACGTCAGAGTATATGATGACATCATAATTAGTATGCAGTATGATGTCACAATGTATTATGACGTCATAATGTATCCGCATTATGACATCACAATATATTATGAGAGCGCAACATGCAGGTATTATGACCAATTTCGCTTACCCCAATTTGTGTCACATCTACTGGAGCATCATGAGCATGTATTATGACGTCACAGTATATGATGACATCATAATTACTATGCAGTATGAAGTCACAATGTATTATGACGTCATGATGTATCCGCATTATGACATCACAATATATTATGAGAGCGCAACATGCAGATATTATCAGCAATTTCTCTTACCCCAATTTGTGTCACATCTAATGGAGCATCATGAGCATGTATTATGACGTCACAGTATATGATGACATCATAATTAGTATGCAGTATGACGTCACAATGCATTATGACGTCATAATGTATCCGCATTATGACAGCACAATATATTATGAGAGCGCAATTTGCAGGTTTCATGACCAATTTCGCTTACCCCAATTTGTGTCACATCTACTGCAGCATCATCAGCATGTATTATGACGTCAGAGTATATGATGACATCATAATTAGTATGCAGTATGAAGTCACAATGTATTATGACGTCATAATGTATCCGCATTATGGCATCACAATATATTATGAGAGCGCAACATGCAGGTATTATGAGCAATTTCTCTTACCCCAATTTGTGTCAAATCTACTGGAGAATCATGAGCATGTATTATGACGTCACAGTATATGATGACATCATAATTAGTATGCAGTATGATGTCACAATGTATTATGACGTCATAATGTATCCGCATTATGACATCACAATATATTATGAGAGCGCAACATGCAGGTATTATGAGCAATTTCTCTTACCCCAATTTGTGTCACATCTACTGGAGCATCATGAGCATGTATTATGACGTCAGAGTATATGATGACATCATAATTAGTATGCAGTATGATGTCACAATGTATTATGACGTCATAATATATCCGCATTATGACAGCACAATATATTATGAGAGCGCAATTTGCAGGTTTCATGACCAATTTCGCTTACCCCAATTTGTGTCACATCTACTGCAGCATCATCAGCATGTATTATGACGTCAGAGTATATGATGACATCATAATTAGTATGCAGTATGATGTCAGAATGTATTATGACGTCATAATGTATCCGCATTATGACATCACAATATATTATGAGAGCGCAACATGCAGGTATTATGAGCAATTTCTCTTACCCCAATTTGTGTCACATCTACTGGAGCATCATGAGCATGTATTATGACGTCAGAGTATATGATGACATCATAATTAGTATGCAGTATGACGTCACAATGTATTATGACGTCATAATGTATCCGCATTATGACATCACAATATATTATGAGAGCGCAATTTGAAGGTTTCATGACCAATTTCGCTTACCCCAAATTGTGTCACATCTACTGCAGCATCATCAGCATGTATTATGACGTCAGAGTATATGATGACATCATAATTAGTATGCAGTATGATGTCACAATGTATTATGACGTCATAATGTATCCGCATTATGACATCACAATATATTATGAGAGCGCAACATGCAGGTATTATGACCAATTTCGCTTACCCCAATTTGTGTCACATCTACTGGAGCATCATGAGCATGTATTATGACGTCACAGTATATGATGACATCATAATTAGTATGCAGTATGAAGTCACAATGTATTATGACGTCATAATGTATCCGCATTATGACATCAGAATATATTATGAGAGCGCAACATGCAGGTATTATGAGCAATTTCTCTTACCCCAATTTGTGTCACATCTACTGGAGCATCATGAGCATGTATTATGACGTCACAGTATATGATGACATCATAATTAGTATGCAGTATGACGTCACAATGTATTATGGCGTCATAAT
The DNA here is from genome assembly GCF_030222135.1 of Aotus nancymaae. Taxonomy (NCBI): domain Eukaryota; kingdom Metazoa; phylum Chordata; class Mammalia; order Primates; family Aotidae; genus Aotus; species Aotus nancymaae. The sequence goes on along the minus strand of NW_026988511.1, from coordinate 11,250,212 downwards.
GTATCCGCATTATGACATCACAATATATTATGAGAGCGCAAATTCCAGGTTTCATGACCAATTTCGCTTACCCCAATTTGTGTCAAATCTACTGGAGAATCATGAGCATGTACTATGACGTCACAGTATATGATGACATCATAATTAGTATGCAGTATGACGTCACAATGTATTATGACGTCATAATGTATCCGCATTATGACATCACAATATATTATGAGACCGCAACATGCAGGTATTATGAGCAATTTCTCTTACCCCAATTTGTGACACATCTACTGGAGCATCATGAGCATGTATTATGACGTCAGAGTATATGATGACATCATAATTAGTATGCAGTATGACGTCACAATGTATTATGACGTCATAATATATCCGCATTATGACATCACAATATATTATGAGAGCGCAACATGCAGGTATTATGACCAATTTCGCTTACCCCAATTTGTGTCACATCTACTGGAGCATCATGAGCATGTATTATGACGTCACAGTATATGATGACATCATAATTAGTATGCAGTATGAAGTCACAATGTATTATGACGTCATAATGTATCCGCATTATGACATCACAGTATATTATGAGAGCGCAACATGCAGGTATTATGAGCAATTTCTCTTACCCCAATTTGTGTCACATCTACTGGAGCATCATGAGCATGTATTATGACGTCACAGTATATGATGACATCATAATTAGTATGCAGTATGACGTCACAATGTATTATGACGTCATAATGTATCCGCATTATGACAGCACAAAATATTATGAGAGCGCAATTTGCAGGTTTCATGACCAATTTCGCTTTCCACAATTTGTGTCACATCTACTACAGCATCATCAGCATGTATTATGACGTCAGAGTATATGATGACATCATAATTAGTATGCAGTATGATGTCACAATGTATTATGACGTCATAATGTATCCGCATAATGACATCACAATATATTATGAGAGCGCAACATGCAGGTATTATGAGCAATTTCTCTTACCCCAATTTGTGTCACATCTACTGGAGCATTATGAGCATGTATTATGACGTCAGAGTATATGATGACATAATAATTAGTATGCAGTATGACGTCACAATGTATTATGACGTCATAATGTGTCCGCATTATGACATCACAATATATTATGAGAGCGCAATTTGCAGGTTTCATGACCAATTTCGCTTACCCCAATTTGTGTCACGTCTATTGCAGCATCATCAGCATGTATTATGACGTCAGAGTATATGATGACATCATAATTAGTATGCAGTATGATGTCACAATGTATTATGACGTCATAATGTATCCGCATTATGACATCACAATATATTTTGAGAGCGCAACATGCAGGTATTATGACCAATTTCGCTTACCCCAATTTGTGTCACATCTACTGTTGCATCATGAGCATGTATTATGACGTCACAGTATATAATGACATCATAATTAGTATGCAGTATGAAGTCACAATGTATTATGACGTCATAATGTATCCGCATTATGACATCACAATATATTATGAGAGCGCAACATGCAGGTATTATGAGCAATTTCTCTTACCCCAATTTGTGTCACATCTACTGGAGCATCATGAGCATGTATTATGACGTCACAGTATATGATGACATCATAATTAGTATGCAGTATGATGTCACAATGTATTATGACGTCATAATGTATCCGCATTATGACATCACAATATATTATGAGAGCGCAATTTGCAGGTTTCTTGACCAATTTCGCTTACCCCAATTTGTGTCAAATCTACTGGAGAATCATGAGCATGTATTATGACGTCACAGTATATGATGACATCATAATTAGTATGCAGTATGACGTCACAATGTATTATGACGTCATAATGTATCCGCATTATGACATCACACTATATTATGAGAGCGCAACATGCAGGTATTATGAGCAATTTCTCTTACCCCATTTTGTGTCACATCTACTGGAACATCATGAGCATGTATTATGACGTCACAGTATATGATGACATCATAATTAGTATGCACTCTGACGTCACAATGTATTATGACGTCATAATGTATCCGCATTATGACATCACAATATATTATGAGAGCGCAACATGCAGGTATTATGACCAATTTCGCTTACCCCAATTTGTGTCACATCTACTGGAGCATCATGAGCATGTATTATGACGTCACAGTATATGATGACATCATAATTATTATGCAGTATGAAGTCACAATGTATTATGACGTCATAATGTATCCGCATTATGACATCACAATATATCATGAGAGCGCAACATGCAGGTATTATGAGCAATTTCTCTTACCCCAACTTGTGTCACATCTACTGGAGCATCATGAGCATGTATTATGACGTCACAGTATATGATGACATCATAATTAGTATGCAGTATGACGTCACAATGTATTATGACGTCATAATGTATCCGCATTATGACATCACAATATATTATGAGAGCGCAATTTGCAGGTTTCATGACCAATTTCGCTTACCCCAATTTGTGTCACATCTACTGCAGCATCATCAGCATGTATTATGACGTCAGAGTATATGATGACATCATAATTAGTATGCAGTATGATGTCACAATGTATTATGACGACATAATGTATCCGCATTATGACATCACAATATATTATGAGAGCGCAACATACTGGTATTATGACCAATTTCGCTTACCCCAATTTGTGTCACATCTACTGGAGCATCATGAGCATGTATTATGACGTCACAGTATATGATGACATCATAATTAGTATGCAGAATGAAGTCACAATGTATTATGACGTCATAATGTATCCGCATTATGACAGCACAATATATTATGAGAGCGCAACATGCAGGTATTATGAGCAATTTCTCTTACCCCAATTTGTGTCACATCTACTGGAGCATCATGAGCATGTATTATGACGTCAGAGTATATGATGACATCATAATTAGTATGCAGTATGACGTCACAATGTATTATGACGTCATAATGTATCCACATTATGACATCACAATATATTATGAGAGCGCAATTTGCAGGTTTCATGACCAATTTCGCTTACCCCAATTTGTGTCACATCTACTGGAGCATCATGAGCATGTATTATGACGTCAGAGTATATGATGACATCATAATTAGTATGCAGTATGACGTCACAATGTATTATGACGTCATAATGTATCCGCATTATGACAGCACAATATATTATGAGAGCGCAATTTGCAGGTTTCATGACCAATTTCGCTTACCCCAATTTGTGTCACATCTACTGCAGCATCATCAGCATGTATTATGACGTCAGAGTATATGATGACATCATAATTAGTATGCAGTATGATGTCACAATGTATTATGACGTCATAATGTATCCGCATTATGACATCACAATATATTATGAGAGCGCAACATGCAGGTATTATGACCAATTTCGCTTACCCCAATTTGTGTCACATCTACTGGAGCATCATGAGCATGTATTATGACGTCACAGTATATGATGACATCATAATTAGTATGCAGTATGAAGTCACAATGTATTATGACGTCATAATGTATCCGCATTATGACATCACAATATATTATGAGAGCGCAACATGCAGGTATTATGAGCAATTTCTCTTACCCCAATTTGTGTCACATCTACTGGAGCATCATGAGCATGTATTATGACGTCACAGTATATGATGACATCATAATTAGTATGCACTCTGACGTCACAATGTATTATGACGTCATAATGTATCCGCATTATGACATCACAATATATTATGAGAGCGCAACATGCAGGTATTATGAGCAATTTCTCTTACCCCAATTTGTGTCACATCTACTGGAGCATCATGAGCATGTATTATGACGTCAGAGTATATGATGACATCATAATTAGTATGCAGTATGATGTCACAATGTATTATGACGTCATAATGTATCCGCATTATGACATCACAATATATTATGAGAGCGCAACATGCAGGTATTATGACCAATTTCGCTTACCCCAATTTGTGTCACATCTACTGGAGCATCATGAGCATGTATTATGACGTCAGAGTATATGATGACATCATAATTAGTATGCAGTATGACGTCACAATGTATTATGACGTCATAATGTATCCGCATTATGACATCATAATATATTATGAGAGCGCAATTTGCAGGTTTCATGACCAATTTCGCTTACCCCAATTTGTGTCACATCTACTGCAGCATCATCAGCATGTATTATGACGTCAGAGTATATGATGACATCATAATTAGTATGCAGTATGATGTCACAATGTATTATGACGTCAAAATGTATCCGCATTATGACATCACAATATATTATGAGAGCGCAACATGCAGGTATTATGAGCAATTTCTCTTACCCCAATTTGTGTCACATCTACTGGAGCATCATGAGCATGTATTATGACGTCACAGTATATGATGACATCATAATTAGTATGCAGTATGAAGTCACAATGTATTATGACGTCATAATGTATCCGCATTATGACATCACAATATATTATGAGAGCGCAATTTGCAGGTTTCATGACCAATTTCGCTTACCCCAATTTGTGTCAAATCTACTGGAGCATCATGAGCATGTATTATGACGTCAGAGTATATGATGACATCATAATTAGTATGCAGTATGACGTCACAATGTATTATGACGTCATAATGTATCCGCATTATGACATCACAATATATTATGAGAGCGCAATTTGCAGGTTTCATGACCAATTTCGCTTACCCCAATTTGTGTCACATCTACTGCAGCATCATCAGCATGTATTATGACGTCAGAATATATGATGACATCATAATTAGTATGCAGTATGACGTCACAATGTATTATGACGTCATAATGTATCCGCATTATGACATCACAATATATTATGAGAGCGCAACATGCAGGTATTATGAGCAATTTCTCTTACCCCAATTTGTGTCAAATCTACTGGAGAATCATGAGCATGTATTATGACGTCACAGTATATGATGACATCATAATTAGTATGCAGTATGATGTCACAATGTATTATGACGTCATAATGTATCCGCATTATGACAGCACAATATATTATGAGAGCGCAACATGCAGGTATTATGAGCAATTTCTCTTACCCCAATTTGTGTCACATCTACTGGAGCATCATGAGCATGTATTATGACGTCAGAGTATATGATGACATCATAATTAGTATGCAGTATGATGTCACAATGTATTATGACGTCATAATGTATCCGCATTATGACAGCACAATATATTATGAGAGCGCAATTTGCAGCTTTCATGACCAATTTCGCTTACCCCAATTTGTGTCACATCTACTGCAGCATCATCAGCATGTATTATGACGTCAGAGTATATGATGACATCATAATTAGTATGCAGTATGATGTCACAATGTATTATGAAGTCATAATGTATCCGCATTATGACATCACAATATATTATGAGAGCGCAACATGCAGGTATTATGAGCAATTTCTCTTACCCCAATTTGTGTCACATCTACTGGAGCATCATGAGCATGTATTATGACGTCAGAGTATATGATGACATCATAATTAGTATGCAGTATGACATCACAATGTATTATGACGTCATAATGTATCCGCATTATGACATCACAATATATTATGAGAGCGCAATATGAAGGTTTCATGACCAATTTCGCTTACCCCAATTTGTGTCACATCTACTGCAGCATCATCAGCATGTATTATGACGTCAGAGTATATGATGACATCATAATTAGTATGCTGTATGATGTCACAATGTATTATGACGTCATAATGTATCCGCATTATGACATCACAATATATTATGAGAGCGCAACATGCAGGTATTATGACCAATTTCGCTTACCCCAATTTGTGTCACATCTACTGGAGCATCATGAGCATGTATTAAGACATCAGAGTATATGATGACATCATAATTAGTATGCAGTATGAAGTCACAATGTATTACGACGTCATAATGTATCCGCATTATGACATCACAATATATTATGAGAGCGCAACATGCAGGTATTATGAGCAATTTCTCTTACACCAATTTGTGTCACATCTACTAGAGCATCATGAGCATGTATTATGACGTCACAGTATATGATGACATCATAATTAGTATGCAGTATGACGTCACAATGTATTATGACGTCATAATGTATCCGCATTATGACATCACAATATATTATGAGAGCGCAAATTCCAGGTTTCATGACCAATTTCGCTTACCCCAATTTCTGTCAAATCTACTGGAGAATCATGAGCATGTACTATGACGTCACAGTATATGATGACATCATAATTAGTATGCAGTATGACGTCACAATGTATTATGACGTCATAATGTATCCGCATTATGACATCACAATATATTATGAGAGCGCAACATGCAGGTATTATGAGCAATTTCTCTTACCCCAATTTGTGTCACATCTACTGGAGCATCATGAGCATGTATTATGACGTCAGAGTATATGATGACATCATAATTAGTATGCAGTATGACGTCACAATGTATTATGACGTCATAATGTATCCGCATTATGACATCACAATATATTATGAGAGCGCAACATGCAGGTATTATGACCAATTTCGCTTACCCCAATTTCTGTCACATCTACTGGAGCATCATGAGCATGTATTATGACGTCAGAGTATATGATGACATCATAATTAGTATGCAGTGTGATGTCAAATGTATTATGACGTCATTATGTATCCGCATTATGAAATCACAATATATTATGAGAGCGCAACATGCAGGTATTATGAGCAATTTCTCTTACCCCAATTTGTGTCACATCTACTGGAGCATCATGAGCATGTATTATGACGTCAGAGTATATGATGACATCATAATTAGTATGCAGTATGACGTCACAATGTATTATGACGTCATAATGTATCCGCATTATGACATCACAAAATATTATGAGAGCGCAATTTGCAGGTTTCATGACCAATTTCGCTTACCCCAATTTGTGTCACATCTACTGCAGCATCATCAGCATGTATTATGACGACAGAGTATATGATGACATCATAATTAGTATGCAGTATGATGTCACAATGTATTATGACGTCATAATGTATCCGCATTATGACATCACAATATATTATGAGAGCGCAAATTCCAGGTTTCATGACCAATTTCGCTTACCCCAATTTGTGTCAAATCTACTGGAGAATCATGAGCATGTACTATGACGTCACAGTATATGATGACATCATAATTAGTATGCAGTATGACGTCACAATGTATTATGACGTCATAATGTATCCGCATTATGACATCACAATATATTATGAGAGCGCAACATGCAGGTATTATGACCAATTTCGCTTACCCCAATTTGTGTCACATCTACTGGAGCATCATGAGCATGTATTATGACGTCACAGTATATGATGACATCATAATTAGTATGCAGTATGAAGTCACAATGTATTATGACGTCATAATGTATCCGCATTATGACAGCACAATATATTATGAGAGCGCAACATGCAGGTATTATGAGCAATTTCTCTTACCCCAATTTGTGTCACATCTACTGGAGCATCATGAGCATGTATTATGACGTCACAGTATATGATGACATCATAATTAGTATGCAGTATGACGTCACAATGTATTATGACGTCATAATGTATCCCCATTATGACAGCACAATATATTATGAGAGCGCAATTTGCAGGTTTCATGACCAATTTCGCTTACCCCAATTTGTGTCACATCTACTGCAGCATCATCAGCATGTATTATGACGTCAGAGTATATGATGACATCATAATTAGTATGCAGTGTGATGTCACAATGTATTATGACGTCATAATGGATCCGCATTATGACATCACAATATATTATGAGAGCGCAACATGCAGGTATTATGAGCAATTTCTCTTACCCCAATTTGTGTCACATGTACTGGAGCATCATGAGCATGTATTATGACGTCAGAGTATATGATGACATCATAATTAGTATGCAGTATGACGTCACAATGTATTATGACGTCATAATGTGTCCGCATTATGACATCACAATATATTATGAGAGCGCAATTTGCAGGTTTCATGACCAATTTCGCTTACCCCAATTTGTGTCACGTCTACTGCAGCATCATCAGCATGTATTATGACGTCAGAGTATATGATGACATCATAATTAGTATGCAGTATGATGTCACAATGTATTATGACGTCATAATGTATCCGCATTATGACATCACAATATATTTTGAGAGCGCAACATGCAGGTATTATGACCAATTTCGCTTACCCCAATTTGTGTCACATCTACTGGAGCATCATGAGCATGTATTATGACGTCACAGTATATGATGACATCATAATTAGTATGCAGTATGAAGTCACAATGTATTATGACGTCATAATGTATCCGCATTATGACAGCACAATATATTATGAGAGCGCAACATGCAGGTATTATGAGCAATTTCTCTTACCCCAATTTGTGTCACATCTACTGGAGCATCATGAGCATGTATTATGACGTCACAGTATATGATGACATCATAATTAGTATGCAGTATGACGTCACAATGTATTATGACGTCATAATGTATCCGCATTATGACATCACAATATATTATGAGAGCGCAATTTGCAGGTTTCATGACCAATTTCGCTTACCCCAATTTGTGTCAAATCTACTGGAGCATCATGAGCATGTATTATGACGTCAGAGTATATGATGACATCATAATTAGTATGCAGTATGACGTCACAATGTATTATGACGTCATAATGTATCCGCATTATGACATCACAATATATTATGAGAGCGCAATTTGCAGGTTTCATGACCAATTTCGCTTACCCCAATTTGTGTCACATCTACTGCAGCATCATCAGCATGTATTATGACGTCAGAGTATTTGATGACATCATAATTAGTATGCAGTATGATGTCACAATGTATTATGACGACATAATGTATCCGCATTATGACATCACAATATATTATGAGAGCGCAACATGCAGGTATTACGACCAATTTCGCTTACCCCAATTTGTGTCACATCTACTGGAGCATCATGAGCATGTATTATGACGTCACAGTATATGATGACATCATAATTAGTATGCAGTATGAAGTCACAATGTATTATGACGTCATAATGTATCCGCATTATGACAGCACAATATATTATGAAAGCGCAACATTCAGGTATTATGAGCAATTTCCCTTACCACAATTTGTGTCACATCTACTGGAGCATCATGAGCATGTATTATGACGTCACAGTATATGATGACATCATAATTAGTATGCAGTATGACGTCACAATGTATTATGACGTCATAATGTATCCGCATTATGACATCACAATATATTATGAGAGCGCAATTTGCAGGTTTCATGACCAATTTCGCTTACCCCAATTTTTGTCAAATCTACTGGAGCATCATGAGCATGTATTATGACGTCAGAGTATATGATGACATCATAATTAGTATGCAGTATGACGTCACAATGTATTATGACGTCATAATGTAACCGCATTATGACATCACAATATATTATGAGAGCGCAATTTGCAGGTTTCATGACCAATTTCGCTTACCCCAATTTGTGTCACATCTACTGCAGCATCATCAGCATGTATTATGACGTCAGAGTATATGATGACATCATAATTAGTATGCAGTATGATGTCACAATGTATTATGACGTCATAATGTATCCGCATTATGACATCACAATATATTATGAGAGCGCAACATGCAGGTATTATGACCAATTTCGCTTACCCCAATTTGTGTCACATCTACTGGAGCATCATGAGCATGTATTATGACGTCACAGTATATGATGACATCATAATTAGTATGCAGTATGAAGTCACAATGTATTATGACGTCATAATGTATCCGCATTATGACATCACAATATATTATGAGAGCGCAACATGCAGGTATTATGACCAATTTCGCTTACCCCAATTTGTGTCACATCTAATGGAGCATCATAAGCATGTATTATGACGTCACAGTATATGATGACATCATAATTAGTATGCAGTATGACGTCACAATGCATTATGACGTCATAATGTATCCGCATTATGACAGCACAATATATTATGAGAGCGCAATTTGCAGGTTTCATGACCAATTTCGCTTACCCCAATTTGTGTCACATCTACTGCAGCATCATCAGCATGTATTATGACGTCAGAGTATATGATGACATCATAATTAGTATGCAGTATGACGTCACAATGTATTATGACGTCATAATGTATCCGCATTATGACATCACAATATATTATGAGAGCGCAACATGCAGGTATTATGAGCAATTTCTCTTACCCCAATTTGTGTCAAATCTACTGGAGAATCATGAGCATGTATTATGACGTCACAGTATATGATGACATCATAATTAGTATGCAGTATGATGTCACAATGTATTATGACGTCATAATGTATCCGCATTATGACATCACAATATATTATGAGAGCGCAACATGCAGGTATTATGACCAATTTCGCTTACCCCAATTTGTGTCAAATCTACTGGAGAATCATGAGCATGTACTATGACGTCACAGTATATGATGACATCATAATTAGTATGCAGTATGACGTCACAATGTATTATGACGTCATAATATATCCGCATTATGACATCACAATATATTATGAGAGCGCAACATGCAGGTATTATGACCAATTTCGCTTACCCCAATTTGTGTCACATCTAGTGGAGCATCATGAGCATGTATTATGACGTCACAGTATATGATGACATCATAATTAGTATGCAGTATGAAGTCACAATGTATTATGACGTCATAATGTATCCGCATTATGACATCACAATATATTATGAGAGCGCAACATGCAGGTATTATGAGCAATTTCTCTTACCCCAATTTGTGTCACATCTACTGGAGCATCATGAGCATGTATTATGACGTCACAGTATATGATGACATCATAATTAGTATGCAGTATGACGTCACAATGTATTATGACGTCATAATGTATCCGCATTATGACAGCACAATATATTATGAGAGCGCAATTTGCAGGTTTCATGACCAATTTCGCTTACCCCAATTTGTGTCACATCTACTGCAGCATCATCAGCATGTATTATGACGTCAGAGTATATGATGACATCATAATTAGTATGCAGTATGATGTCACAATGTATTATGACGTCATAATGAATCCGCATTATGACGTCACAATATATTATGAGAGCGCAACATGCAGGTATTATGAGCAATTTCTCTTACCCCAATTTGTGTCACATCTACTGGAGCATCATGAGCATGTATTATGACGTCAGAGTATATGATGACATCATAATTAGTATGCAGTATGACGTCACAATGTATTATGACGTCATAATGTGTCCGCATTATGACATCACAATATATTATGAGAGCGCAATTTGCAGGTTTCATGACCAATTTCGCTCACCCCAATTTGTGTCACGTCTACTGCAGCATCATCAGCATGTATTATGACGTCAGAGTATATGATGACATCATAATTAGTATGCAGTATGATGTCACAATGTATTATGACGTCATAATGTATCCGCATTATGACATCACAATATATTTTGAGAGCGCAACATGCAGGTATTATGACCAATTTCGCTTACCCCAATTTGTGTCACATCTACTGTTGCATCATGAGCATGTATTATGACGTCACAGTATATAATGACATCATAATTAGTATGCAGTATGAAGTCACAATCTATTATGACGTCATAATGTATCCGCATTATGACAGCACAATATATTATGAGAGCGCAACATGCAGGTATTATGAGCAATTTCTCTTACCCCAATTTGTGTCACATCTACTGGAGCATCATGAGCATGTATTATGACGTCACAGTATATGATGACATCATAATTAGTATGCAGTATGACGTCACAATGTATTATGATGTCATAATGTATCCGCATTATGACATCACAATATATTATGAGAGCGCAATTTGCAGGTTTCATGACCAATTTCGCTTACCCCAATTTGTGTCAAATCTACTGGAGAATCATGAGCATGTATTATGACGTCACAGTATATGATGACATCATAATTAGTATGCAGTATGACGTCACAATGTATTATGACGTCATAATGTATCCACATTATGACATCACACTATATTATGAGAGCGCAACATGCAGGTATTATGAGCAATTTCTCTTACCCCAATTTGTGTCACATCTACTGGAACATCATGAGCATGTATTATGACGTCACAGTATATGATGACATCATAATTAGTATGCACTCTGACGTCACAATGTATTATGACGTCATAATGTATCCGCATTATGACAGCACAATATATTATGAGAGCGCAATTTGCAGGTTTCATGACCAATTTCGCTTACCCCAATTTGTGTCACATCTACTGCAGCATCATCAGCATGTATTATGACGTCAGAGTATATGATGACATCATAATTAGTATGCAGTATGATGTCACAATGTATTATGACGTCATAATGTATCCGCATTATGACATCACAATATATTATGAGAGCGCAACATGCAGGTGTTATGACAAATTTCGCTTACCCCAATTTGTGTCACATCTACTGGAGCATCATGAGCATGTATTATGACGTCACAGTATATGATGACATCATAATTAGTATGCAGTATGAAGTCACAATGTATTATGACGTCATAATGTATCCGCATTATGACAGCACAATATATTATGAGAGCGCAACATGCAGGTATTATGAGCAATTTCTCTTACCCCAATTTGTGTCACATCTACTGGAGCATCATGAGCATGTATTATGACGTCAGAGTATATGATGACATCATAATTAGTATGCAGTATGACGTCACAATGTATTATGACGTCATAATGTATCCACATTATGACATCACAATATATTATGAGAGCGCAATTTGCAGGTTTCATGACAAATTTCGCTTACCCCAATTTGTGTCACATCTACTGCAGCATCATCAGCATGTATTATGACGTCAGAGTATATGATGACATCATAATTAGTATGCAGTATGACGTCACAATGTATTATGACGTCATAATGTATCCGCATTATGACAGCACAATATATTATGAGAGCGCAATTTGCAGGTTTCATGACCAATTTCGCTTACCACAATTTGTGTCACATCTACTGCAGCATCATCAGCATGTATTATGACGTCAGAGTATATGATGACATCATAATTAGTATGCAGTATGATGTCACAATGTATTATGACGTCATAATGGATCCGCATTATGACATCACAATATATTATGAGAGCGCAACATGCAGGTATTATGACCAATTTCGCTTACCCCAATTTGTGTCACATCTACAGGAGCATCATGAGTATGTATTATGACGTCACAGTATATGATGACATCATAATTAGTATGCAGTATGAAGTCACAATGTATTATGACGTCATAATGTATCCGCATTATGACATCACAATATATTATGAGAGCGCAACATGCAGGTATTATGACCAATTTCTCTTACCCCAATTTGTGTCACATCTACTGGAGCATCATGAGCATGTATTATGACGTCACAGTATATGATGACATCATAATTAGTATGCAGTATGACGTCACAATGTATTATGACGTCTTAATGTATCCGCATTATGACATCACAATATATTATGAGAGCGCAATTTGCAGGTTTCATGACCAATTTCGCTTACCCCAATTTGTTTCAAATCTACTGGAGAATCATGAGCATGTATTATGACGTCACAGTATATGATGACATCATAATTAGTATGCAGTATGACGTCACAATGTATTATGACGTCATAATGTATCCGCATTATGACATCACAATATATTATGAGAGCGCAATTTGCAGGTTTTATGATCATTTTCGATTACCCCAATTTGTGTCACATCTACTGGAGCATCATTAGCATGTATTATGACGTCACAGTATATGATGACATCATAATTAGTATGCAGTATGACGTCACAATGTACTATGACGTCATAATGTATCCGCATTATGACATCACAATATATTATGAGAGCGCAATTTGCAGGTTTCATGACCAATTTCGCTTACCCCAATTTGTGTCACATCTACTGCAGCATCATCAGCATGTATTATGACGTCAGAGTATATGATGACATCATAATTAGTATGCAGTATGATGTCACAATGTATTATGACGTCATAATGTATCCCCATTATGACATCACAATATATTATGAGAGCGCAACATGCAGGTATTATGACCAATTTCGCTTACCCCAATTTGTGTCACATCTACTGGAGCATCATGAGCATGTATTATGACGTCACAGTATATGATGACAACATAATTAGTATGCAGTATGAAGTCACAATGTATTATGACGTCATAATGTATCCGCATTATGACATCACAATATATTATGAGAGCGCAACATGCAGGTATTATGAGCAATTTCTCTTACCCCAATTTGTGTCACATCTACTGGAGCATCATGAGCATGTATTATGACGTCACAGTATATGATGACATCATAATTAGTATGCAGTATGACGTCACAATGTATTATGACGTCATAATGTATCCGCATTATAACATCACAATATATTATGAGAGCGCAATTTGCAGGTTTCATGACCAATTTCGCTTACCCCAATTTGTGTCACATCTACTGCAGCATCATCAGCATGTATTATGACGTCAGAGTATATGATGACATCATAATTAGTATGCAGTATGATGTCACAATGTATTATGACGTCATAATGTATCCGCATTATGACATCACAATATATTATGAGAGCACAACATGCAGGTATTATGACCAATTTCGCTTACCCCAATTTGTGTCACATCTACTGGAGCATCATGAGCATGTATTATGACGTCACACTATATGATGACATCATAATTAGTATGCAGTATGAAGTCACAATGTATTATGACGTCACACTATATGATGACATCATAATTAGTATGCACTATGACGTCACAATGTATTATGACGTCATAATGTATCCGCATTATGACATCACAATATATTATGAGAGCGCAATTTGCAGGTTTCATGACCAATTTCGCTTACCCCAATTTGTGTCACATCTACTGCAGCATCATCAGCATGTATTATGACGTCAGAGTATATGATGAAATCATAATTAGTATGCAGTATGATGTCACAATGTATTATGACGTCATAATGTATCCGCATTATGACATCACAATATATTATGAGAGCGCAACATGCAGGTATTATGACCAATTTCGCTTACCCCAATTTGTGTCACATCTACTGGAGCATCATGAGCATGTATTATGACGTCACAGTATATGATGACATCATAATTAGTATGCAGTATGACGTCACAATGTATTATGACGTCATAATGTATCCGCATTATGACAGCACAATATATTATGAGAGCGCAACATGCAGGTATTATGAGCAATTTCTCTTACCCCAATTTGTGTCACATCTACTGGAGCATCATGAGCATGTATTATGACGTCAGAGTATATGATGACATCATAATTAGTATGCAGTATGACGTCACAATGTATTATGACGTCATAATGTATCCGCATTATGACATCACAATATATTATGAGAGCGCAATTTGCAGGTTTCATGACCAATTTCGCTTACCACAATTTGTGTCAAATCTACTGGAGAATCATGAGCATGTATTATGACGTCACAGTATATGATGACATCATAATTAGTATGCAGTATGACGTCACAATGTATTATGACGTCATAATGTATCCGCATTATGACATCACAATATATTATGAGAGCGCAACATGCAGGTATTATGAGCAATTTCTCTTACCCCAATTTGTGTCACATCTACTGGAGCATCATGAGCATGTATTATGACGTCACAGTATATGATGACATCATAATTAGTATGCAGTATGACGTCACAATGTATTATGACGTCATAATGTATCCGCATTATGACAGCACAATATATTATGAGAGCGTAATTTGCAGGTTTCATGACCAATTTCGCTTACCCCAATTTGTATCACATCTACTGCAGCATCATCAGCATGTATTATGACGTCAGAGTATATGATGACATCATAATTAGTATGCAGTATGATGTCACAATGTATTATGACGTCATAATGTATCCGCATTATGACATCACAATATATTATGAGAGCGAAACATGCAGGTATTATGACCAATTTCGCTTACCCCAATTTGTGTCACATCTACTGGAGCATCATGAGAATGTATTATGACGTCAGAGTATATGATGACATCATAATTAGTATGCAGTATGAAGTCACAATGCATTATGACGTCATAATGTATCCGCATTATGACATCACAATATATTATGAGAGCGCAACATGCATGTATTATGAGCAATTTCTCTTACCCCAATTTGTGTCACATCTACTGGAGCATCATGAGCATGTATTATGACGTCACAGTATATGATGACATCATAATTAGTATGCAGTATGAAGTCACAATGTATTATGACGTCATAATGTATCCGCATTATGACAGCACAATATATTATGAGAGCGCAACATGCAGGTATTATGACCAATTTCTCTTACCCCAATTTGTGTCACATCTACTGGAGCGTCATGAGCATGTATTATGACGTCAGAGTATATGATGACATCATAATTAGTATGCAGTATGACGTCACAATGTATTATGACGTCATAATGTATCCGCATTATGACATCACAATATATTGTGAGAGCGCAACATGCAGGTATTATGAGCAATTTCTCTTACCCCAATTTGTGTCACATCTACTGGAGCATCATGAGCATGTATTATGACGTCAGAGTATATGATGACATCATAATTAGTATGCAGTATGATGTCACAATGTATTATGACGTCATAATGTATCCGCATTATGAGATCACAATATATTATGAGAGCGCAATTTGCAGGTTTCATGACCAATTTCGCTTACCCCAATTTGTGTCACATCTACTGCAGCATCATCAGCATGTATTCTGACGTCAGAGTATATGATGACATCATAATTAGTATGCAGTATGATGTCACAATGTATTATGACGTCATAATGTATCCGCATTATGACATCACAATATATTATGAGAGCGCAACATGCAGGTATTATGACCAATTTCGCTTACCCCAATTTGTGTCACATCTACTGGAGCATCATGAGCATGTATTATGACGTCACAGTATATGATGACATCATAATTAGTATGCAGTATGACGTCACAATGTATTATGACGTCATAATGTATCCGCATTATGACATCACAATATATTATGAGAGCGCAATTTGCAGGTTTCATGACCAATTTCGCTTACCCCAATTTGTGTCAAATCTACTGGAGAATCATGAGCATGTATTATGGTGTCACAGTATATGATGACATCATAATTAGTATGCAGTATGACGTCACAATGTATTATGACGTCATAATGTATCCGCATTATGACATCACAATATATTATGAGAGCGCAATTTGCAGGTTTTATGACCATTTTCGATTACCACAATTTGTGTCACATCTACTGGAGCATCATGAGCATGTATTATGACGTCACAGTATATGATGACATCATAATTAGTATGCAGTATGACGTCACAATGTATTATGACGTCATAATGTATCCGCATTATGACATCACAATATATTATGAGAGCGCAACATGCAGGTATTATGACAAATTTCGCTTACCCCAATTTGTGTCACATCTACTGGAGCATCATGAGCATGTATTATGACGTCACAGTATATGTTGACATCATAATTAGTATGCAGTATGACGTCACAATGTATTATGATGTCATAATGTATCCGCATTATGACATCACAATATATTATGAGAGCGCAACATGCAGGTATTATGACAAATTTCGCTTACCCCAATTTGTGTCACATCTACTGGAGCATCATGAGCATGTATTATGACGTCACAGTATATGATGACATCATAATTAGTATGCAGTATGATGTCACAATGTATTATGACGTCATAATGTATCCGCATTATGACATCACAATATATTATGAGAGCGCAACATGCAGGTATTATGACCAATTTCGCTTACCCCAATTTGTGTCACATCTACTGGAGCATCATGAGCATGTATTATGACGTCAGAGTATATGATGACATGATAATTAGTATGCAGTATGAAGTCACAATGTATTATGACGTCATAATGTATCCGCATTATGACAGCACAATATATTATGAGAGCGCAACATGCAGGTATTATGAGCAATTTCTCTTACCCCAATTTGTGTCACATCTACTGGAGCATCATGAGCATGTATTATGACGTCACAGTATATGATGACATCATAATTAGTATGCAGTATGACGTCACAATGTATTATGACGTCATAACGTATCCGCATTATGACAGCACAATATATTATGAGAGCGCAATTTGCAGGTTTCATGACCAATTTCGCTTACCCCAATTTGTGTCACATCTACTGCAGCATCATCAGCATGTATTATGACGTCAGAGTATATGATGACATCATAATTAGTATGCAGTATGACGTCACAATGTATTATGACGTCATAATGTATCCGCATTATGACATCACAATATATTATGAGAGCGCAACATGCAGGTATTATGACCTATTTCGCTTACCCCAATTTGTGTCACATCTACTGGAGCATCATGAGCATGTATTATGACGTCACAGTATATGATGACATCATAATTAGTATGCAGTATGAAGTCACAATGTATTATGACGTCATAATGTATCCGTATTATGACGTCATAATGTGTCCGCATTATGACAGCACAATATATTATGAGAGCGCAACATGCAGGTATTATGAGCAATTTCTCTTACCCCAATTTGTGTCACATCTACTGGAGCATCATGAGCATGTATTATGACGTCACAGTATATGATGACATCATAATTAGTATGCAGTATGACGTCACAATGTATTATGACGTCATAATGTATCCGCATTATGACATCACAATATATTATGGGAGCGCAATTTGCAGGTTTCATGACCAATTTCGCTTACCCCAATTTGTGTCAAATCTACTGGAGAATCATGAGCATGTATTATGACGTCAGAGTATATGATGACATCATAATTAGTATGCAGTATGACGTCACAATGTATTATGACGTCATAATGTATCCGCATTATGACATCACAATATATTATGAGAGCGCAACATGCAGGTATTATGAGCAATTTCTCTTACCCCAATTTGTGTCACATCTACTGGAGCATCATGAGCATGTATTATGACGTCACAGTATATGATGACATCATAATTAGTATGCAGTATGACGTCACAATGTATTATGACGTCATAATGTATCCGCATTATGACAGCACAATATATTATGAGAGCGCAATTTGCAGGTTTCATGACCAATTTCGCTTACCCCAATTTGTGTCACATCTACTGCAGCATCATCAGCATGTATTATGACGTCAGAGTATATGATGACATCATAATTAGTATGCAGTATGATGTCACAATGTATTATGACGTCATAATGTATCCGCATTATGACATCACAATATATTATGAGAGCGCAACATGCAGGTATTATGACCAATTTCGCTTACCCCAATTTGTGTCACATCTACTGGAGCATCATGAGCATGTATTATGACGTCACAGTATATGATGACATCATAATTAGTATGCAGTATGAAGTCACAATGTATTATGACGTCATAATGTATCCGCATTATGACATCACAATATATTATGAGAGCGCAACATGCATGTATTATGAGCAATTTCTCTTACCCCGATTTGTGTCACATCTACTGGAGCATCATGAGCATGTATTATGACGTCACAGTGTATGATGACATCATACTTAGTATGCAGTATGAAGTCACAATGTATTATGACGTCATAATGTATCCGCATTATGACATCACAATATATTATGAGAGCGCAACATGCAGGTATTATGAGCAATTTCTCTTACCCCAATTTGTGTCACATCTACTGGAGCATCATGAGCATGTATTATGACGTCACAGTATATGATGACATCATAATTAGTATGCAGTATGACGTCACAATGTATTATGACGTCAAAATGTATCCGCATTATGACATCACAATATATTATGAGAGCGCAATTTGCAGGTTTCATGACCAATTTCGCTTACCCCAATTTGTGTCACATCTACTGCAGCATCATCAGCATGTATTATGACGTCACAGTATACGATGACATAATAATCAGTATGCAGTATGACGTCACAATGTATTATGACGTCATAATGTATCCGCATTATGACATCACAATATATTATGAGAGCGCAACATGCAGGTATTATGAGCAATTTCTCTTACCCCAATTTGTGTCACATCTACTGGAGCATCATGAGCATGTATTATGACGTCAGAGTATATGATGACATCATAATTAGTATGCAGTATGATGTCACAATGTATTATGACGTCATAATGTATCCGCATTATGACATCACAATATATTATGAGAGCGCAACATGCAGGTTTCATGACCAATTTCGCTTACCCCAATTTGTGTCACATCTACTGCAGCATCATCAGCATGTATTATGACGTCACAGTATATGATGACATCATAATTGGTATGCAGTATGACGTCACAATGTATTATGACGTCATAATGGATCCGCATTATGACATCACAATATATTATGAGAGCGCAATTTGCAGGTTTCATGACCAATTTCGCTTACCCCAATTTGTCTCACATCTACTGCAGCATCATCAGCATGTATTATGACGTCAGAGTATATGATGACATCATAATTAGTATGCAGTATGACGTCACAATGTATTATGACGTCATAATGTATCCGCATTTTGACATCACAATATATTATGAGAGCGCAACATGCAGGTATTATGAGCAATTTCTCTTACCCCAATTTGTGTCACATCTACTGGAGAATCATGAGCATGTATTATGACGTCACAGTATATGATGACATCATAATTAGTATGCAGTATGACGTCACAATGTATTATGACGTCATAATGTATCCGCATTATGACAGCACAATATATTATGAGAGCGCAATTTGCAGGTTTCATGACCAATTTCGCTTACCCCAATTTGTGTCACATCTACTACAGCATCATCAGCATGTATTATGACGTCAGAGTATATGATGACATCATAATTAGTATGCAGTATGATGTCACAATGTATTATGACGTCATAATGTATCCGCATTATGACATCACAATATATTATGAGAGCGCAACATGCAGGTATTATGACAAATTTCGCTTACCCCAATTTGTGTCACATCTACTGGAGCATCATGAGCATGTATTATGAAGTCACAGTATATGATGACATCATAATTAGTATGCAGTATGAAGTCACAATGTATTATGACGTCATAATGTATCCGCATTATGACAGCACAATATATTATGAGAGCGCAACATGCAGGTATTATGAGCAATTTCTCTTACCCGAATTTGTGTCACATCTACTGGAGCATCATGAGCATGTATTATGATGTCACAGTATATGATGACATCATAATTAGTATGCAGTATGACGTCACAAAGTATTATGACGTCATAATGTATCCGTACTATGACATCACAATATACTATGAGAGCGCAATTTGCAGGTTTCATGACCAATTTCGCTTACCACAATTTGTGTCAAATCTACTGGAGTATCATGAGCATGTATTATGACGTCACAGTATATGATGACATCATAATTAGTATGCAGTATGACGTCACAATGTATTATGTCGTCATAATGTATCTGCATTATGACATCACAATATATTATGAGAGCGCAACATGCAGGTATTATGAGCAATTTCTCTTACCCCAATTTGTGTCACATCTACTGGAGCATCATGAGCATGTATTATGACGTCAGAGTATATGATGACATCATAATTAGTATGCAGTATGACGTCACAATGTATTATGATGTCATAATGTATCCGCATTATGACATCACAATATATTATGAGAGCGCAATTTGCAGGTTTCATGACCAATTTCGCTTACCCCAATTTGTGTCAAATCTACTGCAGCATCATCAGCATGTATTATGACGTCAGAGTATATGATGACATCATAATTAGTATGCAGTATGATGTCACAATGTATTATGACGTCATAATGTATCCGCATTATGACATCACAATATATTATGAGAGCGCAACATGCAGGTATTATGACCAATTTCGCTTACCCCAATTTGTGTCACATCTACTGGAGCATCATGAGCATGTATTATGACGTCACAGTATATGATGACATCATAATTAGTATGCAGTATGAAGTCACAATGTATTATGACGTCATAATGTATCCGCATTATGACAGCACAATATATTATGAGAGCGCAACATGCAGGTATTATGAGCAATTTCTCTTACCCCAATTTGTGTCACATCTACTGCAGCATCATGAGCATGTATTATGACGTCACAGTATATGATGACATCATAATTAGTATGCAGTATGACGTCACAATGTATTATGACGTCATAATGTATCCGCATTATGACATCACAATATACTATGAGAGCGCAATTTGCAGGTTTGATGACCAATTTCGCTTACCCCAATTTGTGTCAAATCTACTGGAGTATCATGAGCATGTATTATGACGTCACAGTATATGATGACATCATAATTAGTATGCAGTATGACGTCACAATGTATTATGACGTCATAATGTATCCGCATTATGACATCACAATATATTATGAGAGCGCAATTTGCAGGTTTCATGACCAATTTTGCTTACCCCAATTTGTGTCACATCTACTGCAGCATCATCAGCATGTATTATGACGTCAGAGTATATGATGACATCATAATTAGTATGCAGTATGATGTCACAATGTATTATGACGTCATAATGTATCCGCATTATGACATCACAATATATTATGAGAGCGCAACATGCAGGTATTATGACCAATTTCGCTTACCCCAATTTCTGTCACATCTACTGGAGCATCATGAGCATGTATTATGACGTCACAGTATATGATGACATCATAATTAGTATGCAGTATGAAGTCACAATGTATTATGACGTCATAATGTATCCGCATTATGACAGCACAATATATTATGAGAGCGCAACATGCAGGTATTATGAGCAATTTCTCTTACCCCAATTTGTGTCACATCTACTGGAGCATCATGAGCATGTATTATGACGTCACAGTATATGATGACATCATAATTAGTATGCAGTATGACGTCACAATGTATTATGACGTCATAATGTATCCGCATTATGACATCACAATATATTATGGGAGCGCAATTTGCAGGTTTCATGACCAATTTCGCTTACCCCAATTTGTGTCAAATCTACTGGAGAATCATGAGCATGTATTATGACGTCAGAGTATATGATGACATCATAATTAGTATGCAGTATGACGTCACAATGTATTATGACGTCATAATGTATCCGCATTATGACATCACAATATATTATGAGAGCGCAACATGCCGGTATTATGAGCAATTTCTCTTACCCCAATTTGTGTCACACCTACTGGAGCATCATGAGCATGTATTATGACGTCACAGTATATGATGACATCATAATTAGTATGCAGTATGACGTCACAATGTATTATGACGTCATAATGTATCCGCATTATGACAGCACAATATATTATGAGAGCGCAATTTGCAGGTTTCATGACCAATTTCGCTTACCCCAATTTGTGTCACATCTACTGCAGCATCATCAGCATGTATTATGACGTCAGAGTATATGATGACATCATAATTAGTATGCAGTATGATGTCACAATGTATTATGACGTCATAATGTATCCGCATTATGACATCACAATATATTATGAGAGCGCAACATGCAGGTATTATGACCAATTTCGCTTACCCCAATTTGTGTCACATCTACTGGAGCATCATGAGCATGTATTATGATGTCACAGTATATGATGACATCATAATTAGTATGCAGTATGAAGTCACAATGTATTATGACGTCATAATGTATCCGCATTATGACATCACAATATATTATGAGAGCGCAACATGCATGTATTATGAGCAATTTCTCTTACCCCGATTTGTGTCACATCTACTGGAGCATCATGAGCATGTATTATGACGTCACAGTGTATGATGACATCATACTTAGTATGCAGTATGAAGTCACAATGTATTATGACGTCATAATGTATCCGCATTATGACATCACAATATATTATGAGAGTGCAACATGCAGGTATTATGAGCAATTTCTCTTACCCCAATTTGTGTCACATCTACTGGAGCATCATGAGCATGTATTATGACGTCACAGTATATGATGACATCATAATTAGTATGCAGTATGACGTCACAATGTATTATGACGTCAAAATGTATCCGCATTATGACATCACAATATATTATGAGAGCGCAATTTGCAGGTTTCATGACCAATTTCGCTTACCCCAATTTGTGTCACATCTACTGCAGCATCATCAGCATGTATTATGACGTCACAGTATACGATGACATCATAATCAGTATGCAGTATGACGTCACAATGTATTATGACGTCATAATGTATCCGCATTATGACATCACAATATATTATGAGAGCGCAACATGCAGGTATTATGAGCAATTTCTCTTACCCCAATTTGAGTCACATCTACTGGAGCATCATGAGCATGTATTATGACGTCAGAGTATATGATGACATCATAATTAGTATGCAGTATGATGTCACAATGTATTATGACGTCATAATGTATCCGCATTATGACATCACAATATATTATGAGAGCGCAACATGCAGGTATTATGAGCAATTTCTCTTACCCCAATTTGTGTCACATCTACTGGAGCATCATGAGCATGTATTATGACGTCAGAGTATATGATGACATCATAATTAGTATGCAGTATGACGTCACAATGTATTATGACGTCATAATGGATCCGCATTATGACATCACAATATATTATGAGAGCGCAATTTGCAGGTTTCATGACCAATTTCGCTTACCCCAATTTGTCTCACATCTACTGCAGCATCATCAGCATGTATTATGACGTCAGAGTATATGATGACATCATAATTAGTATGCAGTATGATGTCACAATGTATTATGACGTCATAATGTATCCGCATTATGACATCACAATATATTATGAGAGCGCAACATGCAGGTATTATGACCAATTTCGCTTACCCCAATTTGTGTCACATCTACTGGAGCATCATGAGCATGTATTATGACGTCACAGTATATGATGACATCATAATTAGTATGCAGTATGACGTCACAATGTATTATGATGTCATAATGTATCCGCATTATGACATCACAATATACTATGAGAGCGCAATTTGCAGGTTTCATGACCAATTTCGCTTACCCCAATTTGTGTCAAATCTACTGGAGTATCATGAGCATGTATTATGACGTCACAGTATATGATGACATCATAATTAGTATGCAGTATGACGTCACAATGTATTATGACGTCATAATGTATCCGCATTATGACATCACAATATATTATGAGAGCGCAATTTGCAGGTTTCATGACCAATTTCGCTTACCCCAATTTGTGTCACATCTACTGCAGCATCATCAGCATGTATTATGACGTCAGAGTATATGATGACATCATAATTAGTATGCAGTATGATGTCACAATGTATTATGACGTCATAATGTATCCGCATTATGACATCACAATATATTATGAGAGCGCAACATGCAGGTATTATGACTAATTTCGCTTACCCCAATTTGTGTCACATCTACTGGAGCATCATGAGCATGTATTATGACGTCACAGTATATGATGACATCATAATTAGTATGCAGTATGACGTCACAATGTATTATGACGTCATAATGTATCCGCATTATGACAGCACAATATATTATGAGAGCGCAATTTGCAGGTTTCATGACCAATTTTGCTTACCCCAATTTGTGTCACATCTACTGCAGCATCATCAGCATGTATTATGACGTCAGAGTATATGATGACATCATAATTAGTATGCAGTATGATGTCACAATGTATTATGACGTCATAATGTATCCGCATTATGACATCACAATATATTATGAGAGCGCAACATGCAGGTATTATGACCAATTTCGCTTACCCCAATTTGTGTCACATCTACTGGAGCATCATGAGCATGTATTATGACCTCACAGTATATGATGACATCATAATTAGTATGCAGTATGAAGTCACAATGTATTATGACGTCATAATGTATCCGCATTATGACAGCACAATATATTATGAGAGCGCAACATGCAGGTATTATGAGCAATTTCTCTTACCCGAATTTGTGTCACATCTACTGGAGCATCATGAGCATGTATTATGATGTCACAGTATATGATGACATCATAATTAGTATGCAGTATGACGTCACATTGTATTATGACGTCATAATGTATCCGCATTATGACATCACAATATACTATGAGAGCGCAATTTGCAGGTTTCATGACCAATTTCGCTTACCACAATTTGTGTCAAATCTACTGGAGTATCATGAGCATGTATTATGACGTCACAGTATATGATGACATCATAATTAGTATGCAGTATGACGTCACAATGTATTATGACGTCATAATGTATCCGCATTATGACATCACAATATATTATGAGAGCGCAACATGCAGGTATTATGACCAATTTCGCTTACCCCAATTTGTGTCACATCTACTGGAGCATCATGAGCATGTATTATGACCTCACAGTATATGATGACATCATAATTAGTATGCAGTATGAAGTCACAATGTATTATGACGTCATAATGCATCCGCATTATGACAGCACAATATATTATGAGAGCGCAACATGCAGGTATTATGAGCAATTTCTCTTACCCGAATTTGTGTCACATCTACTGGAGCATCATGAGCATGTATTATGATGTCACAGTATATGATGACATCATAATTAGTATGCAGTATGACGTCACATTGTATTATGACGTCATAATGTATCCGCATTATGACATCACAATATACTATGAGAGCGCAATTTGCAGGTTTCATGACCAATTTCGCTTACCACAATTTGTGTCAAATCTACTGGAGTATCATGAGCATGTATTATGACGTCACAGTATATGATGACATCATAATTAGTATGCAGTATGACGTCACAATGTATTATGACGTCATAATGTATCTGCATTATGACATCACAATATATTATGAGAGCGCAACATGCAGGTATTATGAGCAATTTCTCTTACCCCAATTTGTGTCACATCTACTGGAGCATCATGAGCATGTATTATGACGTCAGAGTATATGATGACATCATAATTAGTATGCAGTATGACGTCACAATGTCTTATGACGTCATAATGTATCCGCATTATGACATCACAATATATTATGAGAGCGCAATTTGCAGGTTTCATGACCAATTTCGCTTACCCCAATTTGTGTCACATCTACTGCAGCATCATCAGCATGTATTATGACGTCAGAGTATATGATGACATCATAATTAGTATGCAGTATGATGTCACAATGTATTATGACGTCATAATATATCCGCATTATGACATCACAATATATTATGAGAGCGCAACATGCAGGTATTATGACCAATTTCGCTTACCCCAATTTGTGTCACATCTACTGGAGCATCATGAGCATGTATTATGACGTCACACTATATGATGACATCATAATTAGTATGCAGTATGAAGTCACAATGTATTATGACGTCATAATGTATCCGCATTATGACAGCACAATATATTATGAGAGCGCAACATGCAGTTATTATGAGCAATTTCTCTTACCCCACTTTGTGTCACATCTACTGGAGCATCATGAGCATGTATTATGATGTCACAGTATATGATGACATCATAATTAGTATGCAGTATGACGTCACAATGTATTATGACGTCATAATGTATCCGCATTATGACATCACAATATATTATGAGAGCGCAATTTGCAGGTTTCATGACCAATTTCGCTTACCCCAATTTGTGTCACATCTACTGCAGCATCATCAGCATGTATTATGACGTCAGAGTATATGATGACATCATAATTAGTATGCAGTATGATGTCACAATGTATTATGACGTCATAATGTATCCGCATTATGACATCACAATATATTATGAGAGCGCAACATGCAGGTATTATGACCAATTTCGCTTACCCCAATTTGTGTCACATCTACTGGAGCATCATGAGCATGTATTATGACGTCACAGTATATGATGACATCATAATTAGTATGCAGTATGAAGTCACAATGTATTATGACGTCATAATGTATCCGCATTATGACAGCACAATATATTATGAGAGCGCAACATGCAGGTATTATGAGCAATTTCTCTTACCCCAATTTGTGTCACATCTACTGGAGCATCATGAGCATGTATTATGACGTCACAGTATATGATGACATCATAATTAGTATGCAGTATGACGTCACAATGTATTATGACGTCATAATGTATCCGCATTATGACATCACAATATACTATGAGAGCGCAATTTGCAGGTTTCATGACCAATTTCGCTTACCCCAATTTGTGTCAAATCTACTGGAGTATCATGAGCATGTATTATGACGTCACAGTATATGATGACATCATAATTAGTATGCAGTATGACGTCACAATGTATTATGACGTCATAATGTATCCGCATTATGACATCACAATATATTATGAGAGCGCAATTTGCAGGTTTCATGACCAATTTCGCTTACCCCAATTTGTGTCACATCTACTGCAGCATCATCAGCATGTATTATGACGTCAGAGTATATGATGACATCATAATTAGTATGCAGTATGATGTCACAATGTATTATGACGTCATAATATATCCGCATTATGACATCACAATATATTATGAGAGCGCAACATGCAGGTATTATGACCAATTTCGCTTACCCCAATTTGTGTCACATCTACTGGAGCATCATGAGCATGTATTATGACGTCACACTATATGATGACATCATAATTAGTATGCAGTATGAAGTCACAATGTATTATGACGTCATAATGTATCCGCATTATGACAGCACAATATATTATGAGAGCGCAACATGCAGGTATTATGAGCAATTTCTCTTACCCCAATTTGTGTCACATCTACTGGAGCATCATGAGCATGTATTATGATGTCACAGTATATGATGACATCATAATTAGTATGCAGTATGACGTCACAATGTATTATGACGTCATAATGTATCCGCATTATGACATCACAATATATTATGAGAGCGCAATTTGCAGGTTTCATGACCAATTTCGCTTACCCCAATTTGTGTCACATCTACTGCAGCATCATCAGCATGTATTATGACGTCAGAGTATATGATGACATCATAATTAGTATGCAGTATGAAGTCACAATGTATTATGACGTCATAATGTATCCGCATTATGACATCACAATATATTATGAGAGCGCAACATGCAGGTATTATGACCAATTTCGCTTACCCCAATTTGTGTCACATCTACTGGAGCATCATGAGCATGTATTATGACGTCACAGTATATGATGACATCATAATTAGTATGCAGTATGAAGTCACAATGTATTATGACGTCATAATGTATCCGCATTATGACAGCACAATATATTATGAGAGCGCAACATGCAGGTATTATGAGCAATTTCTCTTACCCCAATTTGTGTCACATCTACTGGAGCATCATGAGCATGTATTATGACGTCACAGTATATGATGACATCATAATTAGTATGCAGTATGACGTCACAATGTATTATGACGTCATAATGTATCCGCATTATGACATCACAATATATTATGAGAGCGCAATTTGCAGGTTTCATGACCAATTTCGCTTACCCCAATTTGTGTCAAATCTACAGGAGAATCATGAGTATGCATTATGACGTCACAGTATATGATGACATCATAATTAGTATGCAGTATGAAGTCACAATGTATTATGACGTCATAATGTATCCGCATTATGACATCACAATATATTATGAGAGCGCAACATGCATGTATTATGAGCAATTTCTCTTACCCCGATTTGTGTCACATCTACTGGAGCATCATGAGCATGTATTATGACGTCACAGTATATGATGACATCATACTTAGTATGCAGTATGAAGTCACAATGTATTATGACGTCATAATGTATCCGCATTATGACATCACAATATATTATGAGAGCGCAACATGCAGGTATTATGAGCAATTTCTCTTACCCCAATTTGTGTCACATCTACTGGAGCATCATGAGCATGTATTATGACGTCACAGTATATGATGACATCATAATTAGTATGCAGTATGACGTCACAATGTATTATGACGTCAAAATGTATCCGCATTATGACATCACAATATATTATGAGAGCGCAATTTGCAGGTTTCATGACCAATTTCGCTTACCCCAATTTGTGTCACATCTACTGCAGCATCATCAGCATGTATTATGACGTCACAGTATACGATGACATCATAATCAGTATGCAGTATGACGTCACAATGTATTATGACGTCATAATGTATCCGCATTATGACATCACAATATATTATGAGAGCGCAACATGCAGGTATTATGAGCAATTTCTCTTACCCCAATTTGTGTCACATCTACTGGAGCATCATGAGCATGTATTATGACGTCAGAGTATATGATGACATCATAATTAGTATGCAGTATGACGTCACAATGTATTATGACGTCATAATGTATCCGCATTATGACATCACAATATATTATGAGAGCGCAACATGCAGGTTTCATGACCAATTTCGCTTACCCCAATTTGTGTCACATCTACTGCAGCATCATCAGCATGTATTATGACGTCACAGTATATGATGACATCATAAATGGTATGCAGTATGACGTCACAATGTATTATGACGTCATAATGGATCCGCATTATGACATCACAATATATTATGAGAGCGCAATTTGCAGGTTTCATGACCAATTTCGCTTACCCCAATTTGTGTCACATCTACTGCAGCATCATCAGCATGTATTATGACGTCAGAGTATATGATGACATCATAATTAGTACGCAGTATGACGTCACAATGTATTATGACGTCATAATGTATCCGCATTTTGACATCACAATATATTATGAGAGCGCAACATGCAGGTATTATGAGCAATTTCTCTTACCCCAATTTGTGTCACATCTACTGGAGAACCATGAGCATGTATTATGACGTCACAGTATATGATGACATCATAATTAGTATGCAGTATGAAGTCACAATGTATTATGACGTCATAATGTATCCGCATTATGACAGCACAATATATTATGAGAGCGCAACATGCAGGTATTATGAGCAATTTCTCTTACCCCAATTTGTGTCACATCTACTGGAGCATCATGAGCATGTATTATGACGTCACATTATATGATGACATCATAATTAGTATGCAGTATGACGTCACAATGTATTATGACGTCATAATGTATCCGCATTATGACATCACAATATATTATGAGAGCGCAATTTGCAGGTTTCATGACCAATTTCGCTTACCCCAATTTGTGTCACATCTACAGCAGCATCATCAGCATGTATTATGACGTCAGAGTATATGATGACATCATAATTAGTATGCAGTATGATGTCACAATGTATTATGACGTCATAATATATCCGCATTATGACATCACAATATATTATGAGAGCGCAACATGCAGGTATTATGACCAATTTCGCTTACCCCAATTTGTGTCACATCTACTGGAGCATCATGAGCATGTATTATGACGTCACACTATATGATGACATCATAATTAGTATGCAGTATGATGTCACAATGTATTATGACGTCATAATGTATCCGCATTATGACAGCACAATATATTATGAGAGCGCAACATGCAGGTATTATGAGCAATTTCTCTTACCCCAATTTGTGTCACATCTACTGGAGCATCATGAGCATGTATTATGATGTCACAGTATATGATGACATCATAATTAGTATGCAGTATGACGTCACAATGTATTATGACGTCATAATGTATCCGCATTATGACATCACAATATATTATGAGAGCGCAATTTGCAGGTTTCATGACCAATTTCGCTTACCCCAATTTGTGTCACATCTACTGCAGCATCATCAGCATGTATTATGACGTCAGAGTATATGATGACATCATAATTAGTATGCAGTATGATGTCACAATGTATTATGACGTCATAATGTATCCGCATTATGACATCACAATATATTATGAGAGCGCAACATGCAGGTATTATGACCAATTTCGCTTACCCCAATTTGTGTCACATCTACTGGAGCATCATGAGCATGTATTATGACGTCACAGTATATGATGACATCATAATTAGTATGCAGTATGAAGTCACAATGTATTATGACGTCATAATGTATCCGCATTATGACAGCACAATATATTATGAGAGCGCAACATGCAGGTATTATGAGCAATTTCTCTTACCCCAATTTGTGTCACATCTACTGGAGCATCATGAGCATGTATTATGACGTCACAGTATATGATGACATCATAATTAGTATGCAGTATGACGTCACAATGTATTATGACGTCATAATGTATCCGCATTATGACATCACAATATACTATGAGAGCGCAATTTGCAGGTTTCATGACCAATTTCGCTTACCCCAATTTGTGTCAAATCTACTGGAGTATCATGAGCATGTATTATGACGTCACAGTATATGATGACATCATAATTAGTATGCAGTATGACGTCACAATGTATTATGACGTCATAATGTATCCGCATTATGACATCACAGTATATTATGAGAGCGCAAATTGCAGGTTTCATGACCAATTTCGCTTACCCCAATTTGTGTCACATCTACTGCAGCATCATCAGCATGTATTATGACGTCAGAGTATATGATGACATCATAATTAGTATGCAGTATGATGTCACAATGTATTATGACGTCATAATGTATCCGCATTATGACATCACAATATATTATGAGAGCGCAACATGCAGGTATTATGACCAATTTCGCTTACCCCAATTTGTGTCACATCTACTGGAGCATCATGAGCATGTATTATGACGTCACAGTATATGATGACATCATACTTAGTATGCAGTATGAAGTCACAATGTATTATGACGTCATAATGTATCCGCATTATGACATCACAATATATTATGAGAGCGCAACATGCAGGTATTATGAGCAATTTCTCTTACCCCAATTTGTGTCACCTCTACTGGAGCATCATGAGCATGTATTATGACGTCACAGTATATGATGACATCATAATTAGTATGCAGTATGACGTCACAATGTATTATGACGTCAAAATGTATCCGCATTATGACATCACAATATATTATGAGAGCGCAATTTGCAGGTTTCATGACCAATTTCGCTTACCCCAATTTGTGTCACATCTACTGCAGCATCATCAGCATGTATTATGACGTCACAGTATATGATGACATCATAAATGGTATGCAGTATGACGTCACAATGTATTATGACGTCATAATGGATCCGCATTATGACATCACAATATATTATGAGAGCGCAATTTGCAGGTTTCATGACCAATTTCGCTTACCCCAATTTGTGTCACATCTACTGCAGCATCATCAGCATGTATTATGACGTCAGAGTATATGATGACATCATAATTAGTACGCAGTATGACGTCACAATGTATTATGACGTCATAATGTATCCGCATTTTGACATCACAATATATTATGAGAGCGCAACATGCAGGTATTATGAGCAATTTCTCTTACCCCAATTTGTGTCACATCTACTGGAGAATCATGAGCATGTATTATGACGTCACAGTATATGATGACATCATAATTAGTATGCAGTATGACGTCACAATGTATTATGACGTCATAATGTATCCGCATTATGACAGCACAATATATAATGAGAGCGCAATTTGCAGGTTTCATGACCAATTTCGCTTACCACAATTTGTGTCAAATCTACTGGAGTATCATGAGCATGTATTATGACGTCACAGTATATGATGACATCATAATTAGTATGCAGTATGACGTCACAATGTATTATGACGTCATAATGTATCTGCATTATGACATCACAATATATTATGAGAGCGCAACATGCAGGTATTATGAGCAATTTCTCTTACCCCAATTTGTGTCACATCTACTGGAGCATCATGAGCATGTATTATGATGTCACAGTATATGATGACATCATAATTAGTATGCAGTATGACGTCACAATGTATTATGACGTCATAATGTATCCGCATTATGACATCACAATATATTATGAGAGCGCAATTTGCAGGTTTCATGACCAATTTCGCTTACCCCAATTTGTGTCACATCTACTGCAGCATCATCAGCATGTATTATGACGTCAGAGTATATGATGACATCATAATTAGTATGCAGTATGATGTCACAATGTATTATGACGTCATAATGTATCCGCATTATGACATCACAATATACTATGAGAGCGCAATTTGCAGGTTTCATGACCAATTTCGCTTACCCCAATTTGTGTCAAATCTACTGGAGTATCATGAGGATGTATTATGACGTCACAGTATATGATGACATCATAGTTAGTATGCAGTATGACGTCACAATGTATTATGACGTCATAATGTATCCGCATTATGACATCACAATATATTATGAGAGCGCAATTTGCAGGTTTCATGACCAATTTCGCTTACCCCAATTTGTGTTACATCTACTGCAGCATCATCAGCATGTATTATGACATCAGAGTATATGATGACATCATAATTAGTATGCAGTATGAAGTCACAATGTATTATGACGTCATAATGTATCCGCATTATGACATCACAATATATTATGAGAGCGCAACATGCAGGTATTATGACCAATTTCGCTTACCCCAATTTGTGTCACATCTACTGGAGCATCATGAGCATGTATTATGACGTCAAGGTATATGATGACATCATAATTAGTATGCAGTATGAAGTCACAATGTATTATGACGTCATAATGTATCCGCATTATGACATCACAATATATTATGAGAGCGCAACATGCAGGTATTATGAGCAATTTCTCTTACCCCAATTTGTGTCACATCTACTGGAGCATCATGAGCGTGTATTATGACGTCACAGTATATGATGACATCATAATTAGTATGCAGTATGACATCACAATGTATTATGACGTCATAATGTATCCGCATTATGACAGCACAATATATTATGAGAGCGCAATTTGCAGGTTTCATGACCAATTTCGCTTACCCCAATTTGTGTCACATCTACTGCAGCATCATCAGCATGTATTATGACGTCAGAGTATATGATGACATCATAATTAGTATGCAGTATGATGTCACAATGTATTATGACGTCATAATGTATCCGCATTATGACATCACAATATATTATGTGAGCGCAACATGCAGGTATTATGACCAACTTCGCTTACCCCAATTTGTGTCACATCTACTGGAGCATCATGAGCATGTATTATGACGTCACAGTATATGATGACATCATAATTAGTATGCAGTATGATGTCACAATGTATTATGACGTCATAATGTATCCGCATTATGACATCACAATATATTATAAGAGCGCAATTTGCAGGTTTCATGACCAATTTCGCTTACCCCAATTTGTGTCAAATCTACTGGAGAATCATGAGCATGTATTATGACGTCAGAGTATATGATGACATCATAATTAGAATGCAGTTTGACGTCACAATGTATTATGACGTCATAATGTATCCGCATTATGACATCACAATATATTATGAGAGCGCAACATGCAGGTATTATGAGCAATTTCTCTTCCCCGAATTTGTGTCACATCTACTGGAGCATCATGAGCATGTATTATGACGTCAGAGTATATGATGACATCATAATTAGTATGCAGTATGACATCACAATGTATTATGACGTCATAATGTATCCGCATTATGACATCACAATATATTATGAGAGCGCAATTTGCAGGTTTCATGACCAATTTCGCTTACCCCAATTTGTGTCACATCTACTGCAGCATCATCAGCATGTATTATGACGTCAGAGTATATGATGACATCATAATTAGTATGCAGTATGATGTCACAATGTATTATGACGTCATAATGTATCCGCATTATGACATCACAATATATTATGAGAGCGCAACATGCAGGTATTATGACCAATTTCGCTTACCACAATTTGTGTCACATCTACTGGAGCATCATGAGCATGTATTATGACGTCACAGTATATGATGACATCATAATTAGTATGCAGTATGACGTCACAATATATTATGACGTCATAATGTATCTGCATTATGACAGCACAATATATTATGAGAGCGCAATTTGCAGGTTTCCTGACCAATTTCGCTTACCCCAATTTGTGTCACATCTACTGCAGCATCATCAGCATGTATTAGGACGTCAGAGTATATGATGACATCATAATTTGTATGCAGTATGACGTCACAATGTATTATGACGTCATAATGTATCCGCATTATGACATCACAATATATTATGAGAGCGCAACATGCAGGTATTATGAGCAATTTCTCTTACCCCAATTTGTGTCAAATCTACTGGAGAATCATGAGCATGTATTATGACGTCACAGTATATGATGACATCATAATTAGTATGCAGTATGACGTCACAATGTATTATGACGTCATAATGTATCCACATTATGACATCACAATATATTATGAGAGCGCAATTTGCAGGTTTCATGACCAATTTCGCTTACCCCAATTTGTGTCACATCTACTGCAGCATCATCAGCATGTATTATGACGTCAGAGTATATAATGACATCATAATTAATATGCAGTATGACGTCACAATGTATTATGACGTCATAATATATCCGCATTATGACATCACAATATATTATGAGAGCGCAACATGCAGGTATTATGAGCAATTTCTCTTACCCCAATTTGTGTCACATCTACTGGAGCATCATGAGAATGTATTATGACGTCAGAGTATATGATGACAAGATAATTAGTATGCAGTATGACGTCACAATGTATTATGACGTCATAATGTATCCGCATTATGACATCACAATATATTATGAGAGCGCAATTTGCAGGTTTCATGACCAATTTCGCTTACCCCAATTTGTGTCACATCTACTGCAGCATCATCAGCATGTATTATGACGTCGGAGTATATGATGACATCATAATTAGTATGCAGTATGAAGTCACAATGTATTATGACGTCATAATGTATCCGCATTATGACAGCACAATATATTATGAGAGCGCAACATGCAGGTATTATGAGCAATTTCTCTTACCCCAATTTGTGTCACATCTACTGGAGCATCATGAGCATGTATTATGACGTCACAGTATATGATGACATCATAATTAGTATGCAGTATGACGTCACAATGTATTATGACGTCATAATGTATCCGCATTATGACAGCACAATATATTATGAGAGCGCAATTTGCAGGTTTCATGACCAATTTCGCTTACCCCAATTTGTGTCACATCTACTGCAGCATCATCAGCATGTATTATGACGTCAGAGTATATGATGACATCATAATTAGTATGCAGTATGACGTCACAATGTATTATGACGTCATAATGTATCCGCATTATGACATCACAATATATTATGAGAGCGCAACATGCAGGTATTATGAGAAATTTCTCTTACCCCAATTTCTGTCACATCTACTGAAGCATCATGAGCATGTATTATGACGTCAGAGTATATGATGACATCATAATTAGTATGCAGTATGACGTCACAATGCATTATGACGTCATAATGTATCCGCATTATGACATCACAATATATTATGAGAGCGCAATTTTCAGGTTTCATGACCAATTTCGCTTACCCCAATTTGTGTCACATCTACTGCAGCATCATCAGCATGTATTATGACGTCAGAGTATATGATGACATCATAATTAGTATGCAGTATGATGTCACAATGTATTATGACGTCATAATGTATCCGCATTATGACATCACAATATATTATGAGAGCGCAACATGCAGGTATTATGAGCAATTTCACTTACCCCAATTTGTGTCACATCTACTGGAGCATCATGAGCATGTATAATGACGTCACAGTATATGATGACATCATAATTAGTATGCAGTATGACGTCACAATGTATTATGACGTCATAATGTATCCGCATTATGACATCACAATATATTATGAGAGCGCAATTTGCAGGTTTCATGACCAATTTCGCTTACCCCAATTTTTGTCAAATCTACTGGAGAATCATGAGCATGTATTATGACGTCACATTATATGATGACATCATAATTAGTATGCAGTATGATGTCACAATGTATTATGACGTCATAATGTATCCGCATTATGACATCACAATATATTATAAGAGCGCAATTTGCAGGTTTCATGACCAATTTCGCTTACCCCAATTTGTGTCAAATCTACTGGAGAATCATAAGCATGTATTATGACGTCAGAGTATATGATGACATCATAATTAGAATGCAGTATGACGTCACAATGTATTATGACGTCATAGTGTATCCGCATTATGACATCACAATATATTATGAGAGCGCAACATGCAGGTATTATGAGCAATTTCTCTTCCCCGAATTTGTGTCACATCTACTGGAGCATCATGAGCATGTATTATGACGTCAGAGTATATGATGACATCATAATTAGTATGCAGTATGACGTCACAATGTATTATGACGTCATAATGTATCCGCATTATGACATCACAATATATTATGAGAGCGCAATTTGCAGGTTTCATGACCAATTTCGCTTACCCCAATTTGTGTCACATCTACTGCAGCATCATCAGCATGTATTATGACGTCAGAGTATATGATGACATCATAATTAGTATGCAGTATGATGTCACAATGTATTATGACGTCATAATGTATCCGCATTATGACATCACAATATATTATGAGAGCGCAACATGCAGGTATTATGACCAATTTCGCTTACCCCAATTTGTGTCACATCTACTGGAGCATCATGAGCATGTATTATGATGTCACAGTATATGATGACATCATAATTAGTATGCAGTATGAAGTCACAATGTATTATGACGTCATAATGTATCTGCATTATGACATCACAATATATTATGAGAGCGCAACATGCAGGTATTATGAGCAATTTCTCTTACCACAATTTCTGTCACATCTACTGGAGCATCATGAGCATGTATTATGACGTCACAGTATATGATGACATCATAATTAGTATGCAGTATGACGTCACAATGTATTATGACGTCATAATGTATCCGCATTATGACAGCACAATATATTATGAGAGCGCAATTTGCAGGTTTCATGACCAATTTCGCTTACCCCAATTTGTGTCACATCTACTGCAGCATCATCAGCATGTATTATGACGTCAGAGTATATGATGACATCATAATTAGTATGCAGTATGACGTCACAATGTATTATGACGTCATAATGTATCCGCATTATGACATCACAATATATTATGAGAGCGCAACATGCAGGTATTATGAGCAATTTCTCTTACCCCAATTTGTGTCACATCTACTGGAGCATCATGAGCATGTATTATGACGTCAGAGTATATGATGACATCATAATTAGTATGCAGTATGACGTCACAATGTATTATGACGTCATAATGTATCCGCATTATGACATCACAATATATTATGAGAGCGCAATTTGCAGGTTTCATGACCAATTTCGCTTACCCCAATTTGTGTCACATCTACTGCAGCATCATCAGAATGTATTATGACGTCAGAGTATATGATGACATCATAATTAGTATGCAGTATGATGTCACAATGTATTATGACGTCATAATGTATCCGCATTATGACATCACAATATATTTCGAGAGCGCAACATGCAGGTATTATGACCAATTTCGCTTACCCCAATTTGTGTCACATCTACTGCAGCATCATCAGCATGTATTATGACGTCAGAGTATATGATGACATCATAATTATTATGCAGTATGACGTCACAATGTATTATGACGTCATAATGTATCCGCATTATGACATCACAATATATTATGAGAGCGCAACATGCAGGTATTATGAGCAGTTTCTCTTACCCCAATTTGTGTCAAATCTACTGGAGAATCATGAGCATGTATTATGACGTCACAGTATATGATGACAAAATAATTAGTATGCAGTATGACGTCACAATGTATTATGACGTCATAATGTTTCCGCATTATGACATCACAATATATTATGAGAGCGCAACATGCAGGTATTATGAGCAATTTCTCTTACCCCAATTTGTGTCACATCTACTGGAGCATCATGAGCATGTATTATGATGTCAGAGTATATGATGACATCATAATTAGTATGCAGTATGACGTCACAATGTATTATGACGTCATAATGTATCCGCATTATGACAGCACAATATACTATGAGAGCGCAATTTGCAGGTTTCATGACCAATTTCGCTTACCCCAATTTGTGTCACATCTGCTGCAGCATCATCAGCATGTATTATGACGTCAGAGTATATGATGACATCATAATTAGTATGCAGTATGATGTCACAATGTATTATGACGTCATAATGTATCCGCATTATGACATCACAATATATTATGAGAGCGCAACATGGAGGTATTATGAGCAATTTCTCTTACCCCAATTTGTGTCACATCTACTGGAGAATCATGAGCATGTATTATGACGTCACAGTATATGATGACATCATAATTAGTATGCAGTATGACGTCACAATATATTATGACGTCATAATGTATCCGCATTATGACATCACAATATATTATCAGAGCGCAATTTGCAGGTTTCATGACCAATTTCGCTTACCCCAATTTGTGTCACATCTACTGCAGCATCATCAGCATGTATTATGACGTCAGAGTATATGATGACATAATAATTAGTATGCAGTATGACGTCACAATGTATTATGACGTCATAATGTATCCGCATTATGACATCACAATATATTATGAGAGCGCAACATGCAGGTATTATGAGCAATTTCTCTTACCCCAATTTGTGTCACATCTACTGGAGCATCATGAGCATGTATTATGACGTTAGAGTATATGATGATATCATAATTAGTATGCAGTATGATGTCACAATGTATTATGACGTCATAATGTATCCGCATTATGACATCACAATATATTATGAGAGCGCAACATGCAGGTATTATGACCAATTTCGCTTACCCCAATTTGTGTCACATCTACTGGAGCATCATGAGCATGTATTATGACGTCATAATGTATCCGCATTATGACATCACAATATATTATGAGAGCGCAACATGCAGGTATTATGAGCAGTTTCTCTTACCCCAATTTGTGTCAAATCTACTGGAGAATCATGAGCATGTATTATGACGTCACAGTATATGATGACAAAATAATTAGTATGCAGTATGACGTCACAATGTATTATGACGTCATAATG
The DNA here is from genome assembly GCF_030222135.1 of Aotus nancymaae. Taxonomy (NCBI): domain Eukaryota; kingdom Metazoa; phylum Chordata; class Mammalia; order Primates; family Aotidae; genus Aotus; species Aotus nancymaae. The sequence goes on along the minus strand of NW_026988511.1, from coordinate 11,208,674 downwards.
TTTCCGCATTATGACATCACAATATATTATGAGAGCGCAACATGCAGGTATTATGAGCAATTTCTCTTACCCCAATTTGTGTCACATCTACTGGAGCATCATGAGCATGTATTATGATGTCAGAGTATATGATGACATCATAATTAGTATGCAGTATGACGTCACAATGTATTATGACGTCATAATGTATCCGCATTATGACAGCACAATATACTATGAGAGCGCAATTTGCAGGTTTCATGACCAATTTCGCTTACCCCAATTTGTGTCACATCTGCTGCAGCATCATCAGCATGTATTATGACGTCAGAGTATATGATGACATCATAATTAGTATGCAGTATGATGTCACAATGTATTATGACGTCATAATGTATCCGCATTATGACATCACAATATATTATGAGAGCGCAACATGGAGGTATTATGAGCAATTTCTCTTACCCCAATTTGTGTCACATCTACTGGAGAATCATGAGCATGTATTATGACGTCACAGTATATGATGACATCATAATTAGTATGCAGTATGACGTCACAATATATTATGACGTCATAATGTATCCGCATTATGACATCACAATATATTATCAGAGCGCAATTTGCAGGTTTCATGACCAATTTCGCTTACCCCAATTTGTGTCAAATCTACTGGAGAATCATGAGAATGTATTATGACGTCACAGTATATGATGACATCATAATTAGTATGCACTATGACGTCACAATGTATTATGACGTCATAATGTATCCACATTATGACATCACAATATATTATGAGAGCGCAATTTGCAGGATTCATGACCAATTTCGCTTACCCCAATTTGTGTCAAATCTACTGGAGAATCATGAGAATGTATTATGACGTCACAGTATATGATGACATCATAATTAGTATGCACTATGACGTCACAATGTATTATGACGTCATAATGTATCCGCATTATGACATCACAATATATTATGAGAGCGCAATTTGCAGGTTTCATGACCAATTTCGCTTACCCCAATTTGTGTCACATCTACTGCAGCATCATCAGCATGTATTATGACGTCAGAGTATATGATGACATCATAATTAGTATGCAGTATGATGTCACAATGTATTATGACGTCATAATGTATCCGCATTATGACATCACAATATATTATGAGAGCGCAACATGCAGGTATTATGACAAATTTCGCTAACCCCAATTTGTGTCACATCTACTGGATCATCATGAGCATGTATTATGACGTCAGAGTATATGATGACATCATAATTAATATGCAGTATGACGTCACAATGTATTATGACGTCATAATGTATCCGCATTATGACATCACAATATATTATGAGAGCGCAATTTGCAGGTTTCATGACCAATTTCGCTTACCCCAATTTGTGTCACATCTACTGGAGCATCATCAGCATGTATTATGACGTCACAGTATATGATGACATCATAATTAGTATGCAGTATGAGGTCACAATGTATTATGACGTCATAATGTATCCGCATTATGACATCACAATATATTATGAGAGCGCAACATGCAGGTATTATGAGCAATTTCTCTTACCCCAATTTGTGTCACATCTACTGGAGCATCATGAGCGTGTATTATGACGTCACAGTATATGATGACATCATAATTAGTATGCAGTATGACATCACAATGTATTATGACGTCATAATGTATCCGCATTATGACAGCACAATATATTATGAGAGCGCAATTTGCAGGTTTCATGACCAATTTCGCTTACCCCAATTTGTGTCACATCTACTGCAGCATCATCAGCATGTATTATGACGTCAGAGTATATGATGACATCATAATTAGTATGCAGTATGATGTCACAATGTATTATGACGTCATAATGTATCCGCATTATGACATCACAATATATTATGAGAGCGCAACATGCAGGTATTATGACCAACTTCGCTTACCCCAATTTGTGTCACATCTACTGGAGCATCATGAGCATGTATTATGACGTCACAGTATATGATGACATCATAATTAGTATGCAGTATGAAGTCACAATGTATTATGACGTCATAATGTATCCGCATTATGACAGCACAATATATTATGAGAGCGCAACATGCAGGTATTATGAGCAATTTCTCTTACCCCAATTTGTGTCACATCTACTGGAGCATCATGAGCATGTATTATGACGTCAGAGTATATGATGACATCATAATTAGTATGCAGTATGACGTCACAATGTATTATGACGTCATAATGTATCCGCATTATGACATCACAATATATTATGAGAGCGCAATTTGCAGGTTTCATGACCAATTTCGCTTACCCCAATTTGTGTCAAATCTACTGGAGAATCATGAGCATGTATTATGACGTCACAGTATATGATGACATCATAATTAGTATGCAGTATGATGTCACAATGTATTATGACGTCATAATGTATCCGCATTATGACATCACAATATATTATAAGAGCGCAATTTGCAGGATTCATGACCAATTTCGCTTACCCCAATTTGTGTCAAATCTACTGGAGAATCATGAGAATGTATTATGACGTCACAGTATATGATGACATCATAATTAGTATGCACTATGACGTCACAATGTATTATGACGTCATAATGTATCTGCATTATGACATCACAATATATTATGAGAGCGCAATTTGCAGGTTTCATGACCAATTTCGCTTACCCCAATTTGTGTCACATCTACTGCAGCATCATCAGCATGTATTATGACGTCAGAGTATATGATGACATCATAATTAGTATGCAGTATGATGTCACAATGTATTATGACGTCATAATGTATCCGCATTATGACATCACAATATATTATGAGAGCGCAACATGCAGGTATTATGACAAATTTCGCTAACCCCAATTTGTGTCACATCTACTGGATCATCATGAGCATGTATTATGACGTCAGAGTATATGATGACATCATAATTAATATGCAGTATGACGTCACAATGTATTATGACGTCATAATGTATCCGCATTATGACATCACAATATATTATGAGAGCGCAATTTGCAGGTTTCATGACCAATTTCGCTTACCCCAATTTGTGTCACATCTACTGGAGCATCATCAGCATGTATTATGACGTCACAGTATATGATGACATCATAATTAGTATGCAGTATGAAGTCACAATGTATTATGACGTCATAATGTATCCGCATTATGACATCACAATATATTATGAGAGCGCAACATGCAGGTATTATGAGCAATTTCTCTTACCCCAATTTGTGTCACATCTACTGGAGCATCATGAGCGTGTATTATGACGTCACAGTATATGATGACATCATAATTAGTATGCAGTATGACATCACAATGTATTATGACGTCATAATGTATCCGCATTATGACAGCACAATATATTATGAGAGCGCAATTTGCAGGTTTCATGACCAATTTCGCTTACCCCAATTTGTGTCACATCTACTGCAGCATCATCAGCATGTATTATGACGTCAGAGTATATGATGACATCATAATTAGTATGCAGTATGATGTCACAATGTATTATGACGTCATAATGTATCCGCATTATGACATCACAATATATTATGAGAGCGCAACATGCAGGTATTATGACCAACTTCGCTTACCCCAATTTGTGTCACATCTACTGGAGCATCATGAGCATGTATTATGACGTCACAGTATATGATGACATCATAATTAGTATGCAGTATGAAGTCACAATGTATTATGACGTCATAATGTATCCGCATTATGACAGCACAATATATTATGAGAGCGCAACATGCAGGTATTATGAGCAATTTCTCTTACCCCAATTTGTGTCACATCTACTGGAGCATCATGAGCATGTATTATGACGTCAGAGTATATGATGACATCATAATTAGTATGCAGTATGACGTCACGATGTATTATGACGTCATAATGTATCCGCATTATGACATCACAATATATTATGAGAGCGCAATTTGCAGGTTTCATGACCAATTTCGCTTACCCCAATTTGTGTCAAATCTACTGGAGAATCATGAGCATGTATTATGACGTCACAGTATATGATGACATCATAATTAGTATGCAGTATGATGTCACAATGTATTATGACGTCATAATGTATCCGCATTATGACATCACAATATATTATAAGAGCGCAATTTGCAGGTTTCATGACCAATTTCGCTTACCCCAATTTGTGTCAAATCTACTGGAGAATCATGAGCATGTATTATGACGTCAGAGTATATGATGACATCATAATTAGAATGCAGTATGACGTCACAATGTATTATGACGTCATAATGTATCCGCATTATGACATCACAATATATTATGAGAGCGCAACATGCAGGTATTATGAGCAATTTCTCTTACCCCAATTTGTGTCACATCTACTGAAGCATCATGAGCATGTATTATGACGTCAGAGTATATGATGACATCATAATTAGTATGCAGTATGACGTCACAATGCATTATGACGTCATAATGTATCCGCATTATGACATCACAATATATTATGAGAGCGCAATTTTCAGGTTTCATGACCAATTTCGCTTACCCCAATTTGTGTCACATCTACTGCAGCATCATCAGCATGTATTATGACGTCAGAGTATATGATGACATCATAATTAGTATGCAGTATGATGTCACAATGTATTATGACGTCATAATGTATCCGCATTATGACATCACAATATATTATGAGAGCGCAACATGCAGGTATTATGAGCAATTTCACTTACCCCAATTTGTGTCACATCTACTGGAGCATCATGAGCATGTATAATGACGTCACAGTATATGATGACATCATAATTAGTATGCAGTATGACGTCACAATGTATTATGACGTCATAATGTATCCGCATTATGACATCACAATATATTATGAGAGCGCAATTTGCAGGTTTCATGACCAATTTCGCTTACCCCAATTTTTGTCAAATCTACTGGAGAATCATGAGCATGTATTATGACGTCACAGTATATGATGACATCATAATTAGTATGCAGTATGATGTCACAATGTATTATGACGTCATAATGTATCCGCATTATGACATCACAATATATTATAAGAGCCCAATTTGCAGGTTTCATGTCCAATTTCGCTTACCCCAATTTGTGTCAAATCTACTGGAGAATCATAAGCATGTATTATGACGTCAGAGTATATGATGACATCATAATTAGAATGCAGTATGACGTCACAATGTATTATGACGTCATAGTGTATCCGCATTATGACATCACAATATATTATGAGAGCGCAACATGCAGGTATTATGAGCAATTTCTCTTCCCCGAATTTGTGTCACATCTACTGGAGCATCATGAGCATGTATTATGACGTCAGAGTATATGATGACATCATAATTAGTATGCAGTATGACGTCACAATGTATTATGACGTCATAATGTTTCCGCATTATGACATCACAATATATTATGAGAGCGCAATTTGCAGGTTTCATGACCAATTTCGCTTACCCCAATTTGTGTCACATCTACTGCAGCATCATCAGCATGTATTATGACGTCAGAGTATATGATGACATCATAATTAGTATGCAGTATGATGTCACAATGTATTATGACGTCATAATGTATCCGCATCATGACATCACAATATATTATGAGAGCGCAACATGCAGGTATTATGACCAATTTCGCTTACCCCAATTTGTGTCACATCTACTGGAGCATCATGAGCATGTATTATGACGTCACAGTATATGATGACATCATAATTAGTATGCAGTATGAAGTCACAATGTATTATGACGTCATAATGTATCCGCATTATGACATCACAATATATTATGAGAGCGCAACATGCAGGTATTATGAGCAATTTCTCTTACCACAGTTTCTGTCACATCTACTGGAGCATCATGAGCATGTATTATGACGTCACAGTATATGATGACATCATAATTAGTATGCAGTATGACGTCACAATGTATTATGACGTCATAATGTATCCGCATTTTGACAGCACAATATATTATGAGAGCGCAATTTGCAGGTTTCATGACCAATTTCGCTTACCCCAATTTGTGTCACATCTACTGCAGCATCATCAGCATGTATTATGACGTCAGAGTTTATGATGACATCATAATTTGTATGCAGTATGACGTCACAATGTATTATGACGTCATAAAGTATCCGCATTATGACATCACAATATATTATGAGAGCGCAACATGCAGGTATTATGAGCAATTTCTCTTACCCCAATTTGTGTCAAATCTACTGGAGAATCATGAGCATGTATTATGACGTCACAGTATATGATGACATCATAATTAGTATGCAGTATGACGTCACAATGTATTATGACATCATAATGTATCCACATTATGACATCACAATATATTATGAGAGCGCAATTTGCAGGTTTCATGACCAATTTCGCTTACCACAATTTGTGACACATCTACTGCAGCATCATCAGCATGTATTATGACGTCAGAGTATATAATGACATCATAATTAGTATGCAGTATGAGGTAACAATGTATTATGACGTCATAATATATCCGCATTATGACATCACAATATATTATGAGAGCGCAACATGCAGGTATTATGAGTAATTTCTCTTACCCCAATTTGTGTCACATCTACTGGAGCATCATGAGCATGTATTATGACGTCAGAGTATATGATGACATCATAATTAGTATGCAGTATGACGTCACAATGTATTATGACGTCATAATGTATCCGCATTATGACAGCACAATATATTATGAGAGCGCAATTTGCAGGTTTCATGACCAATTTCGCTTACCCCAATTTGTGTCACATCTACTGCAGCATCATCAGCATGTATTATGACGTCAGAGTATATGATGACATCATAATTAGTATGCAGTATGATGTCACAATGTATTATGAGGTCATAATGTATCCGCATTATGACATCACAATATATTATGAGAGCGCAACATGCAGGTATTATGAGCAATTTCTCTTACCCCAATTTGTGTCACATCTACTGGAGCATCATGAGCATGTATTATGACGTCAGAGTATATGATGACATCATAATTAGTATGCAGTATGACGTCACAATGTATTATGACGTCATAATGTATCCGCATTATGACATCACAATATATTATGAGAGCGCAATTTGCAGGTTTCATGACCAATTTCGCTTACCCCAATTTGAGTCACATCTACTGCAGCATCATCAGCATGTATTATGACATCACAGTATATAATGACATCATAATTAGTATGCAGTATGATGTCACAATGTATTATGACGTCATAATGTATCCGCATTATGACATCACAATATATTATGAGAGCGCAACATGCAGGTATTATGACCAATTTCGCTTACCCCAATTTGTGTCACATCTACTGGAGCATCATGAGCATGTATTATGACGTCACAGTATATGATGACATCATAATTAGTATGCAGTATGAAGTCACAATGTATTATGACGTCACAATGTATACGCATTATGACATCACAATATATTATGAGAGCGCAACATGCAGGTATTATGAGCAATTTCTCTTACCCCAATTTGTGTCACATCTACTGGAGCATCATGAGCATGTATTATGACGTCAGAGTATATGATGACATCATAATTAATATGCAGTATGACGTCACAATGTATTATGACGTCATAATGTATCCGCATTATGACATCACAATATATTATGAGAGCGCAATTTGCAGGTTTCATGACCAATTTCGCTTACCCCAATTTGCGTCACATCTACTGCAGCATCATCAGCATGTATTATGACGTCAGAGTATATGATGACATCATAATTAGTATGCAGTATGATGTCACAATGTATTATGACGTCATAATGTATCCGCATTATGACATCACAATATATTTTGAGAGCGCAACATGCAGGTATTATGACCAATTTCGCTTACCCCAATTTGTGTCACATCTACTGCAGCATCATCAGCATGTATTATGACGTCAGAGTATATGATGACATCATAATTATTATGCAGTATGACGTCACAATGTATTATGACGTCATAATGTATCCGCATTATGACATCACAATATATTATGAGAGCGCAACATGCAGGTATTATGAGCAGTTTCTCTTACCCCAATTTGTGTCAAATCTACTGGAGAATCATGAGCATGTATTATGACGTCACAGTATATGATGACAAAATAATTAGTATGCAGTATGACGTCACAATGTATTATGACGTCATAATGTATCCGCATTATGACATCACAATATATTATGAGAGCGCAACATGCAGGTATTATGAGCAATTTCTCTTACCCCAATTTGTGTCACATCTACTGGAGCATCATGAGCATGTATTATGACGTCAGAGTATATGATGACATCATAATTAGTATGCAGTATGACGTCACAATGTATTATGACGTCATAATGTATCCGCATTATGACATCACAATATATTATGAGAGCGCAACATGCAGGTATTATGAGCAATTTCTCTTACCCCAATTTGTGTCACATCTACTGGAGCATCATGAGCATGTATTATGACGTCAGAGTATATGATGATATCATAATTAGTATGCAGTATGATGTCACAATGTATTATGACGTCATAATGTATCCGCATTATGACATCACAATATATTATGAGAGCGCAACATGCAGGTATTATGACCAATTTCGCTTACCC